>NW_017731359.1:5543339-5557518 GCF_001890085.2 Hipposideros armiger | reverse complement strand
GTCGAGCTGTTGTTCAGCATCTTAGCTGTGGAGGGCAGTGTCACTGGCCCTCATGTGGGATCTGAACCGGGGCCCTCTGGCGTCCCAAGCCAGTTGTTAACCGTCGTGCCACTCGGCTGGCCCCCCCCAATAAAATCTTAAAAAAAAAAAATGATGCGAACTGTATGGAACTGTTTTGGGGTGGGGCAAGGACTTCTTTAAGCAAAGTGAGTTCAAAGCAGAGGCATGGAGTTGCAGAGTCCAGAAATAACATTTGAGGTCTCAGCAGCGTTCAAGTTTATGGTGGTTTGTGATACATAGGCTAATGTAACATTACTTTTTTATATAGTGAGAAAGGAAAGCCAGCAGTTATTTTAAATACACCTCCATGAAGAAAAATTCTTTGTAAGAATATAAATCATATTACATATTACCAAATTTCAGATTAGACTAAAATATTTTCTACTTAAAACCATGTATGTCTCAGAGTTAGAGTGTAATTGGTGCTTCAAGCATCTTCTCAGATGGCTCATAGAAGGAATGGCTTTTCCAGACGATGGGATCATCAGTGTTTCTTTGTGGAGCATTCTTTTGAAAAATGATGTGTAGTGAAAGTGGTTCAGTTTACAACACATGACATTAACTTTGTGTGGGACTGTACGATAAAACCAGTATAATATTCCAGCATGCATTTTGTGTTTAAATTTTACAACAATGTGATTTTTGTTAAGGCATTTACAATACCTTATAAGATGTCCCAAGTCAGGTGGGCTAGTTCCACATTTTTGTTTTATTTTAAGATTTTATTGGGGAATTGGGGGAGGGGAACAGACAAGTTGCTGTCCTTTTGTTCTTCAGTCTGGTTGTGGAGGATGTCATTTCACTGGCTCATGTTGGTATTATGAGCATTGCGCTCTTCCTAGCTGAGGCAGATCGGTCACCGGCCATTGGACAGCCACACACAGCTGCTCACAGCAGCTCACGCCACCGGCTGTTCACGCTGTCTGCCGGCCACTCACGGTAGCTTACCACAGCCCACTGCAGCCCCACTGCAGCCTACACCGTCACCTCACAGCAGCCCAGCTCCAGGTTGAGCTGTTATTCACCATCTTAGCTGTAAAGGGCAGTGTCACTGGCCCATGTGGGATCTGAACCGGCAGCCCTGCTGCTAAGAGCTCGCGATCCCAAGCCAATTCTTAACCAATGAGCAACTCAGCCGGCCTCATTACAGTTTTTCCCTTTCTTAAAATGTGTATACATTTTTTTGGCACCCTCTATGAGGGCTTATTTATGTAATTTGTATTCTGTTCCATTGGTCTATATTTCGTGTTTATGCTAATACTGCACTGTTTTGATTCTGTAGCTCTGTAGTGACTTTTGAAGTCGGGAAGTATGAGTCTTCGAGTTTTGTTCTTTTTCAAGATTTTTTCTTTGCTATTCAGTGTCCATTGAGATTCTATATGAATTTTAGAATGGGCTTTTGTATTTGGTTAACACATCCATTTATTGAGTATGTATGTATATGTAGACACACACCACACATACATTCATACACTATTTAATTCCAGGCACATTCTGTATTAATCCATGTTATGATTTTTCTTCTGAACTGTAAGAAGTAGATTGGTCAATTACATTAAATCGCTGTAGAAGAAGCTATTTTTTATACTTACCCGCAACCCAGTTATGATTCACAGGCAAATGAGACTGTCTAGTGATTACCCAACAGGCAAGCAGCTGACTTACTGTGCATTTATGAACAGGGAGAAAACAGCATGTGGCTAAAGGAGGATGAGTCAGAACCAAAAATCTTCTAAAGGAATATGTTAAATAGACTACAGAAATTATTACAACTGAAAAGCAGGATACATTCTTCCTCAGTGGAAAACTTGTTTTCCTGCGTGCCCATGGCCATCCCAGTATTACTACTTGTCTGCTGGTTTATTGGTGGGAACAACTGTTCATTGTCTCCAAAGGTTTCTTTCCCTTGGTAAGAAGTTACTGTATAAAACATTGGTGGAAATGTATGTGTAAGCAATCAGTGTTTCTGTAGTACTCTATATGTTTCATAAATTTTATGTACATTGACTTACTAATTTTTACTGTCTCCTATGAAAGAGGCATTATTTATCCCCGATTTTCTGTGTAAGGAATCTGAGGCTTACTAGCAAACTTAAATAATTTGTCTCAGGCACATCGATAGAGCTACAATTTAAACCCAAGTTTTATCTGGTTCCAAAGCACATTTTTGTTTTCACTCTTCCCGTGCTATCTTAAAGTATAGTGGTATTATTCCATTTAAAAATAATTATAGTTGATTCTCGTTATTTATGGCAGTTGTCTTCTATAAAGTCACTGCAGACTTGAATTAGCAAATACTGACCAATTGCTTCCAGGGAAAATACAAAGTTAGGTTCCTACAAGTGTCTGCTCACAACATCTTCCTCAACCAATCAATACAAAAATCTTGTTTTAATGTGTGTTTCTGTTTAAAGACACCTTGTTTATAGTGTTGATTCATAACTTGGATGACAGTAAGATTTTGGGCATCTGGGTTATTTCTAATCTGTTGTCATTATTAACCCTTGAGAGCGAACATCCTTTTAATCAAATATTTTGTGTACATCTTTGATTAAACTTTAGGATACATTCATAGACATGGCATTGCAGGGTCAAAGGAAAATTCATACTTATTGCCAAAAAAATGCCTTCCCAGAATTGTTAGCCAGTTTACACTCCTTCTGACAATGTCATAGAACCTGGTTTTCCTCCTCAACATTGTTAAAATGTTTTTGTTTTTTATTTTTATATTTGTTTAGAAATAGTTATAGTTATCTTGTTTTAACTTAATGTTTGATTACTATTAGTGAAATTTTTAAACAATTTTTTACCATTTATGTTTATTTCATTCTAAACTCATTTTTTTCAAGTGGTTAGCCAGTTTTGCCACCTCCCCTGGTTAAATAAAATATCCTTTTACCATTAATTTGAAATGTTGCCTTTTTCATTTATTAAGGACTTTTGTGTACTTGGTTTCATTTTTGGATTTTTTTTTTGTTTATTCCATTAAGTTCTTTTTGACTGCCACAGCACTACTACAAATGTACTGATTGCATTGTTACATGTTTTAATATCTGAAAGGGCAGAATATTACTCTTCCCTAATATTTTAATGGTAGTGTGATTCTTTTGTAGGAACCATAGACTTATTTCTCAAATTCCAGAAAATATTATATTTTTTGTAATTAAAATTTATTGAGGTGACAATGGTTAGTAAAATTATATAGATTTCAAGTGTAAATTCTGTGATACATCATCTATATATCACATTGTATGTTCACCACCCAGAGTTAGTTCTCCTTCCATCACCATATATTTGACCCCGTTTACCCTCATATGCCATCCTCCTCCCCCCTTACCCTCTGGTAACCACTAAATTATTGTCCGTGTTGATGAGTTTTTTGTTTCTTTGTCTTGTTCCTTTGTTGCTTTCAGTTTTATATCCTACGTATCAGTGAAATCATATGGTTATAGACTTTTACTGTGTGACTTAATTTCGCTTAGCATAATCTCAAGATCCATCCATTTTGTCTCAAATGACACTATTTCATCTTTTCTTTTGGCAGAGTAGTATTCCATTGTGTATATATATCTATCGAAGGACACTTTGATTGTTTCCATGTCTTGGCGACTGTAAATAAAGCTGCAATGAACATCGGAGCACATATATCTTTACAGATAAATGTTTTCAGATTTTTTGGGTATATATGCACAAGAGGGATTGCTGGGTCATGTGGTAATTCTATTCTTAATTTTTTGAGGAACCTCCACACTGTCTTCCACAGTGGCTGCACTAATCTGCATTCCTACCAACATTGTATGAGGGTTTCTTTTTCTCCACAGCCTCTCCAACATTTATTATTGTTGATGATAGCCATTCTAACGAGTGGAATATTTTTAAAATAAGGATTACTTTGAGATTAATTGGCATTTATAGTCTTAACATTCAAGAAAAGGACATCTCACTAGTTATTGAAATCTTTTTTCGTTTCAGAAATAAGGTATTTTCTTCTTATAGAACCTATATGTTTCTTACTCAGTTTATTCTCAGTAGTTGATACTGTTATATTTTTTGTTGCTATTTTAAAATAAGAGGTTTTTTTTATTTTCTAAATAATTGCTATCATAATATAGGAAGATTGTTTTTTATGTATTTTTATAACCAACCACTTTACTGAACTCATTAATTCACTTCGTTTTTCAGGTAGATAACTTTAGATGATATATCCTAAATCATATTTTTATGCAACTTTGTTAGAACTATGGTTTTTATTTTATTTACTTTTCTTTTTTTTAAGATTTTATTGGGGAATTGGGAAAGGGGAACAGCCAAGCTGTTGTCCTTCAATCTTAGTTGTTGAGGGTGCAACTAGCTCAGCTCCAAGTCCAGTCGCCATCTGGCTGCCTGTCAGCAGCCCGGGTCGCTCAGCTCAAGGTGCTGTGTTCAGTCTTAGTTGCGGGTGGGTGTAACACACCGTCCCATGTGGGAGTCGAACAGGTAACCTTGTTGTTAGCACATGCTCTCACCAGCTGAGCCATCCTGCCACCTGTTGGCAGCTCAGTGGCAGCTGAGCTCTGGCGCAGCTCACTGGCCCATGTGGGAATCGAGCCAGCGATTCTGTTGCTCAGAGCTCACGCTCTTAACCAACTGAGTCACTCGGCCAGCCCTCAGAACTGTGGTCTTTAAATGGAATAGGCAAAGCTGCTGGATCCAGCTTCTTATAATTTTACTGTCAGTAGTACATTCCATTAATCTTAAGTGAGTTCTGCTTAAATGTAACAGAATTCAATTTTAATTCTTACAGTTCTTTTATGTATTTAGTTCTTCCTCATTAAAGACTTTGGAGTCTTTTTTTGGGCAGTGGGATATAAATCTTTATATATTCCCACTATTGCAAAATGACAGGTAATAAACATTTGTTGACTAGGTGGATCTTTTCAATTTGAATTTATAGGGAAGATACAAGAAAAAAACAAAACACCTAAATTCCAGCTGTATTTCTGCTCTTTGTTTAATCATTATTCAAATATTTTATGAGGGTCTAAGGGGTATTGGCCATTCCCTCTTACTGTTTCCCCTAATACTTCAATTTATAGACTCACAAATGTTTAAGCTGTAGTGGTTTACTACAGAGAAGTGAAATATTCTTTCCAACTAAGATGGGTTTTTTGACGGTGAAATATCTGCTTTTTGCTTTTGTCAATAGCTTTGACACTTGGTTTCCGTGTATATTGATTTTATGGCTCGGTAGTGGTGTGCATGGGAGTCTTGTTTGCAAATCTACAGTTATTCTGTTTTAATTATCTTGAAATTATCTTCTTTAGACCACTCAAAAAAGGGAACTCTTTTTGCTTTCCCTTTGTACCCACAATTTCTATTCACCCAGCTACCTAGGAACTAAAAACATTGAATTTCTATAAATATATAGTATTGTAGAAGAAAAGGCAATTGAGGATGCCGCTGGTTATTTTAAATTCGGATACTCTCAGAATAAGTTGACTCCAGACTGTTAGAGATAGAACTATATTTTGTACATGTTGGTAAATGAGAAGTTAACTAGGTACTCTCATGTTCTTCCTCTGACACTTTCATTTGAAAACATGGGGTAACTTAATTTTTAACTACTTAAGCAGTTTGGCCTATTTCCTAAATGAAGGGTATTTATCATCTCTCAAGCTCTGTGCTACAAAGACCTTGGTATCTATGAGGGCACGGGAACAATGGAGTTTCACTATCATAATTGAACCCTTTTTTTCTCACTCGCCGATTTGAAAATCTGATGGAAGCACTGGACTTTCTTAGAAAAATACACATGGACACGGACACATGCAGTTTTACACAGAATTTCAGGGAATTTCTGGTCTTCTTGAAACTTATCCATAAACTCAAACTCCTGTAGGTTCTTTGAACTCCAGCCTAAGAACTCCTGCCTTAAATAAAAGCATTGCTAAAAGTTATGTGTGCCATAAAATCCTGTAACATAATACTTAGATATCTAATGCATCCAACAAAGGGGAAATTTTTACTTGGAGAATTATTACTTAACCTTTAGCCGCTAGGCTCCTTACATGTTTTCCTCTTTTGTCACTGGCTGTTCATAGCATGCTTTGCTGGGTTGTTTACTATCCAGCATCAAAAAGTTGAATTTCCTCAGGGTTCTTCCTGCTCTCCTCCTACCTACCACCGCCCTTTCCCCCTATTTACTGCTTGGCAAATCTCATTCTTTCCCCTGGAGTTAAATACCACTGTATTGTTGATGCTGCCAGACTTAAATCATCTGTCCATAACTAGAATCCTGCTGGCAACTGCCTACTCAGAAATCTCCATTTACATATCTCATAGGTGTCATTTATGTAACAGGTAAAAATTGTTGTAAATATTTTTATAATAGTTATATTGAGATAAAATTCACCTGTTTAGAGTATACAGTGCAGGGATTTTAGTATATTCACAGAGTTGTGAAACCATCACCACTCTAATTTCGAAACATTTTCATCACCCCGAAAAGAAATCCTGTACCTACTAAAACAATCACTCCTCATTCCCCCCTTCCCTTAGCCCCTGGCAACCACTAATCTGCTTTCTGTCTTTCTGTATTTGCCCATTCGAGACATTTCATGTCAATGGAATCATAGTATGTGGTCGTCTTCTGTTTTCTTTTACTTAGCATAATATTTTCAAGATTTATCCATGTTGTAACATGTATCAATACTTTATTCCTTTTAATGGACTAATAGTCCATTATATGCATAATGCCATAGTTGATGGTGCATACATCTTTTTCCTGAAGCTCTACTGCTACAGTGATAAAGAATTTAAAGCTACAGAATGTGAAAATTAAGTGATATCGTGTGTAATTTGGATTGATATTGCAAATACTGATACTTAGAGCTTGAGTTGATTAAAAATTGTGTAATACTCACTTTACGTTATTTCCAAAAGAACACAAAATGTGAGGCTGTACTCACTGTTAACTTTCTGTGAAGTCTCAAATACATTCTCTGATATTTTACTTTTGGAAAAATAAGCAGGCCTTATTGTTTTTGTGTGTCATTAGCTTAATCTACCCATTTTAAAGACTTTATAGAATTTATTTTGTATAAAGTATTTTAGGACAATGGGTTTAATCCTTAGATCATATTTTAATAAGTTTTCTTTTCACAGTTTGAAATAAGGCATTATTTTCAGTGAAAAATGTGTTAGTGTTTAAATGACATTATTGAATTACATTACAAAATGTCAAACTGTTAAGAGACGGAATTTTGTTTTCTTTGTATTTTGAGGTTTGGTATTCATGAATGTATGAAAGTGCCAAACATTTCCTTTAAAGATCTACACATAAAACTATTTATTTGAATGTGAACGTACAAATAAATCACCAGGATCATCTAAATATTATTTTAAATTACAATTCCAGGCACTAGCCTTAATTAAGAACTGTAGCCATTTTCTGAACCCATTTAGGAATTTCCCAAAACAGTTCAGTGATTTTCTTTGTCATGAGAGAACTTTTGTAAAGAAGTAATAAATGGGCTTTTAAAAAATTTAATAATTTCTTGAGGAAAATATTTTTTAATGTGTAAATTAATATGAATAAGCTGCATTTATGGAATCTTTGATTCTAAAAGATATAAACCATTAATGAAGAATATAGAACCTGATTACAAAGTTGACCTTTCTCTGCCATTAGAAGAATTCTCTTTATTATTAATATTAGAATTTAAAATAATGAGGCATATTGATATGTGAAATGTTATACTCCTCACTGCGTGGCATCCCACTGCCCCTTAGAAAGAGTAGGTAGGAATCTTGATTAGAAGGTGTGGTAAGTCAAGTTATATTGATAGGCAGTATTCTAGAGGGGTATTGTTTTTAGGTTTTGTGAGGTGTCGAATATGAGGTCATAGTCACTTGTTTGAATTAGGTGCACATCAGTGGAGTTTTAAATTTATAATGTGGAAGGGAATGAGCACTTATCAGAACAGAAGGAAATGTGTGGTTAAACGGTTTCAGCTATAACTGTAGACTATTTCCCTTGGTCCAAATGCGGGGAGAAATGGAACCTTGTTTTTGGCTTTTTTCCAGTACAAGTAGAAATTGATCCAGCATGGTTGATTGGAGTCCTTAACAGGAAAAATGATTGTATTTAGTAGTGACATAAATATGTACTAAAAAGGCATAAATCCTGTGAGTTTTATTTTATAGGTGTCTTAGTAGTAATTTTTCTGACATATTTATAATTATCAATAGTCAATTATTCTTATTAAGTCTCTCTTAAAACAAGAATGACCCAAGGTATTTTTATTGTACAAACTACTAAATTGAGTAAAGGAAAAGCTGATGTTTCCAGCTTTTTCCTCAAAATAAGAGGCTGTCTTACTGATTTTATATAATTATAGGTAATAAATAATGCTAATTTTAGCTCAAAAAAGCACTGGGATTATCCATAGAAAATACATTTGGTATAGGCAGATGAAGAACCTTATTTATAAAGATATATTTGACGATCTGTAGTTTTGAAAATTCATTGAAATCCTGCTTCCTCTGCATTTTAATAATCTTGTTAAGGTATAAATGATTTTTAAAAATGTATTCTGATTTTTATTTAGAAGCCCATGTTAAATGAGGTATCAGAGACCTAAAATTTTTTTTTAAATCTAAAATAATTTTTTACAGTAACTATTAGAATGCTATGGTGTTAGGGTGTGGGAGATTGTAAGAACTTTAATAAATTTCTCATTTTTTTTTACTGTGTCAGTAAAATATTCACCTCAAGATCATAGCATTAGAACCTTTTTTGATGGATCTTTATTTGCTCTCGAGAACAAATATATTTTCAGGTAATATGAGAATTAATTTGGTGATTAAAAATGAAAGTGATCTGAATTTGGAAATCATACCTAAAGTGACTTTGGCTTTAGGGTTATTTACTTGAAAAAGAATGGTGAATAAGTAAATGTTATATTAGTTAAGGTTCTTTGCTTAGAAGCTGTAGAAATCAACTCTGGCTAACTTAAGTAAAAAAAAAGAAAAAGAAAAAAAGCAGTATTACTTATCAGGAAGCTATGAGGTTGCTTATAAAACTGAAAGGAATTGTAAAAGAACCTGACCCTGGATGGCTCCAGGGATACCAATAGAGGGAAGCAGTGCATGCTTTCTTCAAGGGTTAGTGATTACAGTTGTTTTCCATCTTTATATGTCTTTACTTAAGATTCAAAAATTAAGGCAAAGTACCTAATTGTCCTAGCTTCAGTTGGAAGAGCAGTGATCATCTTAACTATAGTTTTTATAAAATCTGTAAAACTTCCTTTTAAAAGTAATCTGGAAGAATTAGTGACCAGAAATAAAATTCTGGTAATCCAGATTAATTTAATTTATAGAATATGGTCAGACGCTATAGTTTATATACTTTCCTGTAATTCTTAATTTTATAATTGTATTCATCTTGTTATTTCCTAAGACCACAGTTTTCGTAAGTAACTTTGTCCTTTGTTTTTCATGTGTCTGGTGGCTTATCATTGGTTTTCATCCTTTTCTGTGTCTTAGGTGTATTTGAAGGCACCCATGATTCTGAATGGAGTCTGTGTTATCTGGAAAGGCTGGATTGATCTCCAGAGACTGGATGGTATGGGCTGCTTGGAGTTTGATGAGGAGCGAGCCCAGGTAGGGCGATTTCCGGCTTTACTGAGCAGGGTCCCTTTATTTATCCCTATTCTTGCCTTTGTCTGGGGATCTGTTTTACCCAGTCTTGAAGAGTAAGTATAGAAAGTCTTAGGTTCAGGTAATGTTGAGTAATCCTGAAGATGTCGACACCCAAATTCTGGTCCTGGTTTTAGGTAAGTTTTTCTTCAGTGGTTCTAAATTTCATTGGCTTACCCTTATCTGCTGAGTGGGGCACTTCAAAGTCCAGTAAGTGACTCTGTTTAATATTTGTTCTTGATCTTTAGAACATTATGAGGAAACAAAAACAGTTCGAAATAAAATGTAGGAACAACACTTCTGGAATGGCTGAGCGAGGAGCTTGGCAAATCCTTTCCCCAAAAAGCAATGATTAAACTGGACAAAACTGTAACAAAAAAAAAAAAGAAAGAAAGAAACGATTTAAGGTCTCTGGACATTAACCAAAGGACATAAATTGAGAAGTATATAGTCAAACAAAACTACTGAATTTCAGTAATAATAGTGATAGTCTGTGGCATTTTAGTCAGGAGCTGCTCCCATCTTTTCCTTCCCTCAGCTCTGTGATCCCTCAAGCTCTACCCTGGGCAGGCAGGGCAAGCCATGAGGGCTGGCAGCTCTGTTCTCTTGTCAGAGGGATCTGACTTTGTTCAGAGAAGCACTTGGAAAAATCCATGCCCAGGGATGTTACCTAAAACAATAGAGGTCTCTGTGGCACAGTCCAGGCCGGGAAAGTTAATGTTGCAGGAAACAACATAGCAGACTAGCCAGAAATTTAGCAGAGATCTAGGTAAAGAGATAATTAAAGTGGGCCCTACTAAGATCACACTTACCCCTCGTGGTCCAGAAGGCTGTGTGCATATGCAAGGCCGCACCTGTTTTGGAGAGAACAGAGAGGGCCTTTGCAAGATGCTAATTCCTGGCTGAACACAGGGAAGACTGATAAAATCCCTGCACTTTGACAGTATTCCCCCACGCTGCACACAGATCTATTGGCAAAGGAGGGAATCCTACTGACTCCAGATGTTTAAGCAAAACTTCTGAGCAGTCATTGGATGACCACGAAGTTATACTGATCCAGGGGCAACCCCCAGAAAGCAAGGCTTAAAAAAAAACTAAACTAAGCAGTGGCATCAGAGGCTGCAAACTGCTGGGGAAACAGGTTCTACAAAATTAGTCCAGGCAAGTCACTAAACAGACAAACAAAAAAAAGTAACAAGCTGGAGGCAGGAGTCAGAATTCATAGTTGCTACAGTATACTAATTAAAATGTCCAGTTTTCAACAAAAAATTGAGACATGCAAATACATGAAAGTATGACTAATACTCAGGGCAAAAGGTAGGCAATAGAAACTATCTTTGAGGGTTCTTAGTGACAAAGACTTAAAAGCAATTATTTATCAATATGTTCAAAGAATAAAGGAAAATTCTTTCCTTTAAAGAATAAAGGAAAATTATGATGACTAAATGTATTTTTATCAAATAGAGAATATCAATAAAGAGATCTAAATTATTAAAAAGAATGAAATAGAAATTCTAGAATTGAAAAAATAACAAATGAAAAATTCACAGACTCAACAGCACATTTGAGCTGGCAGAAGAAAAAAATAGTAAACTTGAACGTAGATTAATAGAGATTATTCAGTCTGAAGAACAGAAAGAAAAAAGAACAAAGAAAAATTAAGTCTCAGAGACTGTCAGATACGAGCATGCGTACCAACATACATTTAATGAAAGTCCCAAAAGGACAGGAGAGAAAGAAAGGGACAGAAAATATATTTTAAGAAATAATAACTGAAATCTTCTAAATTTGATAGAAAATATTAACCTTAATATTTAAGAAGTTCAATGAACTCCAGGTAAGATAAACAGAAAGAAATCCACACCTAGATACATCGTAGTCAAACTTAATAAACAAAGAGAATCTCAAAAGCAGCAAGAAAAACACTGCATCACATACAAGGGAGTCACATCTTTTGAAATTACAAAGGTCAGGAAATAGTCAGAAGGAACATGTAGAAGTATCTGATTATTATCAGGTGTTAATTTCTTTCAGTTGTTTAATACTAATCCTCTTAGCTAAAGTTAAAATAATGATAAGAATAAAAAGGAGCTCTTTTTCTTTCTTTCTGTTATCTCTTCCCATGTTGTTCTCCATATATGGAATGTGAAAACCTTAGTAAAAAAATTAAGATTTAAAATTAAAGTTAAAATTCTTAAGAAAGAATCTCTGTTACTTTGATTTCCACAGGGATTAGTCCTCAACTTTTTCAAATAATTGGCAATTTTGAAGGCTGTTTTGTAAGAAATTATATAACAGATTGAATTTATATAAGGGAAAATTTCAGATGGAGTTGAGTTCTAAAACTGAAATATTTTATTTGAATGATTGGTAAAAATTTTTAGTTTAACCTCCAGCATTTTCCATTCTTAGAATTTTTCAAGCCTTGTTGCCCCAATCACAAATTGAGCTTTATTGCTACAAAGTGCCAGCTGTTATGATAGTAAACTAATATAGTAATAGGTCTACATAATGTAAAAATTTCAAAGCAGGGGACCCCAGCCATCCAGTCAGCAGTCAGCACTTCTCAGTCGATGACCCTGACCCTGTGTGTGCCTAGGCTAATGTGTGTGTTTGTGTCATAGTTTTTATTTTTTATTTTTTTAAAGATAGTCTTTTTGGGCCGGCTGAGTGGCACGTTGTTTAAGAGCTGGCTTGGGATGCCAGAAGGCCCCGGTTCGGATCCCACATATGAGGGCCAATCACACTGCCCTCTACAGCTAAGATGCTGAACAACAGCTCAACCTGGAGCTGGGCTGCCTTGAGTCGCCAGCAAAGGCAGGTGGGTTGCCATGGGCTACATGTGTAGCCAAGCAGCCAGTGTGAGCATCCAGCAGCTGCCGTGAGCGGCCGTCCAGAAGCTGGCGACTGATCTGCCTCCACAACTAGACTGAAGAGCAAAAAAAGGATAGCAACTTGTCTGTTCCCCTTCCTTCAATTCCCCAATAAAAATCTTTGAAAAAAAAAAAAAAAAGAGTCTTTAAAAAAAATTTTTTTTCTTTTTCTTTTTTTAAGCCTGAGCCATCCTGCCACCTGTTGGCAGCTCAGCGGCTGCTCAGCTTGGGCCAGGAATCGAACTGCTGTTGCTCAGAGCTCAAACTTTTGAGTGAACTCTTAACCAACTGAGCCACTCGGCCGGCCCTGTGTCATAGTTTTTAACAAAGTTTTGAAAGTAAAAAATATTTTTAAAACAGAAAAAAGCTTATAGAATAAGGATATAAAGAAAGAAAATATTTGTGTACAGCTGTATAGTGTGTGGTTAAATCTAAGTTTTAATACAAGTCAAAAAGTTTTAAAAAATCAAAAAGTTTACAAATCAAAAGTTACAGTAAGCTAAGATTAATTTATTGAAAGAAAAATATTTTTCATAAATTTAGTGTAGCCTAAGTGTACAGTGTTTATAAAGTCTACAGTAGTGTACAATAATGACACATAGACCTTCACATTCACTCACCACTCACCCAGAGCAACTTCGAGCTCTGCAAACTCTATTCATGGTAAGTGCCCTATACAGGTGTACCATTTTTTATCTTCTATACCGTTTTTTATTGTGCCTTTTCTATATTTAGATATGTTTAGATACATAAATACTTGCCATTATGTTACAGTTGCCTACAGTATTCTGTACAGTAACATGCTGTACAGGTTTGTAGCCTAGGAGCATTAGGCTATATACCAAATAGCCGAGATGTGTAGTAGCTCCATACCATCTAGGTTTGTGTAAATACACTGATGTTCACACTACAACCAACTCACCTAATGATGCATTTCTCAGCACATATCCCCATCATTATGCAACATATAACTACGTAATACAGCTCAATAAAATGTTTTAACTTCCCCACAAATGAAGATATTTCTGAGTACAGTTACATAAATTCAAAATTAAATCATGTTTGCAGATTATATTTACCTTTTAATTTATTTTCTGTAATTTGTAGGGATAAATTTTAATATTTTCAATAATTGCAATCCTGTAAAAGCTTGAAAAACTGAAAATTTTGGCTCCTTACCATTGAATACTTTAATTAGAGATTTCCAACTATTTTTGAAAAAATGTAATTGAGGACTCATTTACACACAAAAAAGGCTCAGATTTTCTAAAACCCAAAGCGCATGCATTTTGTTGCGATGAATTATTTTGTATGCAGCACCTGCTTTGTCACAGAAATTTTATGGTCCAGGTACTTTAACTGGACACATAAATATATTTGTAATTTATGCAACTAGAACTTCTAAATACAGAATAGCTTACTTCTTTGAATAAGAATTGTTTGGATAAAAGTTAAGAATTATGTGTTTCGCGGGCCGGCCTAGTGGCACGATGGTTAAGAACTGGCTTGGGACGCCAGAGGGCCCCGGTTCGGATCCCACATATGAGGGCCAGTGACACTGCCCTCCA
>NW_017731359.1:5533877-5538419 GCF_001890085.2 Hipposideros armiger | reverse complement strand
TGTTCCCATCCCCTAATTCCCCAATAAAAATCTTTAAAAAAAAAAAAAGGTATATACCAATTTTTTTTTTCCTGTGCTTCTATGGTTTAAATATTGACTTGATCAGGATTTTATTTGGGTGAATAGGATGAAGTAAAGAAAGAAAAGAGAGGAGAATTTTCAGTTGTTAGAATATGATTGAACACAATTACTATTGTGATATGAAACATGAAAATACTGAAATTTTCTTTTTAAAATAACTGACGTGTTTTTTTAATTATTATTTTTTATTGTGAAGTACATATTTTTTAGAATCAGTTTCAGCTGTACAAAACAATGCAATAGTTATACTTTTTACCCCTTGAAGTGGCAACCCCCCTACCCCAATCCGCCACCCCACTCCCCCCCCATATCATACATATCTATTACAATTCCCTTGACTCCACTCCCACACTATACTCCACGTCCCATGACAAATATATATAGTCACTTATAGTTGACATACAATATTATACAACATCAGCTTCAGGTGTACAGTGCGGTGATCAAGCCTCTACCCCATCCATGATGCAGTCTCCCTAGCAAGACGTGACCATCTGACACCCTACAAAATATTTACAACATTATTAATTATATTCCCCAAACTGTCTTTCATATCCCTGTGGCAGTATTGTAGTTAACTATTTATGCTGTCTAATACCTTCCCCTTTTCCCTCATCCCCACCTCTTCCCAAGATGTATTTTTTTTTATGGTTTTGATGTTTTGAGAAATATCCTGCTGTTATTTCCTTCCAAAAATAAAATACTCCCAAGTTTTAATTTTTTATTATAAATCAAAATTAAACATCCATTTCTTGTATTCTTCTGATAGCAGGAAGATGCATTAGCACAACAGGCCTTTGAAGAGGCTCGGAGAAGGACACGTGAATTTGAAGATAGAGACAGGTCTCATCGGGAGGAAATGGAGGTGAGAGTTTCACAGCTGCTGGCAGTAACTGGTTAGTACTTTCCCCCAAACTCTCAGGCTCTATTTGTGATGTTTGTGCATAATATTTTTAAATAGTTTAAGTTTAATTTTGTCTTTCATTTTAAGAAGTTGTACTGTGTGACTTTGTGTTTATTAAATGTAATTGCTATAAAGAAACTTAGTCTTAATTTTAAGGTTGTACATGAATTCCTCATTTATTTGTCCTCATAAAAATCATTTAGTATAATAAGATGTAGTTTCTCTTAATTCATTGATCCAAACACCTTACCTCTTTTTTCTTAATTATCTTTCAGATTATTTGAAAGAAAGAAAAAACTTTGCTATCATAGAATACATATTTTGAGAACATGATTAAAACTTTTGGGGAGTAATATTTTTCATTTTTCTATGAATATTTGTCTTGCTTTTGTAACAGTATAACTTTCAGTCATTCATTATTCTCTTTACTAGAGGAAAGTTTAATATTTCAAACTATCAAAGAATGGAATTAACCTAAACTATTTTTCTTTTAAATTTTTTATGGTAAAGTAAAATACAGATATAGAAATCTACACAAAAGGAATATGTAGCTTAATTATTGTAAGGATAACATCCTTATAAATACCATCCAGGTAAAAAAATAAAACTTTTGACGGTGACCCCAGCAGCCCCTTCATGTATGCATTTAATTATGACCCTTTCCATCCTCTCAAGAGTAATCCTTACCTCAATTTTTTTTTAAGGATTTTTTTTATTGGGGAATTGTGGGGAGGGGAACAGCTTTGGGGAATCAGGAGAGGGGAACAGACAGGTAGACAAATTGCTGTTTTGTTCTTCAGTCTAGTTGTGGAGGATGTCGCTTCATTGGCCCCTGTTGGTATGATCATTGTGCTCTTCCCAGGTGAAGCAATCGGTTGCCGGCTTCTGGACAGCCAGCCGCTCACTGCGGCTGCTGGCCGCTCATGCTGGCGGTTGGCCGCTCATGCTGGCGGCTGGCCGATCACGCTGGCTGCTCGCTACACACGGTAGCCCATGGCAACCCACTGTAGCAGGGGCTGTAGCCTACACAGACGCCAGTGACCCACGGCAGCCCAGCTCCAGGTCGAGCTGTTGTTCACCATCTTAGCTGTAGAGGGCACAGTGTCACTGACCCTCATGTGGGATCCGAACTGGGGCCCTGCTGCTCAGAGGTGGCGTCCCAAGCCAACTCCTAACCATTGCGCCACTCGGTCGGCCCTAATTCTTAATTTTTCATTACATATGCACTTCCATTTTTTACATTCATTGCTGCAGAAAAGTATTACCAAACTGTAAAATCAATATAATTGTAGATTTATGTAATACAATAAAGACATAATCACTGCAGCAAGAATGGTCAGAATATTCTATAGATGCTCTGTGAAAGCACTGCTAGGCCTTTATTTCCCAGGTGGGTTTCACATACATCCAACCACCTTTTATGATGACCCCACCTGACTACTTTGTGCAGATTGTGGTATGGACCATGGAGTAACAGATTAGTATGTAACAAGTTTCCAGCAGTGATGAGAGTGTTGAAGCCTCTCCCACTACCACCTGAGACTGGTAGAGTGAGTTATTTGTCCCTGGCCACTTGAGCGTATAGTTTTATCAACAAGTACCCTTTACACCAACCGCGAAAGGGAGGTGTTACTTAAGTTTGCAATGGGAAAGGATAAGGATAACAGTGGTAATTGCTGATCACCTTTCAGATTTAACCATTTATTAAAATGCAAACTGTTTACTGCACATACATTTCACATCTCACTAGAAGAGACCAAGATAGAAGCTGGAATGCAAAAGTGGAGGGCTACCAAATCTCTCTTGGCTTATTTTACTACAGCTATTAGTAATAATATTATTTTCTTTAAATGAAATAAAGATCTCTGGCCATTGCTAGAATACACATTCATGGCTATTAAGTTCCTTAGGGAATTAGATCACAGCTCATGTTATATGCTCTCATTTCATCATGTAATTTTCCTCTACTGTAGTAAATCACAGTTGATAATTATATATTGATTTTTGTAATTATTTTGTAATTATTGTAATTCATTGTCCATCTGCCCCAATAGGCTAGAAGTTGTGAGGAAAAGCACCATTTGTTCCCTCACATTGTATCCATGACACCTAGCACAGTGACTTGGATGTATAAAAACTCACTAAATATTTATGGAATAAGTGGAAAAATGAATGAATGAATGCACAGGACAGAAGGGGTATTCTGTTATCAGCAGATGTGTCCCAGTTGATACCTAACTAAGTAATAGAAAGCCCGTGGGAGTTGGGAGCAGTGTTCTTTTGCAGGTACCTCTGGCTTATATAGTACATTCTGAGACTACAAAGCTATGTGTAATGTTGTTTAGTCAACTGTGTAAATTTTATATATCTATAAATGCTTATACAATAATAGCTAACACTTACTGAATGCTGTCAGTATACTTAAGCACTTTTTTTTTATATGTTACCTCATTTAATCATTACAACAACCTTGTGAAGTAGGTATTACTACTATGCCCAGTTTACTAAGGCTTAGAGCTAAGTGAAATACCTTGCCCTGGGACATACAGTTAGTAAATGCATCATAAGAATGGAAACTTGATCACACCTTCCGATTTTAAGTTATAGGCTTTGTGTCAGTGAAAATTTTAAGTATTAAACAATTCTAACAGTGACAAAGGATTTATCACACAGAACAAGATAGCCATCAGTATAGTCCAGACCTGGTATAGCACTGAATTATATTATCAGGGTCCCTAGGTCTTTTCATCTTCCTGCTGTACTGTGCTCAGTGTATGACTATATCCTCATTATTATGTTTGCAAGCTGGCTACTCTATCTCTGGGCATTGCATCAGTTCCCACAAAGGAGAAAAGGTGAAATGTCTTTTTAAGTTGAAGGATATTGTGGTCCTGTTGTGCTTTAGAAGGAATGCTCTCTGATGGCCATGTGGTGGATTGGGGGGTGACAGAATGGAAGCAGGAAGCGACTGCTTAGGAGACCTTTGCGTGATTTACGTAAGAGATCTTACAAGTCTGAACTAGAAAAATGTTTGTAGGAATAAAATAGAGACTAAAGAATCCAAAAATATTTAGGAGGTTGAATGGATAGGAAAGACTTGGTGGTGATGAGCTCTGTGGAGACAGGGAAGAGTGAAGAGTCAAAGGTGGTTCAAGTTTCTGGCAGAAATAAATGAGTGATGCCACAAACTGAAACTAAACATTAAAGAAGAAAGGCTAAATTGATTACCTTTTTAGACAACAGTGAGTTTAAGATATCTGGGTTTCCTTCATGTGCAGATCTTATTCATTCATTGGGAAAAGATTAGGATAGATTTGTTAGATGTCAACTATTTTTTCTTGATAATATTCCTTGGATTTTTATTTACTTTTGTTTGTCTAGAAGTTTCTAATATTTGTATAATCAATTCTGTTAATATTCCTTTTTATGTTTCTGGCTTTATTGTCATAATTAGAGGACCTGGCCTGTTTTAGCCCAAATTATAGAAATATATACCCTGGCCGGCCAAGTGGCGTGTTGGTTAAGAGCTGGCTTGGGACGCCAGAGGGCCCCGGTTC
>NW_017731359.1:5476377-5529982 GCF_001890085.2 Hipposideros armiger | reverse complement strand
TAGACTGAAGAACAAAACAACAGCAACTTGTCTGTTCCCCTTCCCCCAATTCCCCAGCACTGTTCCCATCCCCCCAATTCCCCAATAAAAATCTTCAAAAAAAAAAAAAGGTTAAGATGGTAATGTTTATGTTATGTGTATTCTGTTACATTAAAAAAAATGTTTTAAGTCAGTGTTATACAGAAAATTTGTGGGTTTTTCATGCACGGAATCTTAGGTACACTATTATTTAAATTAACCCAAAAGTAAGTGTGTGTGTGTGTGTGTGTGTGTGTGTGTACACACACGTGTGTGCACAAAGACAGTGGTTAAGAGCCCAGACTATAGAGCAGAGGTTCTCAACCTGTGGGTCGTGACCCCTTTGGGGGTCGAACGACCCTTTCACAGGGGTCGCCGGGTACTCGTATATGGGCGTATCTGCATGTGGGCCTGGAGATGGATAGAGGAGCAGTGTCTCTCTTCCTAAGACCATCGAAAAGATGTGTTTTCTGATGGTCTTAGGTGACCCCTGTGAAAGGTTGAGAACCACTGCTCTAGAGCCACACTGCAGGGTCTGAATCTGGCTCTGCCGCTCATCAGACAACTTACTTCACCTTTCTATGGCTAACTTTCCTCATCTATAAAATAGGGCTAACAATTGTGCCTATCTCAGTAGGTCATTGTGAAGATTGAGTATATGTGAAAGCACTTTTAGAGTATGTGGCACTGACTAGATGTCAGCTGCTATTGATGTTATTTCATATATATATTTCCTATTACGTTACAATTTTTTTTAGAATAAATTTAAAAACTCAAGCCTACTCCATGCTTAATGTATAAAGTTATCTTTAAATGATTGATATTTCTCTTTATCAATGAATGAATTGATTTAATAGGCTGATAGCAACTGATGGTGTCCCCAAGAATACTTATTAGCCAGGGGAAGAAACAGGAGGACTATAATGCAATACATTTGTTTTCTTTGAAGCTTTTATAATTCTTGTGATTAAATTTCCCACAGCCTTTTCTTTCAGAATGCTTGTATCTGTAATAATAAGTTTTAAAATGTATAATATGTATTTGTTATACTTCTGAACCTTTTTTGCTCATGCTGTTTATTCCCTGGCCAAGAATATACTTTTCCACCCATTTATCAAGGCCCTTCTTAAATGTTATCTGTCAGTCTCTTCTCCGGTCTTGTTAATCATTATTAGCCCTTCCACTTTGTAGTTTCCAGAGCACTTCTTATTTCTGTTATTGTTCTTACTGAACAGTATGTTGAAACAATTATAAATGTGTCTGTCCTCCGTTCTATGATGATCCCCAATGAGATGGGGCCCTTCATTTTTTAACTTCCACACTACCCACCACAGTGTTTTTTACATTGTGTTTAGTTGTCAAATGGAGTTCATCAAAGAACAGCTCCTATCCTGCCTGTCTGTAAACTAGAGTTACAGGATAGCCTGTAGGTTAAAGTATTTAGAATAATACATGTTAATGGTCTCTGGAGAGATTTAAAATGTTTGTAATTTGTTGGGTTATGTTAATTAGATAATTGATTAAGTAATGAGCCCCAACTGTGTTGTGCTGGATTCTGCATTAGGGACTAGGAAATATATAGATGAAAATACATGGTTTCTGTCCTTGAGCAACTATCAGTCTTGAGGGAAGATAAATGTATAAACAGATAATTGCAGTCTACTTTAATAGCAGCCATACATAATGGAGGTTCAGAAAGGGAACAGTGGCAGTGTGTAGGATGGATTGCTTACATCTGCTTGGGGGATTCACAGGAGAATGCATTTTCAGGGATTTGAAGGAAGAGTGAGTTTACCAGGTGGACAAGCCAGGGAAAACATTGTGCACAGAAGGAATAGTATATGCAAAGGAGTGAAGGAGTAAGAGATCTTGCCGTGTCAGAGAACATGATTGGTCAGTCTTTTTGAAGCAAGCTACCATGGCTTTAAATGAATGTAAGAATAATTTTATTAAAAAGTGCCTTTTCAGCTACATTATATTTGAAGAATAACTATTTAACAATTAATGTAACAATTCTTTAGGAAGTTGTATGTATTTTGCTTTAAATAAAATACTAAATTAGTTGAGACTAAGAATTGTCTTTTCTAAATGTTAGTTTGATTGTTCTTATAGTGTTACTTGAAGAAAAACATTTTGGTGTGTGTGTTTATTATTTGTGTATGAACAAAAATATAGTCTGTTGATGGAGGTGTCAAAGAATTTATTGCTCAGATAGTTTCCAGTTGTTTTTTTGTCATTGATTTTAGAGCATGGGCTTTGTAGTCAGGCCTAGTTGAGAGTCCTGTTCCATCACTTTCCAATCTCTCTTAAGCCTGTTTTCTCATAGAAATTGTTGTGAGAATTAAATGGGAAATGCTTGTAAGGCACTTAGTATGGTGCTTGGTATGTGTATGCCTACAGTAAATAATAGCTCTAAAGTACTTCTTTAGCACTAAAAGCTCTACCACAGTGATGGTTCCAGTTAATTGAATTATCTGGCTAACAAGAACATCCTTTTAGTTCTCTAAAGTATATCAGGGCACTTTCCTTACATTATGACCTAGAGCATAGAAAAAAATGGTTAGATTTTCATCAATGATTTAAGATCCTGTAGTCCCTTGTGGATGTAATTTAAAATGTCAGTTCTTGTAGAGAGCTGTCATTTAGAAAATTGGGCTGGAATCGGACTCCAGAGGTTGCACTGGCAGTCACTTAGGGGAGTTTGGGGTGGTGCATGTCTTTTGGCACTTTGCACATGTGTAATTTTTCTTCCTTTTAAAAAAAAATCCATAACAAATTCCTTATGTCAGCTTATTTTCTTGCAGTTTAACTCCTTTTTCCCAAAAGGAGAACATTGGAGAAAAATTTGTGTCCCTTCCTGTAATTTAAACATCTGTAGGATGTTTATATAATCAGGCATCCTTTGTTTTTGGTTTTGTTTTTTTAAAAAGTCACAATTTTATAAAAAATGGTTTTCTTACATTCACTTTACATTGTTACTACAATTGAAGAAACTGAGACTCTGAGAAAAATTAATTGACTTGCTTTCTTTCAAATAGTTGGTTAATGCAAGGAAGAGTGAAGACTTAAACCAGTTTCCTAACCAAAAGGTCTCCACAAATACAGCCTAGCACTGGGAAATGAATTTCCACATCACCCATAAAGATGATTAAGTTGAAAAATAAAATCTGCTAGGAGAGATTAGAAACCATTTTGCCTGGAAAAGAAAAAGCTGAGGCACAACAGAATAATAATGGTTCTAGTGGGTGGTCCTGATGCCTGACTGGAAACGAGGGCCAAGGAGCAGTGGTAACTCTTGGGTGGCAGTAACCCAGGAGATGGTCCTTGGAAGCTTGAGATCCTGGCGGCACCAAGGCATAGCAGTGTCCCACCCCTGTTTGGATAACCTCTGAGGCCTCTGGCCCTGCCATGCTAAACTTGTAATGGTGGTGTTCATGAGCATTTAATATATGTGTAAGGTTGAGGTTACTGACAATGGGAAGCCAAACTCCAAGTAGTTAATGGCCCAAGGGATTTTGCTTTTTGCCAGTATCTTTTAACCTGAAATCAGTTAGAAAACTCCTTGGGCATATTTCTATTTCATCATCTGTAAAATTTAGAAAGTTTTAAATCTAATTCATGGTAGGAGTTAACTTTTTTTTTTCTAGTTTTTCTGGGAAAGGATATTTTACTAGTATGGTATTTTCTTTACCTTCCAGAGATAATAGCAGATTATCATTAACTTGGCAAATGAAAAACTACATTGAAATGAAGAAACATTGTTTATTTTCATAACCTTGTTCAAAATACTGTTAAATCTTTGGTGTATAATCAAATGATATGCAAAAGGTATAGAACACTGTATAATATCTTACCCAATGAGTATTTTTTTAAAAGGAATACATAAACATACTTGTTTGAGTGTTCATAGTCTCTCTAGTGGGATATGTAAGAAACTGGAACTGGAAACGGCGGGGGGAATCAGCTATCTAGGGGCCACACGGGAGGGTTTTCACTATTTTTATCTTTTGTGCCTTTTGACTTTTGTGTCATGTGCATCTATTATCTATTTAGAAAAGAAATTAAATATTTTTAGTGTTAACACAGAATGATGAAAACAGAAGATTCTAGAACTTGCTATCTGTATTCTCCGGCATATAGGCTGTTTTTAAAACTATGAAATCCTTTCTTCATTTGAAATTTTATACAGAACCCTAATATATAAAATAGATATAGGGACACTTCTCTGAAGCAGGGTAGGGATTATTTTGGGCTTTCTCTGGAGTCCCTGGGGTATTTTCAGGGAACCCAGTAGCTGGCAGCATGTAACTTTTGAGAACCTTTGATATAGAAGAATGAGTATGAGGTTTGTAATAGATTTTCCTGGTTTCAAATCCTAGCTCCACTGCTTATTGCTATGTGACATTGGGAAAGTTGCCTATTCTCTTGAACCTCATCTGTAAAAACAGGGCTAACACCCTTCCTCCTGGGTTGCTGTTTATTTAGCTCAGTACCTGATACTTACATTGGGGCCCAGTGAAAGCTAGTTTCTTCACCCCCTCATTCTATGCACCTTGGCTCACAACCTGTCTGGAGCAGCAGTAAAGGTAGGCGTATCTTAACTTCAGATACTATTTTCCCAAGCTACTTCAGATCCTGGATTTTGAACTTCTTAGATCTGTGGGAGGTCAAGATAGCTGTTAGACAGGGAGCTCAGTAGTGTGACTGGGAAAGGATGCAAAGAGAACTTTCCAAGCTTTGTTAATGTTATATTTCTTGATCTGGGTGCTAGTTAACATGGGTATGTTCACTTAATGAAAACTCATGAAGTTATATACAAGGTGTGATTTTAAAAAAATACGGTGAATGTGTAATTTATTACAGTAAAAGACACATTGTCATTAAACCCTCCCTCAAAATACCATCATCCCTGCTCCGCCCCCCCCCCCCCCCCCCCCCCGCTTTATCCCATCATTCTTGCTGCTTTGTGAAGCAGTTCTGGAAGTCCTTTTTCATGAGTGTCTTTAGTTGCACTGTTGTGGCTGCCTCAATGTCCTGAATCAATTCAAAACATCTACCTTTCATAGTCATTTTGACTTTATGGAAGAGCCAGAAGTCTCACAGTGCCTGATCCAGTGAATAAGGTGGATGAGGATACACCATAACGTTTTTATTTGACAGAAATTGCCATATACCAGAAGCGATGTGTGACATGAAGTGTTGTCATGATGGAGGATGATTTATGGCACACTTTAAAATACAACCTTCTCTCAACCATAGCTCATACCCGACTGCACCAAACTAGTTGAATCTTGTCACACACTGTCACTAAAGTTCAGTGCACCGCTTCCCATATTGAAGATCCCTGCCTTTCTGTTGGATGGCACTCTGCAGCCGCATTCTCCTTTTGTTTGATCACACGTCATATTTATGATTTGTGCACTCTTCTGTACTTTAATAAAAAGTAGACTTTAAAAAAGAAAAAATAATCACAGATGTTTCTTCTATGAAATGCTTGCCTATTTGGTGTCTGTTGCTACATAGAAGTAGCCCAGTGCCTTTTCAGCCTGAGAATTCTTCCATAATTTGAAAATGTTGATTTAGCCCCTAGTTGTTCTCTTCAGGTTACACGTCTCTAAAACTATAATTCAAATGCCTTTCTTTTTGGCTTTTGTGAAGAGAGATTGAGGTTAATAAGGGACAGAATGAGTGCTCTGATCGTAGATAAATTGGAACGATACCTCCATCATTTGCTTGATAGCAGCTTATACACACTCTCTGTGTCAGAGGCTTGCTTTCATCTTTTTTTTTGTTATCTATGTATTACTTTTATTATTCTATGTATTGTTTTTATTATATCTATGTATTATTATTATTATTATAAGTTTCAGGTGTACAAAGCAATGCACTAGTTATGCTAGTGAAAACTCCTCACAAAGTGACAACCTCCCTCCCCCAATCCACCGTCCCCACACTCCATATCCCGTGACTATATATATATTAAATTATAGTTGACATATTATTCAACGGCAGCTTCAGATGTACAGTGCAGTGGTCAGGCCTCTATACCGTCCATGAAGAGGTCTCACTAACAAGACAAGAGTTCATCTGGCCCCCTAAAAAAGATTTACAACATTATTGATTATATTCCCCAAACTGACTTCCCTATCCCTGTGGCAATATTGAAGTTACCAATTTATGTTGTCTTGTCCCTTCCCCTTCTCCCTCATCCCCACCCCCTCCCATCTAGCAGTCATCAGTTTTTCCTCTGTGTCTCTGAGACTATTTCTGTTTACATTGCTTGTTTATTCACTTCTTTAGATTCCACATATAAGTGAGATCATATGGTATTTGTCTTTCTCTGACTTATTTCAGTTAGCGTAATGTTCTTTGTATATCGTTGCAACCATATCGTTGCAAATGGTACGATTTCATTCTTCTTTATAGCTGAGTAATACTCCATTGTGTAAATGTGCCACATTTTCTTTTCTTTTTNCTCTTAACCAAAGCGCCACTCGGCCGGCCCCATTGATGTACTTTTTGAAGTAATTTACTTTGGCAGTCACAAAAAGATGTTTTACCTACAATGTACTGACCTTTCAAAAGTTTTACAGGCATACCTTGGAGATATTGTGGAATTTGGTTCCATATACTGCAGTAAAGCAAATATCACAATAAAACAAGTTACCAATAGGTTTTATATGCATTGGGAAATAAAAAAACCAATTTTTTGGTTTCCCAATGAATATAAAACCTATGTTTACACTATATTATCCTCTGTTAACTGTGCAATGGCATTATATTATTAAAAAAACAATGTACATACCTTAATTTTTAAATACTTTATTGGGGCAGCCGGTTAGCTCAGTTGGTTAGAGTGCAGTGTTCATAACACCAAGATTGCCAGTTTGATCCCTGCATGGACCACCGAGCTGTGCCCTCCACAACTAGATTGAAACAGCTATTTGACTTGGAGCTGATGGGTCCTGGAAAAACACACTGTTCTTCCATTTGAAAAAAAAAAAAATTAAATGTGCATACCTTAAAAAAAGCAAACAAACTTTATTGCTAAAAAATGCTGTTATCTGACCCTTCAGCAAGTTGTAATCTGTTGTGGCAGGGTTGCCACAAACCCTCAGTTTGTAAAAAAATACAGCATAATAAAGTGAAGTACAATTAATGAGGTATGCCTATATTTTGATTCTATGATCATGTTAGAAAAATTGAACTGTTACTCGAATTAACCAATTTTCTATTTGAAGTACCTAATGACATTGATGTAAAAATTGTGTCTTTTAACTTTTTGCAAAGTTTTTCTGTTAATGAAGCCAAACATATCAACTGCTTTTTTTTTGTATATGCTTGAGCATGTGAGTGAAATTAATTTAGAAGTCATTTGATTTAAATGAAAAATTATATTCTACAGAGTGATGTTAAAAGTACTGTTTGCAGCTGCACATGTTAAATTGTTGCCTTTGAAGTATATGTTGATGCTGATGCTTTTTCAGCAGATTTATTTCTTTTGGTTTTCATGTGATCAGTGATACCATTCCACACAGAGAATATTAAATGTCATTATTTTGTGCAAATTACACGTTCATCATCAGCGTTCTTGGAAATAAATTTGACTTTTTTTTTTAAAGATTTTATTGGGGAATTGGGGGAGGGGAACAACAAGTTGCTGTCCTTTTGTTCTTCAGTCTAGTTGTGGAGGAATTCGCTTCACTGGCCCATGTTGATATTATCTTTGCGCTCTTCCCGGCTGAGGCAGGTTGGTCGCCGGCCAGTGGACTGCTGCTCATGGCAGCTCTTGGCAGCTCATGAAAGCTCATGCCTGCTGCCAACCAGCCCCACTGCAGCCTACACTGTTGCCGGCGACTCACGGCAGCCCAGCTCCAGGTCGAGCNGGCTGCTCAGCTCGGGCTGGACTCGAACCACTGTTGCTCAGAGCTCAAACTCTTGAGCGAGCTCTTAACCAACTGAGCCACTTGGCCGGCCCCCACATTTTCTTAATCCATTCGTCTACCGATGGGCATTTCGATTGTTTCCAAGTCTTGGCTATTGTAAATAGCGCTGCAGTGAACATAGGGGTGCATGTATTTTTTCAAATTAGTGTCTTGGGTTTCTCTTGCTTGCATCTTGATTGGCCTCTTAACCTAAAACTGTAATATGGTACTGTTGACTCAATTCAGCTGCAAGGTGGCAGGACACTGAAAGAGATTTTCTCTATTGTTATCTAGAAAATGGTTTCATTTGGTTGGATTATAAAGCATTAACAAATAAGTTGTCTTTAATGTCAGAAAATGGGTAAATAATTATTGTTTATTCTATAGGCAGTTTTAATACAATTCAAAAAATCATAGGAGAATTTTATGTGGAGACTATTTGGAAATAAAAACAGGCAAGAGGTTTTATGTGGTTTTTGTATTTGTGTTTTGTGTGTTTTGGGAGCCTTCAATTCTGTGTGGTCCAAGAAAAAATCCCAGCCTTATTTATTTTAAATTCCCACAGACTTCAGTTTTCAAGTCACTTTACCAACACTCATATTTGTGTAAGGACAAATAAACGTAAGAATCTGTCTATACTGGGCCTTCCTGAGGTATTTTGGGTTAAGGCAGTAGATGAGAGTGAACTTGGAATACGAACTCAGACTAAGAATGAGAATCGTAAAAGGATTAATGACAAAGAGGATACTAGATCTTCTTCTCCCATACTAAGCGAGAGTCTGTCTGTTGTAAGAGACGTAGACTTTATTAAAATTTATTTTGTCTTAACCTTGTTTTAATTTGTAAAAATTATTGTTATCTGCAGGATGCAGATTTTAACATTTGAAAAGTTCATATAGATAAATTGGGAAGTGATGAGTAGCTTTATTGTAATAACAGCAGCATGAGGGCTTACTATGTGCCACCTGTGAGAAATGATAACATAGCTGGATACACTGCAATATTTGCTTTACACTTGATTCTTAAGTGCTCTTATCAGGTGTATCTATCTCCATTTTGAGGAACTGAGGCTGAAAGAGGATAAGAAGCTTGTTTAATCACATAGCTAAGTGTAAAGTAGTAGAGCCATCCCCATCCAAGCCCAGAAATGTAGATTATTTCCACTCTTATTTTGAAATGTCACTTTATATTTTAAGCATTCCTGAAGTGGTTTGTTTTGTTTTGTTTTGTTTTTTAAGATTTTATTGGGGAATTGGGTGAGGGGAACAGCGTTGGGGAATCGGGGAAGGGGAATAGACAAGTTGCTGTCCTTTTGTTCTTCAGTCTAGTTGTGGAGGACGTCGCTTCACTGGCCCATGTTGGTATTATCATTGCGCTCTTCCCGGGTGAGGCAAATTGGTCGCTGGCCCTTGGATGGCTGCCCATGCGGGCTGCCAGCCACTCACGGTAGCTCACGGCAGCCCACTGCAGCAGGGACTGCAGCCTATGCTGTCTCAGGTGACTCATGGCAACCCAGATCCAGGTCAAGCTATTGCTCACCATCTTAGCTGTAGAGGACGCAGCGGCACTGGCCCTAATGTGGGATCCAAACCGGGTCCCTGCTGCTCAGAGGTGGCGTCCCAAGCCAACTCTTAACCAACTCACCACTCGGCTGGCCCCTGAAGTGGTTCTTTAAAGTTCTTTATAAGAACTTTATTTTTGACATGCTGTTAGACGAGCACTTGCAGTCTACTTATGTGACAGTTGTTTATAATTGACTGGTTTTTATCTTTTTAATAAGTTTGGGGAAAGTACATTCCTTTCTTTCATACTAGGACTTAAAATTTCTGCTTGTGTCTCCTCTAGCCTTAGCAATAGGGAAAAAAACAATGACTTAAGGGGCTGACGTTAATGCTAATTGTGAGTTAAAGGTTCATCTTTTTCTAGAGGTCTGACTGCCACCAGCTAACTATATAACCTTAGGGGGAATCACTTAAACTTCTTGGGCTCTGGCTCATCATCTGTAAAATGAGAGTGGAACCAGATCTCTGAAGTACTGTGCTGCTCTAAAAGTCTGTAATTCTGTGTTCTTTTAGCCAAGTGTCAAACATGAAATGATTAGCACAGTATCTGGACATAGTGTACACTCCATAAATTTAGCTATTTTTAATATCTCTTGAAGAATGTTCAGCAATTTGATGACTTTGATAATAAAAGAATAGAAATCAAGAAGTTTTATTCTTTTTCATTTGGGCATCCCTGCTCTTGGTTACGTCTGCACAGTCCTGACCAGTAGGGAAAACTCCCAACACCTGGTGACTTTTTGTCTCTTCATTTTGGACTCACGCCATGATTGCCTCCTAGAAATTGGATTTACCATGTTTCTGGATGATGATATATTAAAAGAAAGAAAATAGGTGCAACTGATAGCAGCCGGTGTGAGCTTCCAAGAGCCGCCGTGAGCAGCCGTGCAGAGGCCAGTGAAGCAACATCCTCTACAACTAGACTAAAGAACAAAAGGACAGCAACTTGTTTGTTCCCCCTTCCCCTGATTTCCCAGCGCTGTTCCCCTCCCCCAATTCTCCAATAAAATCTTTAAAAAAAAGATACTAGAAATTATGGACTTTATGCTTTTAGAATAATCAAGTGCAGAGAGTTTCTTTGCCATCATCTAGTGAGGCTTATTACCCACAGAATTCCTTCTAAAATATCCATCTTCCATTAGAAAACTGCCACAGTACAAAGCACTGCTTCTCAAGATCACTCATTCAGTTGTTTAATTCCAGTCCTGTGGAATCTATCTCACGGAACCTAAATCTGTTTCTCTTATTTGTGTCCATGTTACCGCCCATACATCCTCCTTTCTAGCGTTAAATTTTCCCCCAGCCTCTCAGTTCTCTTATTCTTCCCTCTTCTCTCATTCGTACTCTTATCAGATTTCACCTCCTCTTTTTTTTTTCCTGTTCTTGACCCTCCTTCACAATGTCTTCCTTGCTTCTTCCTCATTCCTTCTTCACAATGTAAATAGAAACTAAAAACACAAATAAATAGCAGAATGATTTTACTCCTTTTCATGCTTTTACCAAAAATATAGACTAACCCATGGCAACCTCTGCACAGCCATGACCACCAATAGGGAGAATTCCAGCTGCTGATGACTGTTCTTTGTACTCCTTTGGAATCATCCCATTATTAAAATAATTTGAAAATTATTCTTATCTCAAGACAAAAGCTAAAATATCTTTTCACAAAGTGTAATTGGTAGGTTTGTAGTGATTTATAAATATATAATTAGAATTGATTTTTCTGTGTTTTTTCATTGCTCAGCCCCTTTCTAACCTTCATTGACTGAAACCAGATGCTCATATCACCATCTCTGATTTTGCAGAATTGATCTGTCCTTACACTACATTTAGCATTGATTCGGTAGGAAACATAAATTGTTTTTCTGATCCATATGTGTTCTATAGCTCTTAAAGTCCAACCATGCAGCATAACTTCAACCTGACTATTTAACTGAAAGAAACGTGCTAAAATTTAGTGTGCCATCTGCTAATAAATAGTAAAAATCTGCTAGAGAAATATGTCAACATTTATAAGAAAAACTACAGAAGTTTGTGTTGTATTTTATTTGATATGTTTGAAAGTGAATAGGCAGTGTCATTTGTCTAAACAACATAACCCTCTTGAGAAATGATGACCTACATAGCTGAAGCTTCTGACTGAACTTGATCTTACAGTACAAGTGTGACTTGTTGAGATTTTTTTTGAAGGTCAAGAATGCCCTTTCTCAAACAGCTGTTTGAGGTATTAAGAATTGAAATCAGTATTTTGATTTTTGGTTGAATTTGTTTCCCAAAACTTATATAGACAATGGAGATTGAATTGGTGATATTGATTCCATTTAGCTAAAGCTTGCATAGGTAATTGCAGTTAGTCTCAATTGCTGGTATATAACATAACAGAGGTGGCTAAAAACAAGATCCACATGAAAAAAGATGGCTTGGATTAGGGTGAGAGTGGTAGAGGTAGTCAGAAGTACTCAGATTCAGGATTATTTAAATGTAGAGCTGTCATAATTTGCTGTTGGGTGTAAGAGAAAGAGAGGGTATAAGTAACCTCAAGGTTTTTGCCTAAACAACTGGTAAAAATGGAGTTGTCCTTATCTAACATAAGAAAGCTGTTACTGAAGGAGCCAGTTTCTGTATACAAACAGATGTTTGTGCTTGACTGACATCTGTAGTCACTAAAGAAAGCTTATGAAAGAAACGTGCACTGAAATTTGTGAAAGAGACTGAAAGTAAATGTTGTGTATAGACCAAAGGGGCACCATGTTTTATAAAACTTTATTAAGCAGAGTGTCATGCACAGTATGCTAGTTGTTCTGTCAACTAATTTGCCATCAATAGTTTAACTAGAAATCTGAAGTAAACTTGAAATCCTCAGTGTTCGTAATTGTCAAGCCTCTTAGTTGTTATAAATATTGTTGTAAAGATATTTCTGGGTATATAAGTGTAACAAAGACTAATTTTATATTTCTATTTTTGCTTTTGAGACAAAATACTTTATCCATAATAATTCTGGATTTACTTGAGGTAGAGATTTTAGCTTGAACTCAGTTGGCAGAGAAGGAATTCAGTAAAATATGAAATTCACTACTATATTTTTCAATTATGATTAGATCTGTGTGATCAGTTTCTTTATCTGTAAAATGGATAAATAATAGCACCTATATTGCAGGTTGTTGGCAGGGATTAAATTAATTCATCCGTTGAAAGTTCTTAGAACAGTGCTCAGTAAATATAAACTATTACCAAAAGGGTAAGTTTGCTTCTAAGGTGATTGGATGATGTGCTAAACCCTCTAGTCCTGAAACTGTAAATGTAGATATGTAGTTCTTTTATACATAGTCGATATTTTAGTAATGCTTTTTAAAATATAATGAGATTTTTATTCTTGGTTTTTAAGAAAACTTTAGCAAAATATTTTATACGTAATTTAAATTGTTCTTTTTTCTCTGACATGTGGAGAGATATTAGCTGAAAATGTTTTAGTTGCAAACTTTTCTTATATGTTACTGTCTTTTATTTTTCTAGCATTTTGATTTTCAAAACATGTTTTGACTCCAAATTATGATTTTTGTCATTACAGGCAAGAAGACAACAAGACCCTAGTCCTGGTTCCAATTTAGGTGGTGGTGATGACCTCAAACTTCGTTAATTAGTAGCACAGCAGATGTGCCCCCCAATCTTTACATATACATACATTGTTTCTAGTCGGCAAAAATAATTGATTGGAAGACCAGAAACTGTGATAACTGGAGGTACTACGGTCTATTTCTCAACCTTAGGCAGTAACAAGGCATCACAAACTGCCATGGTTTTGCACTATGATTATAATATCTGCATTTCTAATTTTGTATGCATGTAGCCAGTAATAATTTTAATTTTTTTTCTATGCAAGCTTACCTTGTTGGCATTATTTTAGTGAGTTGAAACTGTGTACTTGTAAAGCTCTTTTTCCCCCTCCATTTTTATTTAAAAGTTCATGTCAAGAAATTACAATTTTTTTTTTGTTAAAGGTATTTTCCCCTAATCGGTTGCTCTAAATTTCTTTTTTTTTTCTGTAATTTTAGATTTGTCGGTTATACAGCTTCACTTTAGCTAGGCATTGTTGGTATTTTGTTTTGTTTTCCCCTTGTTTTTATTGTCTATAGCATTTTAAAACTGCTGATGTGTTTGCATTATTTACAAGCTAAAAACCTAGTAGCATAGAGCTGTCTGCCACAGCCTTCTAACACAAAGTTTACAGTTGTTCAAGTTGCAGTATCCTTTTAAATGTTGATAATCAGCTCCTTTCTTTCCTTTTTAAACATAAAAATTTTAAATTGGTATTAACTCTAATCTGCCCCAGATCTGTTTTAGATTGTTCTGTAATCATGAGTTTGTGTGGAGATATTCTCCATAGATGATAATATTCTACTGAAATGCCTAAAGAAGTCGCAGGCTGGCTTCTGTTTTATTCAGGGATATTTTTTTTTTAAGTCAATCAGAAAAGGGATACTGGAGCTTCTTCATGTATGTAACAGCATATTAAACTGGAGACAGTGATGAATCAGCTACAAAGGTAATATTGTATTAAAATTATGTTTAACATAGCTGCTTTTATGTGTATTTTATAATGCATGCTTTTGTAAAAACAATTCTGAGTGATGAAAGATTAGTCTTACAGAGAAAATGTTCATCTGTGCAGAGGATACATTTTCTTCCATTAATCTGGAAAATAATTCACAGGTTATATATGGTATTTTCCAAAAGGACTATTAGAACCTTTTGAGATAAATTGGTATAATATTTTTTAAATAGGCTCACTGTAAAATTGAATGCAACTTTTTTTTTAATACAAAACTGGAAAAAAGTGCTAAGTCATTTGGCACCTCCTTACAAATATTTTTCATGATCACATTCATTAAATGTTACTACATTTCTGAATTTTTGCAAAAATGTATTTTATCATAATAGAATGGCATTATTTTAAAGAGTGAAAAACTGACATGGTCAATTCAGAAAATGAACTGAAGTCTGAATAAGGTCATTGCATTTAAAACATATATATATATACTTGATTAATGAGGGAGGTGTGACTTTCATTGTATATAGGTCTTATAATTCATAAACATATCCTGTATCTCAGAATAAAAATGTTTGTTATATATTTGAAGTCATGCATGGTAAGGAGTGTGTTTAAATTGTTATAAACAATAATGCATCATAAAAGACCATGCTGATCTTGTATAACTAAGTACTATGAATGAATTTGGTTGTTATTTGGTGTTGTGCAGCTCACATGTTTACACACTCAGTGCCCTAATTTCCCCTGAGGGACTCGCCTTTTAAGTGGTCCTTACAGTGGTGTTTTAAGGTTACTTTATCACAGAGCTCCTTGGTTTTTGACTTATGCACTTAAATTTTTTTTAAATAACACAATGATGATGGTACATTTTTCTCTATTGCTTCTAGCTGAGGGCTTTTAGTCCACCAGTAACTTAGATCAAATGTTGTTAAATGTTCATGTTGCCATCCTTCTGTAAATACTGAATTTTTCTTGTCATTTAGCACTGTGCTGCTTCCATCTGTCTTAATGCTGGCATTAAGATCATGAGCCCTTTTTCTCCAGTAGTGCAGGCTTTGAAAACTACTTTTATTAAGTTATTGATGCAATTTGATATTTTTCCATAATCTATATTTAAACAAAATTACATCATTGCATCATCTTTTCTAAATTCATCTCCATTAAAACTTGCCTTAAGCTACGAGATTGCTTTTGCCACCATTAGCCATACTGTGTGTTTGTATGTTTAATTGACTTTCACAATAAACTTCTGTGTAGTGAAAACAGGGTCTTGACTCTTTATTGACATAATCCAACAATTTCTGTTCTAGTGTTTGTTATGACAGAACATTGATTTTCTGAACTGTTCTTTCAGCCTGCTTTTTAACCTTAAAAAAACAACACTGGCATCTAGTGGTCATTTCTGCTAATTCCAAAGAAAACCTTTAATGTAAATATCACAAAAAATACTAATTTCCCAATGTATATTATAGTTTTCAAAAAGTCTGGCTTGCTTTACCCATCCTATGAGATATGACTATAAAGTAGTGATTTTGGATGGGAGGAAGAATTCCAAAAATTACACATTCCAAATTAGTAGCATCTTTCAAGCTATTCGTTTTAGGAGTATCCACTGAATTTGATTTTTTTGGGGTGTTATATCTAACATTCTGGGTGGCGAGTACACACTGTGTCATGTAGATGATGTATTACAGAATTGTACACTTGAAATCTATGTAATTTTACTAACTATTGCCACCCCAATAAATTTAATTTAAAGAAAAACATTCTTAGGACTTTTCTTGGCATTTTCCTACAGCAGAAAATTAAGCCTTTTACTTGAGAAGCATGCCTTAAGCTTGATCCATATGAAAAAATTTACTTATTCCCCAGCAGACTTAATGCAAATCACAAATACCTTTAAATGCTGAATTGGCGCCATTAAGCACAATTCCAAAGAATACGATTCATACTCTTAGGGTTAATTTCAATAGTTGTTTGAGCAGTAGCATCATGGTTTTAGTAAGTATATCACCTCTAGAAACAGGTATTTGGATACTATTTGGAGGCTGCTTGGGAAAAGAAGTATCTTACTTGATTTATGCATTATTTGGCAATGGGGACCTTTTTCAAGCTATAAGCCATTGTATGAATTTTCCACTGCTGCATAATACATTGCCCCAAAGCTTAGCAGCTTAAAACAGTAAACATCAGCTCACAGTTTGTGAGGGTCAGAAATCTGGAAAGAAGTTAAATTCAGTGGTCTGGTCCAAGGTCTGTCTTGAGCTTAGAGTTAAGTTGTCAGCCTGGGCTTACAGTCATCTCAAAAGATCCCCTTCCAAGTCCACTCATGTGATCATTGACTGGCCTCAGTTTCTCAGAGACTGTTGGATTAAAGCCCTTGATTCCTTGCTGGGTGTTGGGATAGAGACATCAGTTCCTTGCCATGTGGGTGTCTTCATAGGGCAGCTCATAGCTTGAAAGCTGGCCTCTCCCAGAGCAAGTGATTCAAGGAAGTGCATGCCCAGGATGAAAGCCACAGTCTTTAATAACCTAATCTTGGGTTGCCATATTCTGTATGTTAGAAGTGAGTCACTGGGTCAGGCCCACACTCAAAGGGAGGAGTATTAAGCTTCATCTCTTGAAGGGTGGCATGTCAGAGTTTATGGATGTATTTTTAAAACCACTACAGCCATATTTCCACAACTGTGTGTGTGTGTGTGTGTGTGTGTTTACAAGACAGCATTGGTGTTTTGATCTTCCAAACATTTTTAAAGGTTAGATTTCAGTCTTTTGCAGGCAGATTTCAAAGCATGATTCCCCCTAGATGGCATCAATTTTCTTTCTTGCATCACCACCATCACGTATACATAAATAGCCTTTCAAAAATGTTTCAAGGCTAGAGAGTTGTAGGGTAGAAGTAGCAGCTAGGTTTGTTTAAATATAGGGTACTCAAACAGGTAAGTCACTATTAGTCAACTCTCAACTTTTGGTTAGAATAACTTAAGCTACTTAAGAGTTAAGGTTTTTGTTGACCTTATTCAGGTTTCAGAAACTAGGAAATGTTGAGTAGATAAGATACAGAGGGAAATTTTTTATTTAGAGAAGATAATCTATATCCACGATGTCCAATATGGTAGGAACTAGCTATGTGTGGCTATGGAGCATTTGGAATGTGGCTAGTACAACTGAGAAACTGGATTTTGTATTTTTTTTTTTAATTTAAAACTTAGTGTTCAATATTTTTCTGTTAAACAGAACTTTGTTTTGGGAGGACTACATTTCACTTTAGCCTTTGAAAATTTAGTGTCTGAGTTGAGATACACTGCTAATATGAAATACCAGATAGCAAAGATGTATTATTAAAAAAGGAATGTAGGGGCCGGCCAAGTGGTGCATTGGTTAAGAGCTGGCTTGGGACGCTAGAGAACCCCGGTTCAGATCCCACATGTGAGAGACAGTGACACTGACCTCTACAGCTAAGATGCTGAACAACAGCTCGGCCTGGAGCTGGGCTGCCATGAGTCGCCGGGCGACAGCGTAGGCTGCAGCCCGTTTCAGTGGGTTGCCCTGGGCTACCGTATGTAGCCAGCAGCCAGCATGAGCGGCCAGCAGCCGCAGTGAGTGGCCATCCAGAACCCGGCGACTGATCTGCCTCACCCGGGAAGAGCGCAATGATGGTGCCAACTTGGGCCAGTGAAGCAACGTCCTCCACAACTAGACTGAAGAACAAAAGGACAGCAACTTGTCTGTTCCCCTTCCCCCAATTCCCCAGCACTGTTCCCATTCCCTAATTCCCCAATACAAAAAAATCTTTAAAAAAAAAAAAAGGAATGTAGGATATTTCACTTAATCTTTTAAATTTGATTATATATGTTTTTATATGCTGAATTATATTGATTTTTGATATATTGGGTTAAATAAAATTAAGTTTTTGTTTTTCCTTTTTAATGTAGCTGTAGAATGTTTATAATTGCATACATTGGCTCACATCATTATCAAGATTTTAAGTGGGCAAAAGACATAGGTCATACAACCAAAAGGAAAAAATAAGTTAAAATATTGAGACTTACTATTAATGTTTAAAAAAAGATTAAAACAGAGTATTATTTTACCCCCTAGGATATTTAGTAAAAATGTATATTCAGTACTCAAAATATACATGGTCCCTGCCCTCAGAAAATCTACAGTCTAGTTTAAAAACTGACCAAAAGCAGTAATAACATTTTAAGTTATTAGAAGTGCTGGCTGTTACAGGGTACATCTAACCTGGTCTGGTTGTTCAATAAAAGGCTTCCTTGAGACATTTGAGCTGAAATCCAAAGGGTGGCAGACATTTTGCCAGCCAAGAGTGACAGAAATATTACAGGCAGCCAGGCCAAGAGCATGGCAAGTTTGAGAAACTAAAAGCAGTTGAGTATGACGAACATGGAATGGAGGGGGCTGCAGCAGTGAGATGAATCTGCAAGGGTCAGCAGAGGCCCCGGTGAGGGCCACAAGCAGTGCTGGTTGGACTTTTACAGCCATGTGAAAACGTTTGGACCATTCCTAAGGAAGCCACTGACTGGTTTTAGTTTGAGGGACCAGGTGCTCAATAAAGCTAATTTTGGCTGGAGAGAAAAGACTAGAAGCAGAAAGTCAGTCTCATTGATCATATGGTCACCCAGTAGGGAGAGTAAGAGTGGCTTAGTGATCATGGAGACATTCCAAACCTGAGAAGAAAGTACAGGAGGCATAATTGACAGTTTTCTAGTTTGCCTTACTAGGATAGGCTGGTTATGTTGCCTTAAAACCCCCCAAATTTTATTGGCTTAAAGACTACCTTTTATTTGCTAAATAATCATCAGTGGTTGAACTAGGCTGATACAGCAGTCACTGGAACATTGTCAGCTATGTGACACAGCCAAGAAGATAATGTAATTAAAAGTGCACTGGCTTTTAAAACTTAACCTGAAATTGACACATGTTGACTTCTGTGTACATTTCATTGAACCTAGCAAATCACAAGGCCATGTCCAACTTCACCTGGGCAGGGGACTGCAATCATACCTTTTGCCCAGAAATTAGTCAAGATATTCGGGAATAGCTCTAATGACTATCACAAGCCACCCTTTCAATTATTAAATATTTAATTTTACTCTCCTTTTCTCAAGAAAATACATCTACCATGGGAGACAACCTCAAATTCCCAGCTGGTCAGGCATTGAGCTAAAATTCTAGGATATGTGGTTACCTGCCCTCTACACAGCCAGTATACAGTGGTGAAATAGGGACAGGAAAACTGCAGGAAACACTGCCATTCAGAAAGGGGAAGAATAAAGTCACTAGTCTGTAACAATTATGAAATGTCATTGGGGAGACCATTTGCGGGCCCTCTAAAGAGAGGGGAGTGTTCTTTATAAAGCTGATGGAATCCACTGTTTTCCATGACCCTTGGCTCCATCCCTGATTTGCTGGATGCAGTTATCTTTTATTTCTTCTTTCAAACTGGCTTTTTTTTTTCCCTCCTCGACAAATACAACCAATTAGTAACCATGGTACTTAGATCCTGTTTTCCAAGTTCTTCATCTAGGGCTTCAAACAGTACCTTTCCTGCCCTCTAAGTTATCACATGTGAGTTGTTTGTTTTTTAGCTGAGCCATCCTACACATGTGAGTTTTTTTGTTTTTTAAAGATTTTATTGGGAAGTTGGGGGAGGGGAACAGCATTGGGGAATCAGGGAAGGAGAATAGACAAGTTGCTGTCCTTTTGTTCTTCAGTCTAATTGTGGAGGACGTCGCTTCACTGGCCCGTGTTGGTATTATCATTGCGCTCTTCCCAGGTGAGGCAGATGGGTCGCTGGCCCCTGGACAGCCGCTCACACTGGCTGCTGGCCGCTCACAGTAGCTTATGGTAGCCCACTGCAGCCTATGCGGTCACAGGCGACTCACAGCAACCCAGCTCTGGTGAGAGCTGTTGTTCACCATCTTAGCTGTAGAGGGCACAGCGTCACTGGCCCTAATGTGAAATCCGAACCGGGGTCCTGCTGCTCAGAGGTGGCATCCCAAGCCAACTCTTAACCAATGCAGCCGGCCCCACATGTGTTTTAATAGAGGCATTGGTATTCCTCCAGCCTTCAATGTCAGTTCCCCCCATCACTTTCCTGTCTGACACCACCATCCATCCAGCTACCCAAGCTGGAAACCTGTTTTTATTCTTGACTCCTTTTCTCCCTCATCTCCTATATCCAATCTGTAGTTCCTAACAATGGGTTCTATCAATTCTCTTGTCACTTAGATTTTTAAAAAATTTGTTACACACAAAGCATTTACCTATAAGGCAGACACTCCTGTAAGTGCAGTCCTCCTAACACATCTTTGAGGTGTGGTCATTTAACAGATGAAGAAATAAAGGTATGGAGAAGTTAAGCAACTTGCCCAAGGCACAAAACTATTAAATGGCAGAACTGGGATTCATATCCCTAGGCCATGTGCTTAACCACTGTACTCTGACCTAAGCCTGTTCTTGCCTGTTAGGCTTGGACTGCCACGATGATTACCTGTGCTCCCTAAATACATTCTTAGTAGTCCACCAGCAGCCAGTTGAATGTTTTTGAACATTCCCACCCTCACTTTGGGGGAATGGCAGTTGCTGACATTATCCCATGTTGGCCTACTATTCCCCTGAGGCACCCCTTCTACTCTCTATGCCACCAGCCACTGGGCTATGGCATCCCCCCAGGTCACCATCCCAAAACTACCACTCCCACTCCAAAGGTGTGGGGTTATTACAATGATCAAAGATAACCATTTGTTGCTGACCCACATTGTTCACAGAAATATATCTGCCCATTATCCCAACGGAATTTCTCAGGCGCCTTCCCAACCTTGTTCTTCCCATTTCTTGGGTTTTCCAAACTAAAAATCCTTTTCACATTGTTATCCAGAGTGTGTGGCTTTCTTTTTGACTTAGTCTTTCCTCTCCCACACCCATCCTGGCTTGCCCAACCCCTCTTTGTCCACCAGAAATAAATGCTTCCAAGTGTTTTTTTAAATTTTTTTTTTTAATTGGGGAATTGGGGGGATGGGAACAGTGCTGGGGAATTGGGGAAAGGGGAACAGACAAGTTGCTGTCGTTTTGTTCTTCAATCTAGTTGTGGAGGATGTTGCTTCACTGGCCCAAGTTGGCACCATCATTGCGCTCTTCTCTGGTGAGGCAGATCAGTCACCGGCTTCTGGACGGCCGCTCACTGCGGCTGCTGGCCGCTCACGCTGGCTGCTGGCCACACACGGTAGCCCATGGCAATCCACTGCCACAGGGACTGCAGCCCACGCCGTCGCCGGCGACTCATGGCAGCCCAGCTCCAGGTTGAGCTGTTGTTCAGCATCTGAGCTGTGGAGGGCAGTGTCACTGGCCCTCTTATGTGGGATCCGAACCGGGGCCCTCTGGCATCCCAAGCGAGTTCTTAACCATTGCGCCACTCGGCCGGCCCCCAAGTGTTTTTTTAATAGAAGAACCATTCCTAGTCTGGTTGGATTTGAGATCAATTCAGACATTTTAAATTGACTAAGATTACTCCTCACCAGCCTTACAAGTTTTATTTCCGGGTCTCCCCACACCATCTAGGCCAGCGGCCCAACTAACTCTTCCGAAACACATCTTTAGTGCTTGCCATGCGTGGTAAGAAGTAAATGTCCCCCTGCTCCCTGTCTTCCTCCCTGTATTAGGTATTGTTGATAAATTTTTGTTTAGCTTTCTCCCTTTTGGTATGACCAATGTTTCTTTTATTTGTTTTTACAGAATAAAAGGGTCATATAATTTTGCACCTGTTTTTTTTCTCTTAGAGCTTTCACAGCATGTAAGGGATATTCTTCATTTTTAAAACATACCCTTTTACATATATCAGAGTTTAGTTTTAGTTGTCCTGGCATACATTGCTGCAATGGACATGCTCCTCCATGTTTGTTTTAGTTCCACTAGCAGTGACTTCAAGTTTTGACAGAGCCTCCTAAGTTACGCTCCTACTAAGGCAGTTTGAGAATAGCATTTCACTCTCTCCCCTGCTAAAAACTTTTCAAGGGGCAATGCAAAAGAAAGAACTTGGGTTCTACCACCTAGAACCTTCAGAAGACCTCTTTAACCTCTCTGGGCCTAATTTTTCCACCTGTAAAATAAGGTATAATCTTGCATCTCAGAATGGTTGTGAGAATCCAGAGACTGCTTCCGTGAAGTCTTGGTTCCAGAAGAGGCCCGGTTGCATTCTAGTTTTGGAATAACCCAGGGCACAGGCCAAAAGCTCAGGCTAAACCGTCTAAAAAGCCCTCTCCCCCGACTTGTAGATGAGGCAACTAAGGCACAAAGATCACCATAGGTATGGTCAAGACCACACAGCATTGGCAGCAAAGCTAGTTCTGGCTTGAGTCTGAGCTGCTGCCAGCGACCTCTGGATGTGGCCCTGACCACCTACCTCCAATCCCCTTCTAACCTATTCCTTTCGCCCAACGACCCTCAAGCACTCTTCACTCGCTTTGAGTACGACCTGAGGCCCAGGGGGGGCCCTGGGTGGGGGAGTTATTCCTGGACAACTAAAGGTAGCTGCAGTCCGCGTCAGTCTCGCCCTCAACCAGGGGTCCCGGGAGGGCGCCCGCTGGCCCAGGGGCTCAGGACCTCCGCGTCCTCCCCAACTGCTGGGCTTCAGACAGTGCGCCCTCGAACTCGCCTCTTGCGCCGAGTGTATGTGAGTGGCACGGGCGTGTAGACGGCACACGGGGATTGTCATACGCGTGTTAAGTGGTGTACACATCCTTGTGTAGATGTGTGAAACGTGTGCGGTGCAGATGTGGGTTCATGGAGTATGCAGCTCTTCCTTCCAGCCCTTCCTCAGCCTTTGCCCCGACTTGCATAGCCGCCTGATCTGGAGTTTGCGCGTGCGCGACTCCGCCTTAGACTCCTCCCCAGCGATTGCAATCCCGCCTTCGCCACACTTTACGGCCCTGTACGCCACTTTTGCAGCAGACGCTCCCGCTGCCGCCGCTGCCCCTCCTGCCGCGACTGCTGCTAGCGAGGTGAGGTGAGGTAAGGTGTGGTGTTGGGCCGATGCCGCTGACGACTGGGAGGAGGTGGGGAGCAGGGCCGCCGCGGGACAGCGGGGACGGCGGGTCAGCTACTGCTTTGTCTTCTCAGCTCCAGTCCCGTCTGCGCTGCCGCAGAGAGGCCGGCCCGGCCCGGCGAGCCGAACCAATGCTGGATCTGGAGGTGGTGCCCGAGCGCTCTCTGGGAAACGAGCAATGGGAATTCACGCTGGGTAAGTATAGTGTCCACCCTCAGGATCCTAGTCTCTGTTCCTTACTTCCCTCCGGGCCCTTCCCGCCTCTGGTCTCTGCCCCTTACTCTCCTGCTGCCGCGGCTCCTGGCCTTTTCCGCCCGCTTGGCTATCCGGGCTCCAGGCACTAGATACCCACTCCGACCGGCCTGACCCGCTCTTGTGTCACTCAGCTGGACCCCGAAGCCCTCGCTTTAGGCCTCAACAGGGCCCCTCCCGAGGCAGTGGTACGGTGATAATAATAATAACAATGGCTGACACGCCCCAAACACTCGAGGCCAAGCCCTGCTGTCTGGTGCGTAATTATCTCAAGTTGGTCTCCTTGGGGTCTGAGGGTCGGTAGGTACTCGTGTTATTCCTGTTCCCATTTTACAAACGAAATACCTAAGAAGTGACTGACACTCTTAAATGTCACAGCAGCCTGTCTTCTTTTGCTTTTTTGGGCTGTCAAGAAGGGGAACCTAGGCTCCGATCCCATATTCAGATGTTGGGGATCTGGTCAGAGGAGTTGAGGAGAGTTTGTGTATGTTAAAGGGACACCTAACTTGTTTCCTTCTAGTTTTTAATGTGGTGGATGTGTGGTGTAATCCTAAACCCAGACCTTAGCTGAGAATGAAATAGGAGTTCAGGGCAAGTAACATTTAGTTTATAGAAAATGCAGCCTGGTCATTTTTTGCTTTTTGGCCCAGCTTTCCCTCTCCCCACTGTCACTACCTTTTTGCGTACAAATATTTGCATTTAGTAACGCTTGTGTGTGTTTACTTTGATGTTCTGGCACTAGGAAAAGGGGGTGGGGAGCAGGTGTTGGTGCTGTTTGTTTGTGCAGGCCTGAACTTTTGTCACACTAATTTGGGCTACTGGGCTGAGTCAGCTGCTCCATTGAGCTATAACTTCTCCTTGAATCTGAAAGACTCATCCAACAAGACAGGGTAGGTGAGAAACTGTGCAGGACAGATTGCTGGTAGGGCCCTGCTGGTGCGCAGTTGGCTACATGAACTGAACGGGTAGCCTCCTCTGGGTTGTAGGAGCCAGTTTTATTGAGAGGTCTTAGCCAGCTTCTCTCAGAACTTAAACTATTCCTGCAGAGTTCTTCCCCCGCCTCTTGTGAAGCACAAAGAGCTTGATTGGGAGGCTAGTGATATCTTTGCCTCCAGACCCATTCATCATGCTGATGCTGTTTGGCTTCTAGTTAGGAAAGAACCTCCCACCCACAGCTTCTCATACCAGGACTTAACAGGGCAGAGTGAGAGCCACAACCATAGCTTCAAACTGTGCTTGATGTTGCAACTAAGTTGTGGATCTCTGTGTACAGAGTCTCTTGGCCAAAAGTAGTGGTTAGGATGTCAGTTGATACCAGGATTTCCAAAAAGCTGGATGGGAGAGCAAGGCTTCCTCTGTCAACTGTTGTTTTGATACCTTAACCCCCACTCCTAGCTTTTGCCAGTTTCGAGGAGTCAAGGGTATGGTTAGTTCTTTCAAATTGTCTTAACAACCAAAAACAGTGAAAAGAGCATTACTGTATATTGGGTCCAGAATTGAACTTTGAGAGCTCATAAAGGGGGCCTGAGCCTTGATAATTCCTTTGTGGATCATAAAAATCCACACTTTAAGATCGTGTCTGCCTGAGAGGTGGTGGTCATTTAACTTCCCTAGGCTAAAAAAAAAAGTCATTTTTCCCTCAGTCTCCCCAGCGCTCAACACATCTAAACTACAGTTGGGGCTGATAGGTAGGGATAGGCCTAAGAAGTGCATCTGTGCTTCAGAATTACATTCCTGGGCTGGAGAACCAGGCAGTATTTAATTCAAGTCACCACAACCCTGCAAAGTAATCTCCATTTGCCAGATGAGGAACAGGCTCAGAAAGGTAGAGGTGATAAAAAAAGAGCAGGACAGGGATTTCTTGCTTCCCACTGCTCTGCCCTTCTGAGGATGGGCTCAGCTTTATCTCCAGGTTTGTTTTGGGAATCTGTGCAAATGTAGATGTATCTAGCCCTTGCCATTATCTTCCTGGTATCATAATGGGGAGCTGCATCCAACTTCTTGGCTGCCTTCCTGGCTTTTGTTTGATGTTGGAAGATTAGGGAAATGCCAACAACACAGGGACATTAAAGCTTAGGCCAAGAGGAAGAATGCCACTGATGATTTGATTAGTGGTGGAGTAGAGACAGTGCAAATTTGAAATGTTTTCAATGAGATTTGCAGAATGTATTGGTGTGGAGGCATGTCTCTGATTTTGAAATTAGTGTTGCAAATGCCCAAAGAGGGTAGATTTAAAGGGTCACTGGGGAATAGTCTTCAAGATTACCTCGTTCCAGAGAGACTGAAGGCTCACTGTTGAAGGCAGCATCTACTTCTGTGGACTCTGCTTACACACATTGAAAACTGAATAAGAAATGGTCATATAGAGCTTAGTCTAGTGGAAAGGAAGGATCAAAGAAATGGTTCATTTTATTATAATGAGGCTAGTGGTTATGTAGGGTACTATGGAAGGGGGAAGGGACTTGACCTGACCTGCGGGGTTCTGGGAAGGCTTCCTGTCAACCTACAGAAGCCAGTACCATCCCTGGAACTAGTGAGCAACAGGCAGGCTATCAGAAGTCTACTGCCAGATTTCATATCTACATTGTCGCCATAGACATAAATCTTCCAGTCAAGTTAAAAAACAAATCAAAACAATGGGAAAGATAGGTGGTATGTAGGGAACTATAAGCAATTTGGTATTATCGTTAGAGCATGATGTGCTGGTGGAAGAAGAAAATAGGTTCCCCAGATTCCCAGTTCTCTTTGGTGGTGGCTGCCTGGGACACTATCAAAGAGTCTCTGGGTTCACTGGAAAAGAAGATATCTGTTAGTAAAGTGTTTTGTGGGCATGAGTTTAGGAAGAAAATTTGGAGACTAGATTTGGAGAGATGGGGAAGGAGGAAGAATCTAGAGGTTTCTGCCTTGAGTGACTGGGTAGATATTAGCAGTATTAAGTGAGACCCAGAATATAAAGGAGAAGCCAGATTGAAGAGAAGGTGAAAATAGACTTTTAATCTGTTGATTTTTTTATTTGCCTTTAGGTATATACAGAAAACAGATTGAGATGTGAGTCAGAAACTATTAATAGATGGTTGGATGAAAGAATGAGGGATGGGCTGAAGGAAATACTACCCATCGTAGAGATATGGACAGTTACAGGAAATCCTCTAAATCTTAACACTGGTTTTTGAACTCATGGCAGGAGAGAGTGGTGTTGGTAGAAGAGAGAGGATACAAGTTCTCAGAGAGGGTGGGTCGTCACCAGGGTCTCTGGTACAGGACCTATGTGTTCTACCTAATTGCCTTGTTTGATGCTTTCAAAGCTCAACAGATATATAGGAGCACCTGCAATTGTGCCAGGCAGTAATACAGCCTGAGGATACAGCAGTAAAACAGCTATGTCTTTCCTTAAGGACATGTAGAGGAGGCTCTAACAGAAAATAAATGGGGTGGAAGTCTTCATTAGATACGGCAGTCAGGGAAGTGAGGTGTGAGCTAAGACCTGAAGAAGGAGAAGAAACCAGTTATGGGAAGAACATTCCAGCAGTAAAGAGCTAGTGCAAAGGCCTAAAGTGGGAAAGAGCTTGACCTGTGCTAGGAACAAAGGGAGGCATAGTGAGCAATGAAAACAAAGGTGGAGGCAAACAGAATATTCAAAGCTCTTAGGCAATGGCATGTTGTTTGGATTTTATCCTCCTGTAATGGGAAGCTATTGGAGGGTGATAAGCAGGCAAATGATGACGCCTGTAAGACAAAGATTTATATAGTTTAGAAGGCTAACCGGAGATTCCACCCCCTTTTTGGGGTTAGGTAACCTGTTAGAGCTGGGACAGTGCTCGGGTTTCTCTGCCATACGTACAATTGGTTCCCTTTGAACACCTTTTGTAGCCTTCCTTACCAGCAGCTGTGTGACGACTTGTCATCTCAGCTGCTTTGTCTCCTCCAGGTAGGTTTCCCCCTATGACTCAGGATGCAAAGATTCCAAGACAAGGAATTTTATGTGATTAGAAGGAAAAGAACCTTCCCTCAAGAAACTGGTTTGTGCCACTTGGGTCAGAGAAGCCAGGTGACCTTCTTTTTCTCTTAGCCCCTAACTGAGCTTATCTGTCTTCTCCACATAGATGTTTGCCCATTCCCTCTGGGAGAGACAGCATAGGTGCACTTCCATTTCAGGAAGGGCAAAGCTGAGTGATGTGTCTGACTTGTTCATATTCTCAACAAACATTTATTAAGCCTCTACTATGTGCCAGGCCCTGTGCTATATAGTAGGCTGAAAAGTGTCTTGTTTAAGGTCTGGTTCCCTCCAACTTTCTTCAAACTGTAGAATGGACCATTGAATAAAGGCAGGATTGGATCATTGTTTAAATGTAGATAGGCCATGTGTTTTTAACCCAATTCTTTGTGCGTAAACTCTTCTGTGCACCGTCTTCTCTCCTTGAATCATGTGTGAACTGATCTTGAATATGAGCCACTGTATTGCCCGTGTCATGGTGATCCCTATTCCTTCCTTTCTCTTATTTTTTACCTACCCCATAATCCTTCAGTTCCACTGAATATTTATTCAACAGCCACTATGTGGTCAGCCCTGTGCTGGGTGCTGGGGATCCAGAGAGGTGAATAACACAGACGTATTGTTCTTGCACTCATAAAGCTTTGAGTTTTTGTTTTTGGATTGTCTAGGATTTTGTTTTAGCTTGTCTCTCTGTATGTTTCTTTTTAAAAATATAATGGACTCTGAAAACATACTTTTTGGTGTTCTCTTTGAGTCCCTGGAATCTTTGAGATGCTGTTGGGATTTGGATTTCCTAAATTGGGGGCATATATAAATCTATTTATAAGGGGCCATGAGTTCAAAAATCAGTGTTAAGATTTAGAGGATTTTGTGGGTAGATAAATAAGGATCCAGTGAAAATCCTTAGTGAAATAAGTTGATTCTCGTACATGTGTGATTTTTTAACTCTTTTAATGAGCTCTTACAAGTCATGTGTTCCTGCATAGTCTCATTTGAGAGATGAGGAGATAGGTGCCACATAGAAAGAGAGGAAGGAACTGTCCTAGAGTATATGTAATCCATGGCAGAGTGAGAACCAGAACCTTGGTGTCCAGAGTCATAAAATCAGTGCTTTTCTCATTCCCTTTTTTGTTTCATGATGACTTTGCCCTCACCGAGCCCTTTGCCTGCTTGGGATAGCATAGAGGTCCCATTTCCAGAAGTTTTTTTGTATATTCACTCCCTCCCCTTATACAACCCAGCTGTTCCCTTAGTGTTTGCTGCTAACTTTATTCTAGCTCTTACGACTTACTGAACTTCTGTTTACTCATAGTCTGTAGACCTTAGTGGCAACCCCACTCCCAGCCCAGGCTTTACTACAGGGACTAATGCCTAACAGTGATAGATGTCAGTAAATGGATAGCCCAAGTACTCACACAGGTGTCCTTGCTTTATTTCAGGAATGCCTCTGGCTCAGGCAGTAGCCATTCTTCAGAAGCACTGTCGCATCATCAAAAATGTCCAGGTTCTGTACAGTGAACAGGTAAGTGATAGTTGATTTTTTTACTGAAATAGCATCCCTAATCAGTGAGTCGCCTCCACAGGTTGATGCTCTTACAGGGATTGTTGGGTCAATTGTGTGTTTGAATGGGAGACTCTCCAGCACTAGTCAGTTACCAAGCACATTTGGTTTTGATAATCTAGTGCTGCCAGGTTTTAAGAGCAGTAATAACTGAACTTGTTTTTTTTATTGTGTTTGACTTATGTATTGGCCCTTAGACAGGGACATTTCAGTGGGAGGTCACCTAAGGGGCTGCCTGTTCTTCTAGGGTACTTGCTTTCCACTTTTGAATTTAAAATACTCTTTTCTGCTTTGTTGGTTGCTTTGGTTTGTGTTTAGGATTGTTATAGTGCAGATTTCTAGCTAACAGACCATCCTATACTTGAAGGTATACCTCACCCCTTTAGTGAGAATGATCTGCTACATGGAAATTGCAAGGTACTGACTGCTAATTGATGAACATATTTTACTCTTTGTTTTGTCCAATTTATGGTAGCCTCTATTAAATGTTGATCAATTGTGCCAGGAATTAACCCCTAAAGTGTAATGTTGCATGTACCCACAAAGACCTTTTCAATTTCCAGAAAGAGTATACCGGGGGCACCAAAAAAATGTATACATGACTTTTATTCATCTTTTGGTATCAGTATACATTGAGTATTACAATTTTCCTACAGTTTTTTTTCCTTTTTAAAAATATGTATACATTTTTTTGGCACCCTCTGTATTTGAAGTTAGCACCAGAGACAAACTTTCTGAAGTCAGAAATTTTAAACTAATATTTGTTTTTTTAAGTACGTAAAGGTGGACACTATTTTCTGTAGGCCTTCAGAAATAGGATTGTTCTTTCTAGAAATGCAGTCTCCCTGCCACTGAACTCTCTGAAACCTGTGGTTCTTCTGTGACAAAGACCTTGCAATCTTTGTGGTGCCCTGTGTGTCACAAACCTCAGGGAATAGTTTTGAGCCTACATAGGCTACAAGATGCCCTCTGAGGCTTTTTTGAGACCCTTTTAAGTACCGGTTTGATTATTTGAGTTTCATTTGTTCTAATTAGTTTCAGATCCTAAAACAAATGACATTATTTTTGACACAAAGAACATTGTGGATTAGAAGTGGGTGAGATTTCTGTGAGGCTTCCCAATTTGGTTTAGTATCAAATTGAGCCTGTTAATCCTCTACCCAAAAATTACATTCGTTTTGTACCCTTCTGCCAGCCTCCTGAGGCCCCATGTAAAGGGTCCTTCTGAGACAGGGAATGCTTAATCTCCAAGCAAGTGCTTGGATATTCTTGTGGTACCTGCTACAAAACAAGGGACTTGTAGGAGTGGGCAGGGGCTCCTCGAGCCACAGAGCCAAAATGGCTTCTCGTTTATAAAGTGAAGGATGTTAGCTTTTCTGTTGCAGTCAGCTCATTGCTAACCTAATCTGACCTTCAATGTTTAATCAAGAGGGAATTTCTCATGACAAATAGTAGCAGCTATCAAAACAGGGAAAATGGGCTTGTTCTTAAGCTTATAGTCATTGCACATTCAGTTAAATAAAATTTGGGCACCCCGAGATTAGATACATTTGTAAGTAGGCTTTAAGCATTCTTAACCAATTTTTTTAAGAATGAGTTTTATTTTTTATATCGCTATCTTTGTTGTCTGTTGTTCCAGTCTTTGGGTACAAATAGCAGTTTTAGCATTAAACGAATTCTCCCCAGTATCTTCTAAGCAACTGAAATCCGTTGAAAAACATGGGTTTTTGAGTCCAGACCTTGGTTCTGGTCCTTGCTCTTCCCATTTCTTTGTCATGCGGATTGTAGCAAGTTAATAAACTCGTCTGGTTCTCCTGTGAAGTGGATATAGTTTCCTTAGAATAGTTTTTTGATAAGGATCAAGAGGATGTGGTGTCTCAGGACTCTGATATGGTGCTTTTTACATGTGGTCCTGTCCTCCTCTGCCCTCCTTCTTTCCTTTCCCATTTGTCGCCTTGCTTCCCATCAAGTACAGAGAACAGTTTGGCCTTGTTAAACATTTCAGCAATATTTTGCAGCAAATCACACCTTGGAAATTAAATGTGCATATCAAGTAGGTCCCATCTTTTTTAGAAGAAGATGTCAACGACTAGAAGCAGACGGTTTTACTGAACTGTTTCATATAGAGGACTACATAGCCTTGGATTACTGGAAGGGCCTGCTTAAACACCACATAGTACATGTGTATTTTGGTTCTAGAGATACAAAGTACTAATAAAACATTGACTGTGAAGATGATTTGCTTGCTTTTGAAAATTGTTTAGTTATGTCCTGAATTGTAACAATGCCAGAAAGAAAATGATCAGATCTTGGGAGAGTATAAGAAAATCCAGATCCTCCCAGTAATCTCCCTCCAAGCAAGGATATTAAAAGATGCTAAAACGTTGCTTCATCTCACTTTCCCTGAGAGTTGACCTCAGAAGTGGCACTGTGTGTTCTGGGTGGAGAGTACTGACCAAAGGTCAAGGTTCATTATTTCATTATCTTGCTTGAGACCTAATGGTTTTATTTATTAAAGATTTTTACTGGGGAAGGGAAACATTGTGTTTTTCCAGGACCCATCAGCTCCAAGTCAAGTTGTCGTCCTTCAGTGTTAGTTGTGGAGGGCGCAGCTCAGCTCCAAGTCCAGTCACCGTGTTCAATCTAGTTTGTGTGTGTGTGTGTGGGGGGGGGGTGCAACCCACCATCCCATGTGGGAGTCGAACCAGCAACCTTATTGTTAAGAGCACGCGCTCCAACCAACTGAACCATCGGGCTGCCCGAGACCTGATGGTTTTAGACTGACCTACTGGAAAATTACAACATTGTTTCTTCTAGTTTTTGCCAGGCATGATGGTGCCACCTGTGCCTGCTACCTTGTGAAGATCAGTGGGGTAGAGGGGAGCAGACAGTGTGATCCCAGAAGGCTCTTTGGAGAGAATGTTTCCAGTGAGACCCACACCAGCAGTGGCACATCTCTGTTTCTGACAACCACACCTTCATCATTTACTGCCTACCTTGAGAAGCTCTATAAAGAAACTTCTCTAGACCCTTTTGAGAGCTGTGTTCCAATTTCAAGAAGGGGCAGGGTTTTGGATGGTTTTTCTAATGCTGAGTAGCGTGGTTAGGGCTATGGAAAGTCTTCAGATGTTGAGTCCTTGAATTGATTGATTGCATTGGACCAGAAGCAGGCAGGTGGGGCAGACATGAAGAAAGAGTGCAATGTGCTAAGTGCTGTGTTTGGTGCTTTCTGATCTCCTATCTTCACAACTCTGGAGGGAAGGAATGTTGGTATTCCCATGAAGAAACTAGAGCTCAGAAGTTTTGAGAGTCACTTAAGGTCACCAGCTCACCAAGACTCAAGGCCAGCTCTGTCTACTACTCTGTGGTGCTACTTCCCTCCCCACAGGACTCAGAAGGGGCAAATGTAGAAATATGACTCCTTAGATCTTAGACTTATACCTTTCAGAAAGAAGCACTTGTGATATGGGATGGTGGAGGGAGGGAAGGAAAGAGTAAGAGTGTCATCTCATACATAATCAGATCACAAAGTACTTCTTTGTCCTGGAATATGGCCTAAAACAGTCAAATAATAAAATGTAGTCCCTGTGGGTGATACAAACAGCCTGGGAGTGAAAGGATATAAGTTCAGCTGACGTACATTGAGCATTACTTGCTGAATTTGGACCCTGGTGAGGCCTTTTCACATGGCCTACATTCCTCATCAGCTGCTCTGTAGGTTTGACAGTAGTAAACCAATGCTACAAATGTGGACCCTAGACCCTCGAAAGAAAGTGGCCTGTATACTCACATAATTTTGGCCCTTTCCCCCAGGTAGTATTACTCAAAGCCTGGAAGAAAGAAGTTCTTTTCAGCGATATTATGAAGCAGCAACTGTAGGCTGGAAATAGAGGACTCTGTGCTGTGCATTCACGCAACAGTTTGTTTCTGGCTTCCAAATCTCATTAGTTGGGGGAGGGAGTGGCTGTCTGCACTTAGATGTTCTCTGTGTATTGCATTTATATTGTAAGGCTTTCAGTAGGTGTTGGTGTGTAAATTAGTTGTTCCGACTGTGTTTTATTTTTGTTTCGTAGTCTCCTCTAAGCCATGACCTCATCCTTAACCTGACTCAGGACGGGATCAAACTACTGTTTGATGCTTTCAATCAGAGACTTAAGGTAACTATAAATGACAACTAAAGTTTCATGTCAGGCTGATATGTGTTGTTGTGAGATGTTTCTGAAATTCTTAAGTAGGAGTTGAGTCTGTGGTTCAGAGACCACCTCGATGTAGGGAACTGAAGCTATCTATGCCTGTTTCCCTAAAAAAAGGGAAGCTAGGGGTGGGGTGAGGTGGTTGGAAAGATTCTGAGGACTCCAGTCCCAGGCTCTAGAGATGAAGGGGAAAGAGTGTTGAGAATTTGGGGAACATGCTATGGAGACGGGGCTTTTATGTTGAATAGAAAAACAAGAAAAGGAGCTAAGTATTTGGCATAGATTATCCTGAGTCTTTAAAAAGGTACCAAAAATGGATCCCCTAACTACAGGATAGAACCAAAAGACTTTAGTCAGGTTTATGTATCTTGTTTTTTACTTCATTCTTGGGTCATACAGTATTACTTAAAAGATGAAAAATGGAACTGTTCTTCCTAAAATGCTTCCTAAAGAGCTTGGGGCTTAACACCACCAGCAATGAGTTGATTCTTTATCTCCTTTGAGGAAATGTAAACAAACAACTTGCTGATGTGAATGGGTTGTCCTAATTGGCGTTTAAGTGCAATGCCAGATTTACTAACACCTATTTCAGTCCAAGATGCTTTTAATACACTATTTACAAATGCCTGGGCGTCACAGGTGAGTCATGTGACATCAGACTCATGCCTCAGAGTCACATGTTGAATGTGGCTCTGGGCAGTGGCATGCCAAAGCTGTCATCCTGGTTAGCTTATGGAGTTGCCTTTCCAAAAAACTTGGGTACTTCCTAGCTCTCGACATCTCATTAAAGTTGGCTGCTGAAGAGACAGACAGAACATGGAAAAAGAATCTATATATGAAATGAGAATTCCTCATTTGTGATGGTTTTTCAGAAAGCAGAGTTTGATGTGAACATTCTTAGCCCCACTTCTTCCTTGCCTGTCCTTATGGACTCAGTCATCCTGTCTTCAATGACCCGAAGTTTCACACTGGGAAAAGGTAGAGGATGGTCTTCACTGTGGCTTCATCACAACAAATTGGGGGGAAATTTATCTGGAAACAACCTTTACAAAGAGTCATTTGCCCTTGACTTGATAGATCACTTTAGGGAACATAACTTTAAAAGGTTATGAAAAAAAAAAAAAAAGGTTTCGGAGAGGGTAATGTTGCCAGATGTTTATAGCAGAGCTTTTCATAGTAATGAAAAACTGGAAATAAGCTGGAAATAACCTAAGTGGACAACAAAAGGAGGTGGCTAGGCATCCCATCATAAAATCACAGCATGGTGAAAACAAAATCATATATTTAGTGAGACTTGGTATGTGTTAGGTGCGAGGCTTCCCATGCATTTCCTGATTTAATCCTAACAAGCCTGTGAGTGGCACTGTTTACCAGTGAGACAATGCAGAGACACAGGATAGTGGTCTGCCTGGTGCCAAGCTTTTAACCCTATATTGCCAGTGTGTGGTGACTGTCCACTGAGAGTTGGAATGGCTTAGGCTCAGTTGATGGGTATGAGAAATAAATGTAATAAAAGCTGAAGAAAATAGTGTGAGTACACGATGTAAAAATGTGAGGAATGGGAAGTACATTAGAATAGGAAAGGAAGTTAAGTAGAACCTTGTCTTCTGTCTTCTGTGTGGTCCCTATAAAAAAGGAGGGACTGGGACCCTGCCTGAGCTGCTGGAAACTGAGGAAGCCATCTCTCAGGTACCCTTGCTTGGTACCATGTTAGATCGGACCCATCTGCCTGCCCCTCCATCCAGGGGCTTCAGAATCTACCTGTACCTGATGCTGCAGTTCCCCATCCCCTCACTCCCTGCCTGTGAGCGAGCTCTGTGGAGTGAGGCTTCACAAGTCACAACCTTTACAGCCACCTGTCTTCCTTTTTTATCTTGGCTGCTGCCATGTCTCCTCCTCTCTGGTGAAATCAAGGCCTTTTCCAGCCCAGAGGGTAAAAAATCATGGACTTTAAATTTCCCCAGCTGTTTGTCCCTGTCGCCCAGTAAGCTCCGTAGATCAAAATCTGCTTGTTGATTTTTCTGGTGACATGAAGAATTCCAAGATGGTCAGCACTCTCGGTCCCTTGCCACAAGTGTCACCCTGTAATTAACTCTGTTCTGTTCTCTCATTGGGCAGGCAGGATTGAAGCACCTGTAAGAGTTGGTCTGAGCTGTGATAGATGGGTGACAGTGGCATAGGATGGATATCCTGGAAGCCCACCCCCACAGGGTGGATAGGGGGAAGCCCTTGAGGGGCCATGGGCTGGTCGTAGGAGTAGTGATCAGGAAGGCAAAGTGCCTGCCCCTGCTATACAAGCAGGGCTTCTGGCTGAAGGTTGAGGCCCTCTTCCAATATGGGGCCTTGGCCTCAGTGAAACGGAATACCAATTTGGCATGATAGACTGCCATGCCCAGGCTTTCTGAAGGGGACACTAGGTATCTTATGAATCACAGCAGTTTCCCTGCCCTTTCTTACATGACCTCTCTTGGCATCTATTTTCATGCTTTCAAGCTTCATGTTGCCCTTAGCAAGCTTCATACCAGTCAGACTCGCCTGATGTGTTGAGTACCTCCTCTTGGCAAACTAATGAGCCAGATCTTAAAGGGCTTAATTTAGTGGGACCTGTGAACACCATACACAAGTAGTATAGGAAAGGGTTGATTGAAGTGCTATGATGGCCAAGCAAAGGGAGCAATTCTTAGCAATAGGTAGGATCAGAATGGCTGCATTTTAGTTAAGAGATGTCTGTACAACTTGTGGTTCAGTGTTGTGATCTCTAAACAAAGTTAGAAACAAGGTCTGGCCAAGAATGTACTGCCTATTATGTCTGTTTCTGTGGCAATGCCAGATGCTCCTGTACCTAATACCCCACAGTCCCGACCAGGATGAGACCCAGATTGTCAGAGCAAACAGACGTTGAACCAGCTCTGCTTGTGCCTCTACAATGAGGGCCAGACCTCCCAGCTGAAGAATGATAGATGGTGCTCCAGGACCCAGCCAGCCATCCTGCTGGCTGCCAAACCCTCAACACCATTGGTATAGAGGACTTCATAGTGCTTATTACTTGACACCACTAGTGGCTGAGTGTTCAATACCTTTTCCTTTGTCTCTGCCCTTAGTTCTTGGCATTACATTCAAGGCTGCCCATTGTAATGCCAAGAGGCCAAAACTTCCCAAGGGTCCTAAGGTTTTCCAGGTTTAACCAGATGCCCTTCATTAGGGTTATATCTGAATATTGTCACAGTTGTCCTAAGTTAATGTAGTATGACTTGTTTTCTAGCAGGATAGACCTCCCTCCATCTTTTTGTTTTGTAAACCACAGTATTTTGAAGCTATTTTTGAAAGTGACTTGATTTGCGTTTTTATAATTCAGCAAAGTATGGAATAGAAAGAAGGGGTCTCAGTATCCAAGGTTACAACCTTAACAAGCTGCATGAATTTGTTTCTGTGGAGGGTGTCACTGTCCTATAGGGGTGGTATGTGCAGTCTTCTCTGTGACATGAGAACCTTGACCCAGAGTATCCACAGACATCTTTTGAACAAGCCACTGGAAGATGGGGAAGGAGAGGTTATGCTATGCGTGTGGTATGGGTTTTTGCTCCAAATTTAAAAGTGAGAACTAAAGGTAATGTGCAATGCTTCAGGAGAATTTCAGCTAGTGATAGATTTTTTTTCTTTACTATTTTATAAATGTCTTCTTAATCTTCAACTACAGAGCATTAACAACTCTTAAACATTTATTATTTATTATTTTTTTTTAGGTGATTGAAGTATATGACTTGACTAAAGTAAAGTTAAAATATTGGTGAGTTTTCTCCCCTGCTAGCATATGTCACAGGCTTGGTACAAGTGGGCTTTATCTACTACCCTCATTATATTAGTAAAGAAATCTCATCCCCAGTAGTTCTAGGATTACAGCCTGGTGCTATGATTTCCTCCGGTAGCCTCTAAGCCAGCGGTTCTCAACCTGTGGGTCGCGACCCCTTTGGGGGTCGAACGACCCTTTCACAGGGGTCGCCTAAGACTATCGGAAAACAAAAAGATATTTATATTACGATTCATAACAGTAGCAAAATTACAGTTATAGAGTAGCAACAAAAATAATTTTATGGTTGGGGGTTACCACAACATGAGGAACTGTATTAAGGGGTCGCGGCATTAGGAAGGTTGACAACTGCTGCTCTAAGCTTACGCACTTTCCAGGGGAAGAGAAGGAAACCTTATTAAGAACATGCTGTGTGTAAAACACTTCACATATATGTCAGCTTATTTAATCCTCACAACAAAACAGGACCTCGGCTCAGAGGTGATGTGACTGTCTCCTGGGTCATGGCTACCTTCCTCTTCAAAGCCTCTTTTGGCACCTCTTTATGCTTTCATGAGCGACAGAAGTGGGACAAGGTCTGACTCCGAGGCCTATGCTAAAGAAAATGCCAAAGGGACCAATATTTGGGGTCCAAAATCTGCTTTTTAGAATGAAAATGGGAATTGCCTGTATGATGCACAAATATTTGAGCTCTCATTATGGCAAGGCGCTGTTCTAGCATCTAGAATGCTCTTCTCAGTAAGCTTCCTTAATAGGCTTCCCTTTGAGAGGATGTGAAAGGGCCTAGTTTCTGGGGTTGGCTCAAGCAGCTTTTGTTAATAAAGGAGTGGATAAAATAAATGTATTAGCCCTGGCCTCTGCAGATTCTAGTTGTCTTTTGGTCTTGTTGGGGCCTTTATACTTCAATGCCTGGCTTCTCTTCACCCTCTTAAGAGTCAGCAGTGGTTAAGAGTGTAAAGCAGCCGTTCTCAACCTGTGGGTTGCGACCCCTTTGGGGGTCGAACGACCCTTTCACAGGGGTCGCTGGGTACTCACTCGTATGTGGGCGTATTTGCATGTGGGCCTGGAGACGGATAGAGGAGCGGTGTCTCGGTTCCTAAGACCATTGAAAATATGTGTTTTCTGATGGTTTTAGGCGACCCCTGTGAAAGGTTGAGAACTGCTGGTATAAGGTCTAGAGTAAGGCTGCCCTGGGTTTGAGTTATGGCTTCATCATTTTATTACCTCTGAGACCTTGGACAAGTCACTTAACCTCTTGAGCTTGTTTTCTCATCGAAATGAAACCGATAATGTGGCTGCTGGGTTAAGAAGATTGCATGAGATAATGCTAGTAAAGGATTTAGCACCATCCTGGTTAAAAAGAGGTGTTCCATAAATGATACGAATTTTTAAAAAATTATTCTTAACCTTTAAGCATTCTCCTTAAAGTCATAAATGCCTTATTTTCATGCTCATCATCTGAAATCATATGCCCCTCTTTACTCCCAAGCCCATCCCCCAGGTGTTTTTCCTTTGCATGGGATCCATCCCTCCCCCACCCACCTACACCCATTCACCCAGTTCATCGGCCTGTTAAGAAAACAGGCTGGCTTGCTTGGCTACACCCTTCTTTTAAGATGTTCACCCTTTTTTTTTTTTTTTTTTTTTTTAAAGATTTTTATTGGGGAATTGGGGGGATGGGAACAGTGCTGGGGAACTGAGGGAAGGGGAACAGACAAGTTGTTGTCATTTTTGTTCTTCAATCTCGTTGTGGAGGATGTTGCTTCACTGGCCCAAGTTGGCACCGTCATTGCGCTCTTCCCTGGTGAGGCAGATCAGGCGCCGGCTTCTGGACGGCCGCTCACTGCGGCTGCTGGCCGCTCACGCTGGCTGCTGGCTACACACGGTAGCCCATGGCAACCCACGGTACCCCATGGCAACCCACTGCCACAGGGGCTGCAGCCTACGCCGTCGCCGGCAACTCAAGGCAGCCCAGCTCCAGGTTGAGCTGTTGTTCAGCATCTTAGCTGTGGAGGGCAGTGTCACTGGCCCTCATATGTGGGATCCGAACCGGGGCCCTCTGGCATCCCAAGCGAGTTCTTAACCATCGCGCCACTCGGCCGGCCCAAGATGTTCACCCTTTTAAGAAAGTTCCTTTTTCAAGCCAAACCACTAGTAGGCATCCTGGGAAAACACAGTGAGACTTTCTATTCCTATGGCTACTCTTTATCCAGGTCTGAATGCCGTAGGGTTAAGACTGGATTTATTTCCTTCTGAACTGCCTTGTGGCCACATGTCTTGGGAGGCCCTAGAGCAGCGGTTCTCAACCTTTCACAGGGGACGCCGAAGACCATCGGAAAACACATATTTTCGATGGTCTTAGGAACCAAGACACCACTCCTCGATCCGTCTCCACCCACATGCAGATACGCCCACATAGGAGTACCCGGCGACCCCTGTGAAAGGGTCGTTCGACCCCCAAAGGGGTCACGACCCATAGGTTGAGAATCACTGCCCTAGAGGTTCAGTTCTGTACACCAGCCTCAGGAGAATTGACTTGTTCCGACCTCAATTGTCTCTTATTAAAAATTTTTTAATTAAGTTTTTATTTTGATATAATTGTAGACTCCCTGCCTGTGTTTTAAGAATAACTCTTCCAGTCACCATCTCCAATGATCTATGAGCCTATTCTGCAAAGCCTGGTATTAAAAAGTATCTTTGTTTTTCAGTGGAGTACATTTTAACTCTCAGGCCATAGCTCCCACCATTGAGCAGATAGACCAGTCTTTCGGTGCAACTCATCCTGGAGGTAAGCCAAGTCCATCTGATTCCTCTGGTCATCTGTGGCAGCCCATAATGATAAACCTGGCAAGTGGTACCATCCCAGCCACAACCCCCTGAAGCCAGGTTCCTATAGGATATGGGGGTTGGTACTTGGGTGTGATGTAAAGCTCTTCCCCGCAATAGGTCAGTTCAGAAATGAGACATAAGAAAGGTATTGCCAGTCATGCCTCCTTGCCAGGCTAGTTTGTGTTTGCCACATCTGATGCCATTCAACCTTGTCATTTTCTTCTCCCCACTCCCACAGTATACAACTCTGCTGAGCAGCTCTTCCACCTCAACTTCAGAGGACTGTCTTTCTCTTTTCAATTAGACTCGTGGACAGAGGCTCCCAAGTACGAGGTTAGCCCTTCCCTTCTCCTGGTATTTGCTGCCCAGTGTCCAGGTGATATGGGTCAGCAGTCAGTGCCATGAAGGGAGGCTGTCCTTGTCTCTGAGGTCTCCAGGGGCTAAGGGGATAGAGTCGGTAGGGTTGACAGGAAGAACAAAGCCCAAGCTGGCATTCCCAGAAAGAGGGCACTTACTACTGCAGAGGTCAAACTCACTTGTCAGAGATAAATGCCTTGCTTTAAAACTCCTAATCACTGTATCACTGTGGTTTTTTTCAATGGGCTACTATTTGGAGAGTTCATCCTAGATTTGTAGTTACCTGTTGCTTTTAGCAAAATGTTTCATTCACCCTTAGAGTTATGAAATGATATCTTTTTGTAAGGCTTACATTTTATTAAAGGAGGCATTACTGCATTTTCTCTCTGATGAAAGAAAGAAAAACTAAGTCAAATTAAAAATGAACTTGCATGGTTGGGGTGAAGTTATTGACTTAGAGCCAGATTTGACTATGTGCTTTGACCTGGCCAGTTCTTGAAGACCATGAGTGCTGGGAAATGCCAAAGCCTGAATCACATGGCTTGCTGTGTGCCCTTAATAAAATTTTTGTCTTGTGTTTGTAGCCCAATTTTGCCCATGGTCTAGCTTCTCTCCAGATACCCCATGGAGCAACTGTGAAACGAATGTACATCTACAGTGGAAATAGCCTACAGGATACCAAGTACGTGTCAGGGAGCACGAGCTTCATGCTAAGGCCAGTGGGCTCCCTGGGAGGGAAGGCAAAGCCTGTGTTTATTCTGTGCCTGCCCCCAGGGCTCCCGTGATGCCCCTGAGCTGTTTCCTGGGCAATGTGTATGCTGAGAGTGTAGATGTTCTTCGAGATGGAACTGGACCCTCAGGTTTACGACTTCGCTTACTTGCCGCAGGTCAGTTACTGGCTTTGGGGTGGTAGATGCCTCCTTATATCCATATTGAAGCTGTCTAAAATCACACGTGCTTAGAGATAGTTGGTGGAAGACAAATGATGCACATATTTATGATTAAAGCTTTCATTTAAATTTGTAAAGGGACAAGACATAGTCTTATCAGCACATCTTAATAAATAACAGCACTACTTTTCTCAGCGTGTGCATAAGCCTTCTGTCTGCTTATGTAACTTTGCAGTGGTTCCCAAGCTGTTTCCTGGAGATACACCTTGTGGGCTGCAGTGTTGTCTGTTCACTACCCTTTATGCCCAGTTCTCAGAGTTGACTGACAGGAGGGACTTGTTTTATTGTGGTTTGGCCACACCCTGCTGAGAGTTTTGCTAACCTTAATAAAAAGAATTGCTGCCTTCAGTAACTAGTCTCTCCAGGATGCATGCTTCATTTTGTGGTTTCTTGTGCCTGGCCAGTCTCAGCTACTCTGAACGTTGGATCCTGCTTAATGGACAGGGGTATCCAGTGTGGAGTTTGCCTCCATAAAGATGGCCTAGGAGCCAACACAGAGGTTATATATGCCTTCACGGAACTTATACTCTAGCCAGAGTTTGTTCATAAGTTAGGGTCTTGCTTCAGTCTCTGGACATTGTTTCTTAACTGTTAAGAATCTGGCATATAAACTGAACTCACTGCCCTGAACAATTAGACAATTCACAACCTCCAGGTTAGAAATTTCTTAAAATGTGATTGTTTAGCCAAGGCAGAATACCAGCCACTTAAAGGAGTGTTGCACTTGAGCTATAGTTTTTGAAAGAATTGAGATGTAACAGCAAAGTCAAGTAATTTAGGGTCTGTCTTCTCCAAAGGATGTCTGGTTGAAACAGGATAGTCAAGGGTGGCGCAGCTACCGCAGATGACAGCAGGAGGAGTCTGTTTGGGGGTGGGGGGTGGGTCTCAGCCAATTCTGACTGCTACCCCTATACAGCACACTCCTAACAGTCACATCTCACTGCTTACAGGGTCACTGGGGAAAACACTTCATTAAGTCAGGGCCTCACTGAGTTATTGTCCAAACCAATACTTATCGATAGTTTCCTTTGGCAAGCTGAAGAGTAGCTTGTCTCAACCAACTCATTTCTCCCTGTTTCCTTATGGCTACAGTCATGTTCTTAACACAGAAAGTCAGTTCCACTTTCTTGGTCCCTGCAATAATTTATAGGAAGACTTATTCCAGGGAATGAGAAACTAAAATAGTCTCCTAAAACTAAAGGTAATTTTACCTGGGTAGGCTTCAAGCAGAGTGAGACGAGAGAAAGCTTTGCTCGCCTGTGAAGGATGCCTTCCCTGTAGCCCCATCCGGACATTCATAAATATCTGTCACCTGGAGACTGGGCACACAGTCCAGCTTGACAGGACTTTGGTGGGTTCCAGACTTGCTAAGATGCAAATTTATGGACAGAGGTTAATGTGGTCTCTGCTTTGCCCAGGACCTAGTTGATTTAAACAGCCTTTGTTTGACATTCCATGTATATGTGCTGTGAATAAAGACTCTTGGGTTAGTTGGAGAATTCAGCACCTAGTTATTTCAGATTTTGGATCCCTGAAGTCTTCTGTATGTAACAAATGGATTGTTATCTATGAAAGGGCCTTGTCAACTCTAAAGCCATGTGCAGAGTAAGGTCATGTTGGTGGTTATCATGGTACCAGGAATCTGATTTTTGGCTTGGTGGGAGCTAAACCTTTTGTCTTTCCATCCACAGAATGGAGGAAATTTTACTATCAGTGTGTCTGTTGCTATTCCACAACCACCAGTGTGTGTGTGTGTGTGTGTGTGTGTGTGTGTGTGTGTGTGTGTGTAACTGGAACCATTTGTAAAATGTGTTAGACAAACCCAAGGTTTAAAGATTCTTCCCAAAGAAGAAACTTTTGACAAGTCAGGTTTTTTCATTCTCCTACTTTTCCTGGTTTGTCTCTTGAGTATTAGTGTGCCTGTCAGGTGTTTGTAGAATTAGAGAGTGCGATAATAGGTGCTTCACTCTTGGCTCTTAATAGAGTGGCCTTTAGGTCCAATCTCTTATTGGGTTACCATTGAGAAGTATCTCTTAAAGTACATACTTTGTATCTTATCAGGCCCTAGAAAGTGGCAAGAGATAATAGCACCCCATTATATACTTGCATAGCACCTATGCTGCTATTTATTGTACCTCAGCTGTGTGTGATGATCTGATTGGGATCTTCACCATGCCATAACTCCCATGTATGCAGAGACTGCACCTATTTTGCTCACCATTGTTTCCTCAGCATCTAGCAAAGTGTCCTAGCCCATGGGGTCAATAAGTAAATATTTGGTGAGTGAATGTCATTTTTGTGGGATTGAGTGAATCTCTGGCATTATTTTGAGTAGATGTGATCTTGGGTAGCATCTCAAAGCCTGGGAACCTGATATTTCTGCTTGCATATAGTCTTGCCCCTCAGCCAGACCTGATAATGCAGTATGCAGCCAGTAGCCTTTGGGGCCCCCAGGGCCCTGGGCTTCAGGGTCTCAGGCCCTGACCGGGAACCTGAGTACCTCTCCCTTGTTCTCTGCAGGTTGTGGACCTGGCCTATTAGCAGATGCCAAGATGCGGGTATTTGAACGTTCGGTGTATTTTGGTGATTCTTGCCAAGATGTTCTTAGCATGCTTGGTTCTCCACATAAAGTCTTCTATAAGTCAGAAGACAAGGTAAGGGAAATGTGTTAATAAAACAATTTAATTTTTTTTAATCAACATTAATTTAATATTAAGTTGGTACAAACTATTTGCTATTTTCCCATAGAACCTGTTCTGTTAAAGCAGTTGGAGAAGTAAATTGAAAGCTCTTTTCTGACCCCTGTTGGTCAGACTGTCTTGCCTTTCCTTGGACACCAGGGCCCAGTCTGTAGTCAGCCACAGCTGGCTGTATTGGTTGGCACCAGCAGCTGGGACTCCCACACTCTTGTTTACCCAACAGCTTAATGTCATACAAGAAACACAATTTGTAGACTTCCTTTTAACCCAAGAACTGTATTAAGGGGCTAGATTTTAATTCATTGTTATTTTTTCCCCAATAGATGAAAATTCATTCTCCTTCCCCTCATAAGCAAGTTCCATCCAAGTGCAATGACTACTTTTTTAACTACTTCACTCTTGGAGTGGTAAGTTATGATTCCTTAGGGAAGCGTTTCATTTCTGTGTGGGTGGGCATTGTACCTGGGCACATCTGTGTGTACAAATGCAGCTATCACTGCCTGGCAGCGGAGAACCTAGCCCCATCTGGCTTTGCCCGATGTTGTCTTACGTTGGTACCCTAATGTGGACCTTTGCTGCCACCAGGATTGCTGAGATACACAGTGTTTCTGGTATGGTTTGACTTCTTTTCTGACAGAAACATGCTCCACAGGTGGAGGCTTTGGGAATCATTCAGGTTAAGATGTTTTGGGAACTGCCCTTTTATAGAGCATAGGACCCTCTCTGGAATCACAAAATAGGGAGACTAAAAAGGCTCAAAAACAGTGGGAGTGTGCTTATGTATTTTTAGGGGATCACCCCAGAGGCTTTGCTGCAGCCCTATGCTCTGAACCAAGGGTATTGAATGGAGCTGATGGTCACCATCATTGCTGACAGACCAGCTGGTAGATGGGTTGCTTTCGTTAGAAATGATTGTATAAACACTACACTAGCAAGATACATCTCAAGGCAGGGCTGACCCGAACCTCTGAGCTTTCTAGGGCCTCAGGTCTTGAGGCAGCAAAGAAAGGGTAGATTCCAGAGCGGGGGGAAAGAGACTGGGTCTGCCTTTGTGGGAAAGACCAAATAGGAGCCAGAGCAGTGGGGGAGCCTCAATGGGATCATAAACTCTTGAGGGTAGGGTAGTGCTGGGACGGAATGGCACTGTTATAAGCTGAACCTCTTTTGAGTTCGGGAGCCAGCGATGATAGGTGGCAGGGAAGATGGAGCAAATGGACTAGCCCTAATAGGACTTAGTGTGGAGGGGTGGAGTCAGGAATCTTGGGGCCACAGGCTCGAATACCGGAAAGGGTGTGTGGGATAGGAGGAAGTGTTCAATAGACACCATCAAATCCAGGTCTGAGTCCTAGCGAAAGGCTGGACCTTCAGTTCCGGGGGTTGCTAACTCCCATAGACTTCCATAGTGGCCTGATGGAAAACAGAGGGTCTAGCAGGTTATAGCATTCAGAATAGCCAGGTGCCTTGAACCCCTTGAGACAGATGTCCCTTGAATCTTCTTGGTAGCCTTTAAGCCAAAATCTGTGCTCAGATTTTTTTATCAGGTCCTTATCAGGAAAGATCTCCCTGATCTGTTTGAGTTCCTAAGCAGTAAGAGCTGTAGCCCCCTGTGCCTGCTGGAACTGCTGGTCCAAGATTTAGAATGGGGAGACCTGTGGATAGTTGGGTACCTCCCTCCCTGAATATATCCAGTTAAGGCTTCTTGGCCTTAGCTGTAGCCTTGATTTGTTGCCTGGGAGGAAGCTGTTGCCTTCAGGCTCCCCATTGTGGAGTGGGTGTCTCCATGTTGGACATGCCCTTGGAAAGTCTTCTGTACTGCCTCGGTAACTTTCCCTACTTGAGAATCCTTGTTTTCTACCCCAGGACATCCTTTTTGATGCGAATACACACAAAGTGAAGAAGTTTGTCCTTCACACCAATTACCCTGGGCATTATAATTTTAACATGTGAGTATACCTGTATGTGCCCCTCTGAGAAGTGAGCTTTAGGATGAAAATCCCTAGGAAAGAGCTTAGGGCTTTGCAGTTCACTAATTTATCCGTATCTTAGTTCTTGTTGTTTCATGGGAAGTGAATATTTCTTGAGTGTTTGTTCCGTTCCTGGTAGTGTCCAATACCTTACATCTCTCCGTCTGTACCCATTTTAACAAATAGGGAAATAGATTCAGAAAGCTTGGTGTCTTGTCCAAGGTGTTAAGTCTTCAGAGCCCTGAGCCATGCCCTTTTCTGTTGAACTCCAGTGCCTAAATCTGGCCTCCCCCAGTGAATGCTGTGTCAGACCCAGTGCTAGGGCTTTGGTCAGGTGTCCTTGATTCTGTTTTTCCTGGGTTGCAAGGTTTAGATGTGAGGATAGTTAGGCCTCCCAGGAGGCCTAGCCTTTACCCATCTGCCTTCTCTCTGTAGTTATCACCGTTGTGAGTTCAAGATCCCACTAGCCATAAAGAAAGGTGAGTGGTGAATGTCTTCAAGGTAAGGAAAGGGTGTGGGGGTTAGTCATGATGAGAAGGAACAAGTGATCCAAGCAGAGAGGATGGTAGTGATTGGGTTTGTGGAGTCCGCCCTCATCTCCTCCCAGCTGAGCTCTTTGTTCTGGGGGATGCACTATTCTTGATCTGTAGTCTCCTGGAGGCCCTCAAGGTCATTTCCTGTGACCATGGGATTACTGGTCTCTGAGGGAAGAGTTTCCTACCTACAGATGATCATCGAGGTGCTCCCAGCCCAGCCTTGTGACTGTTGTCCTCAGCTGGTTGGTGTAGCTCACATCTGACTGACTTCCTGTGTAGCCCCCACTCTCTTCCATTCAGGAACTCTAAAAAACAGCCTATCTATCCTTCCTCCGTATTCCAACCCCAGTGCAAAGGGTGGTCAGGTCTGGATTCTGCCTAGGGTTGGGGTCACAGGTGGACTGGGCCAGCTGTCAACCACCCCATGTTCTCATTTCAGAAAACGCAGATGGTCAGACAGAAACATGCACGACCTATAGCAAGGTGAGCTCCTATTTTCCCACCAGGTGCAGCCTGAAAATGAGGTGGGCATGAGCCTGCCAGCAGCCTGGGGCCCATGTCCTCTGGGCCAGCCATTGGTCACAGGCATGGTCAGGTCCCTGCTAACCCCCTGCCGCCTCCGTCCCTCTTGCAGTGGGACAATATTCAGGAGCTCCTGGGTCACCCTGTGGAGAAACCTGTTGTCCTGCATAGGTGAGTGTGGGAGGTTGCTGTCTCTGACCACCCCAGCTAGCTCCTCATGGCCCAGAAGGCCCAGGGAAGCCTGACAATAGGTATTGTCACAGACATACTTCCTGCCCACCACCCTGCACATTAGGACTGGGCCTGCTGTTCCGCATGTTTACCTGCACCAGAGATTGCCCACTGGGGATAACTTCCCCCTCCCCCATCTACTTCCAATTATGGAGGCCCTTTCACCCCTAGTTATTTAGAAAGGGAGGCAGTTTTGACTGGCTACCCTGGGTTCTTTTTTTCCCATCAAAGTGGCTACCTGTTGTAGTCCACAGGCCAATACCCAATACCTATTGCCATGTTGCCTGGGGCTCCCCCTCCCTCCTGACTTCTCACCACCCCAGTCCAATTGCGCAGTAACTTTCTGTGCCCTGTTGGGCTGTGTAGGATTCAGAGCGGAGTAAGACCTATTGCTACCGCTAGGATCTCAAGGGCCTGTGTGGGACATAGAGACCATTTGCCAATAGTCCCCATCCCAAAAGGGACAGGTTGTTTTGCCTGGCTTTGGCCTCTGTCTGCCCCTCTAATTATGGCTTTCCCTGCCTTAGGTCCTCTTCCCCAAACAACACCAATCCATTTGGCTCCACATTCTGCTTTGGTCTTCAACGGATGATCTTTGAGGTAAGACTTGGGGACTGGGGCCAGTGGTCATGGCAAAGACATGCAAATCATTGAGAGAGATTGGGGAGGACCTAATGGCCCTGCTGAGCAGGTTAATCCTTCCCCATCAACTGTCTGGTGAGAACCTGGCCTACCCAATTAACAGTGAGGGTTCAGAAATTATGTTAGAGAAATTCAGGGTCACGGAAGCTAAAGCAGTGGTCTGTGCAGTGGTCTATATCTAACAAGATAAGAGGTAATGGGGATCCCACATTTGTATCTAAAAACAGTACAGCAGGGAAGGGAGGCACAAGGCAAATGGGGCTCATCCCAGGGGTGTTGGGGGCCTTTGAATGTCATGCCAATGAATGCTGTGGGCTGCCCCTGTTTTCCTTTCTGGATGCCATAGCTTCAGCAGGCCCCTAAGAGGTCCAGAAGAACTGGGCAAAAGGGAGTGTGAAGTTTAGGTATCCCGTGAGGCACAGGCAGATGCTTGGGCAGAGAGGCCCCCTAGCATGAGTTGGGATACTGAGGGTCTGCCCAACCTTGCGTGCAGGTGTACTGTACACACAAACCTCCCAACACCTGTGCACAGAACCTGCCTCGGGTCCCTTTTCTGCAGTCACAGCCCCAGTGTTGATCCCACTGTTGGTTTTGTGGGTCTGATTGCCTGCCCTGCCTACACCCTTTCTACTCCTCCCCTTTGACTTGCTGTCCTCTTCTCACACCAGGTCATGCAGAATAACCACATTGCCTCGGTGACCCTGTATGGCCCCCCCAGGCCTGGTGCCCATCTGAGAACAGCAGAGCTCCCCTAGGACATCACCACCCATGCCCCTCTGCCCCGTGGAACTGTGCATCACATCCTTGGCAGGCCTTCATGTGCCACCCTGTGGGTTTTATTGGACACCTTGCCAGTGTTGAAGGGCTGTTGTGATGTTCTGAGGTGGGGCTCAGGCTGGGTGCTCTGTCATGGGGTAAGAGGCCCAGATATTCCTCTGTCTGTCCTCAGCCTGCTGTGCTGGTGCGAACAGGGGACACAGACTGCAAAGAGAAGCACAAACTCTGAGCCTTGATACCTGGACCCAGGATCTCTCGACTAACACGTAAAGAGGCAGAGTTCTGTCTCCCCTGTCCTACACATATTGGAAAACTTGGGACTCTGTGGCTGAGGACACAGGCACCCAAGATGAGGACAGGGTCCTGCCTTTGGCCCAACATTGCCACATGACCCTTAAGGCAAGCAGGTAGCATGTCCATAGTACTTGGTTGCGACTTTTGCACTACTACATCCACTTTAGTTACTTGATGAGCTGGCTGTGGCCAAGGTGGCCCACCTGCCCTTCCCTGTTCCTTTCTTGCACGAGCTCCCTGCCAGGCCCAGTAGGCACACCCAGCTGGTTGAAACACAGCTTTCTACCATCCAGGTTACATACCCACCTGGTTCCCACCCGTCTTGGAGTCAGCCTTCAAGGTCACCTGTGCCCGCTGTGCCCCAAGCTGACCGGCAGGGCTGCATGTTTCCATCCTGTTTGCCTCTTTTATTTAATGCCAAAGTTTCAGCCAAAGACATCTTCCTCCTCTTGTTGTGTTTCACCATTCTGTTCTGCACTGTGGGCTGGCTCCCCTGCCCCATCCCTGGGCAGTGTCCCCTAGCCTGGCCCATGTATGGCTCAAGGCCTCTGGGGACTCAAGGAGAGCTGGGCCGCTCAGTCTCTTCATGGGTCTTGCTAAGAAAAGTAGCATATGTGCTTTAAAAATAATAACCTTTTGAAAAGAATTGAAAAGAGAAATGTATAATTTTATCCCATTTTTAATATTTTGGTCTAGCAACTTGTGATACATAGATGACAATTTTGTGAGTTTTTCAAATGTGTGTACAGATTTTTGTAAATATGACTCTTTTGTAATTAACTCATGTACAGCCTCATCCTGTATAGTTTAACAAATGAATGTGCAGGGGGCCTGCCCCGGGCTTCTTTGTGGTTCTTGGGGCTACAGCCAGGCTTGTGTGGCACTCCCATGACCTTGTGATTGACTCGTGTCTTCCCATTTGGACTGTGGCCTGGCCAGAGACCCCCGCACATCCCACTGTTGGGTAAGCCAGGACTATTCTCATCCCCTGGAATGGGGGAACCTTCCTCATGCTCTGCCCATACCCCTCTTCCAATAAAGACCTATCCCCTCAGCAACAGCTCACCATGTGCCGTTGCTGGGATGTTTGTACTAAAATTTGATTTTTTTTTCTTTAAGAATGGGATAATGTATAGTGGAGTCATTTTTAGAGAGGAGGTTCCTTGGCTCCTCTGAAGGGGGCAGCACAGCCTCCAGTAGGAGACTGGCATAGTTGTGTGGGTATAGGCCATTGTGCCAAGTGTAGTTGGAGGTGGGGAAAGACTTGAGGGAGGACCACGCGTGGTTGTCCCTCTGTGCCTTCATCCCTAGTGTTCCACCAGCCAAACCAGGGCCCAGGACAGGGTGGCTCCAAGAAAGACCTCAAAAGGAGAAGATCTCAAGACCTTAACAGTACTGAAAATTCAATTTGGAGGAACAGGTGGGAAGCAATCCCTACTTTCAAACAGTTTTGACAGAATGCCTGCCAATTCCATGAAGGCTGAAGCCAGGTCCCTACACCTGTGGGGACCTGCATGTGTCTGCATCATCTTAGGGGTTCCAAACCAAGCAGTGTAGTCAGATTCCATGACCCCCACCACCACCTACTTAGTACTGGAACTTAGGACAGAACATGTCCCACTGCTTGACAAAGAGCCTGCTGCTCCACTACCTCAGCACTGGCTATCTCTAAGTATTGTCATTAGATGATTCCTGACCAGCTCCTAGTAGGGACAAAAGGAGCCAGGCTCAATCTTCATTCCCTGAGAGCCTTTGGAAGCAGACACCTGGCAATCTGGAGCTGTATCCCAAATTCTGCCAATTTCTGGGGAACAACCACATTACACCGCAATAACCCACCTGAGAAACCTACTCTTCAAACTCCAATCCTGGGTCTGCATGAGGGGATCTTGGGGCTGTGGTAGGTGGCTAGGAGCCCCACTGGAAGGGGCCCATGGCCACAGGTCCCCGATGTGCACAGGCTGGCCCATGAGGCCCGTTCAGCATGTGCCACATAAGCCAGATGTCAGCAGCTGAGAGCCCATGCACTACAACCAGCTCACGGTAAAAGCAGGGGTCGAAGGTGCGCAGGTGTGGCGCGGCTGAAGGCTGAGGGATGCCAAAGGTGCGGAAAGCAGGATGAGGCTCAGGTGTGAGCCGCAGGCGCTGCAGACACATGCCCAGAAAGACATCGTCAATGGGAAAGAGCTCAACCTGCGCGCAGGCGTCAGACAGGCGGCGCAGCGTGGCCCCAGAAAACACGAAACCACCGCCACCTGCATAGGCCGGATAGACGGGCAGGCCGTACACAGCCTCTGGAATGTAGTACTTGCTGGCTCGCACGCGGATTGGCCGCGCCTGTACGATCACGTCACCAGCAAGCAGGTCGTGCGCGGGGTCCCTTGGCGCCAAGAACTCCAGCAGGTTTCCCACGTGCACGAAGACGTCAGCGTCACCCTTGAAAACGAAGCGCACGTCGGGACAGTAGGCCGAGGCCCAGGCCAGAAAGTGGATCTCCTTGAGCGTTAGGTTGAAAAAAGTGTCATCGAAGGCCCAGAGCAGTATGTCCGCGTACGTACGGCTCTCGGCACTCAGCAGGGCACGCCAGTGCGTTTGTGTGCGTGCCCCGTCTGAGCCTGCTCCCCTGGGCACGCCTAGCAAGAACACACGGCGCACGAGTGCCCCCTGCACGTGACCTTCAGCACCCCACGTCTGGCGCACGGCTTGGCGCCGTTCAAAGTCCGCCGCCACTGACTTGACGGCGATAAGTAGGTCGGGCCCCCTGGCCGGTGCTCCATCGCCTAGGCACTTGTGCGGCTGGTTAATGAGCAGCGGGAAGCGCCGCTGGTCCTTGGCGCGCAGATAGCGGCCAAAGTCAAAGGGTCCGGTAGGCGTGGGCAGCTCTGGCGTGTCCTCTTCGTAGACCTGCAGGGCTGCGCCCTTGTCTGGTTCCTGGAATAAGTGGAGCCGAGGGGTAGGCCCCAGCGCTGCCCTCCCTGGCTCTCGTGGCGCACCGGTCGTCAGGGCCGCGCCATCGCGCTGCGCATAGAGCAGAAGACCGAGGGCGGCGCCCAGGAGCAATGTGAGCGACGCGTCCCCGCGTAGACGCAGCCTCCGCTTCATGTCCGTGTGGCCGCAGCCCGCGCCCCCTGCAAAGAGACTCGGCGGCTCGCGATGTGGAAGCCAGACGCAGATAGGGGCTTCCAGCCCCGCCCCCCAGGGGAGGGTGCCACATCCTGGTAGTCTCCAACTACTGGCCGTTCATCCCCCTCCGGTGTCTTCTTACTCTAGGCCCTGACTCCCCACCCCCATCAGCAAGGGCAACCTAAAAGGGCAAAAGTTCCCCAAGTAGCCAACTCCCACCCCCTCAGCTCAGGCCCAGGACCGTGCCCCAAGGGCAAGGAAACGCGGAGCCTCAGTCCCATCCTCCGCCCGCCTTCCCCGTGCTGAGACCGAATCATTTCCACCCATTCCTACCCACCACGTCTGTCCTTGGGATCCTGACACGCTCGACCCTTGGGAGCGGCGCAGCCCCAGACGCCGGGGCCTCCAGGGTTCAGCACAAGGTCCCAAGGGCGGCCATGGACAGGGCCTGGGCCAAATGCAGCGTTGGCAGGAAGGGGGGCTGGAGCAGCTGCCACGTGACCCTCCAGCTGTGCAAGCCCAGACAGCTGGAGCTCAGCTCCACCCCGGCGCGGCAGGGAGCGCTGTGTCCGAGTGAGGACTAATCTCTGAATGGGATCCTTATAGGCAACTCTTTCTGGGAAGGCGGAGCGCTGTGTCTGAGTGAGAACTAATCTCTCAGTGGGATCCTTATGGGCAACTCTCTGGGAAGGCCCCATGAGGTGGGTTCTGGTCTCCCTACAGGCTCAAACTCCCCAAATCTTCCTTTGGGAGGAGGTGGGCAGGAAGAAGCAATAACCTCTGATTAGGCTTCCCACCCCCACCCCTGCCCCTGCTTCTCTGGAGCAGGGGCAGGGTCTGGGCAGGCAGGAGCCCCAGGACAGGCTGGTCCCAAATCCCTAGGGCCCAGTGTCCTAGTCATCCACCTGGCCACTATCGCAGTCCATCCTTGGAAGCGCCTTCCCTCAGCTCATCAGGATCTCTGGTTCCACCAGGCAGGACCCATAAACTACTACTGAGCTAAGTGACTTGCCCAGGATCATACAGGCAGAAGGTAAGAGCACTGCCTCAGGTCTTCTGGAATTCAGCCCTGGACTCTTTCTTCTATTCTCCCTTGCCCCTGTCCCCATCCATCCACTGGGACACAGGACAGGGGGCCAACCCTGTGTGCTTTAACTTTACAGGTGAGCCCTTCAGTCTGTCTCTCCAGAGGCAGTTCTGAGGCCCGTTGACCCTAGTGTCTCACACCAGCATAGCCTCCTTGCAGGTAGAAACAACCAAGCCTGGGCCACTGAAGGCCAGACTGGGAGACTCCTGAAGTTGGCCAGTGAGCAAAGGGTTTGATCTGGGACCCAGGCAGGCAGAGAGGTGCTCTGGAGATTGAGGGTCCAATCCTTGCCTAGCTCTGCTGCCAACTCTCTTCCTGGAACTCAGAGCTTCCAGTCCCAAACCATGCAGTGGGGCCTGGAGTAGACAATCCTCCATCCTGCCCCAGAGTTTGAGGGCATGCTACAGGAACCAGCACTGCCACCCAGGCCCATCCTCTTTCCAGTGGCTATGCCTACTCCTTCTGACAACTTCTTCCCACCAATGTTCTCCCCTAAAAAGCAAACCCTGGGCCGGCAGAGTGGAGTGTTGGTTAAGAGTTGGCTTAAGGGCCGACCGAGTGGTGTGATGGTTAAGAACTCGCTTGGGACGCCAGAGGGCCCTGGTTCGGATCCCACATATGAGGGCCAGTGACACTGCCCTCCACAGCTAAGATGCTGAACAACA
>NW_017731359.1:5339163-5476132 GCF_001890085.2 Hipposideros armiger | reverse complement strand
ATGATGGTGCCAACTTGGGCCAGTGAAGCAACATCCTCCACAACTAGACTGAAGAACAAAACGACAGCAACTTGTCTGTTCCCCTTCCCCGATTCCCCAGCGCTGTTCCCATCCCCCAATTCCCCCCCAAAAAAAAATCTTAAAAAAAAAAAAGAGTTGGCTTAAGACCCTAGCTCTGAGCAGCAGCCCTCCCCTCCATACCCCCTCCCCTGCCGTTTGGATCCCACATTAGGGCCAATGACGCTGCGCCCTCTACAGCTAAAATGGTGAACAGCAGCTCAGCCTCGAGCTGGGATGCCATGAGTCCCCAGATACAGCATAGGCTGCAGTGGAGCTGGGGTGGGCTCCCATAAGCTACCGAGAGCCACTCGCAGCTGACGTGATCTGCCAAGAGCCTCCTGGTGTGGCCGTCCAGTGACTGGAGACCAATCTGCCTCACCGGGAAGAGCGCAATGATAATACTAACATTGGCCAGTGAAGCGACATCCTCCACAACTAGACTGAAGAACAAAAGGTCAGCAACTTGTCTGTTCCCCTTCCCCGATTCCCCAATAAAATCTTTAAAAAAAAAAAAAAACCTCCCTCCTGAGCTTCATTCTCCTGTTCACAGACTTCTCAGGAGTCTTCTGTTACGATTTTCTCTACTGCCTCACCTCCCATCCCTCCTGTGGTCTGGCTTCAGGCTGTCCCCATTAGGTCCCAGAAACATCCCCCACCTAGTAGCCTTTTCCCTGACTCCAGCAACACTCCTCAGCCTTAACTGATCTGCAGCTTCCATCACAGCAGGTGAGAATTCCCCTGGCTTCCAAATCTGGTTTTCCTCCTCCCTGTTTGGGGTACTCCTTTTCTGGTTAGTATCCTTCAGGACCGTTCCCTGAGCCACCCCATCCACTACTACCACCTGTCCATTCATGATTGTTTAGCCTTGACTCTCTGCTGAACTCAAAACTATAGATCCAGCTGTCCTCAGACTCTCTCCCTGGATGTTCTACAGGAACATCATGCCCAACTTATGCCAAATAGACCAAGCACTTCATCTCCCCCATGCCCCCATCTCAGCAAGAAGCTTCACCCTCCATCCAACTGGCAAAGGCAGTGAGTGGTCCTCTTACCTCATTCCTCATCCAGTGTCACCAGGTCTGTTATCCTTCCCTGAACTACTCTTGGTGTTCACCCCTTTACTCCATCTCTGCTGCCACTGCCCCAGCCTGGGCCACTGACCTCTCTCTCACTGCATCCTCACCAGCCTCCCCTTTAAAGGCTACTCACTGGCCTCGGGATAAAATCCACTCTGTAAAATGGCTCACCAGACCTCACACTATCTGCCTCTCCCACTCACCAACTGGTCTCTCTGCAAATCTACCTACTCCTAGATCCAGCCATTCAAACTTTCTGTTCGTCTACCATTCCGCTTACCTTGTTTTAGTCCTCACCCGAGGCTGGCTATGCCCAGGACATTATCCTTCTCTCAGAACCCTCCCCTCTCCCCCTATTCATACTCCTATCTCTCCCAAGAAGCCTAACCCCTAAGCTGGGTTAGGCCCCTGCCCAGTGCTCCCACAACTTCTTGTATTTTTCACATCAAGAAACAGGTAATATTTTATTACTGTTGCTTAATATTCGGAGTCCTACACTGAGTGTGAAATGGGGACAGGCAGGATTCCTCTATCTTGTTTACCACAGTATTTGCAGTACCCAGGATGATGCCTAAGACACAGCTGGTGCCTATTGAGTGATTGTTCAATGAGTGAAGAGGTAAGGGCTGGCCTGAAACCCCTCTTCTAGGGTGGGTGACTGAGGCCCCCGTCTGCAGCAGGCCATCCTGTGTGTATGTATGTGGGGCAGAATCCTCAATGGCACTCCAGCATTCAAGGCGGTCAACTCTGCCCAGCAGCTCGGCTAAGTAGGGTTGTAATTGTGGTCTCTCAGGGTCCTGTGGGTGAACAGGAGGTCAGCAGTAGCAGCAGAAGGGGACCTAGGGTTACATCCAGGTGCTCCAAATCCTGGCTGGGCAACTGGCTGACCGCCCTTTTGTCTGGTACCCAGCCTAGGGCAGGCTGCCATCAGGATTCTCCAGGCCCAGCAAGTCCTCTGCCAGGCTGGTGAGCTCATTCTCTTCCAACGCCTCCACCAGGCGCTGCAGCGTGGCGCGGCGGCCCTCGGCCTGCACAAAGCGCCGCAGTAGCTGGAAGGCCTGCTCGTACAGCCCCTCTCGTTCGTATTCATAGGCCAGGGAGTCGAGAGCCGGGTCCCGCAGCGCTCGACAGCCACGCTGCAGAGAGCGCCCCACCTTGCGCCATTTGAGGCCCACGGAGCGCGCGAACGTCTGTTGGTCCTGCAGGCTTAGCGGCCGATTCACTGCGGGTTGGGGGGAGTTGGAAGCGGAGTAAGCTCAGGGAGCCACAGAGCCGGTACCTTGCTATTCCCGCCCAGCGATTTCCCGGCCCAGACCTCACTCCTTCCCCAACTCCATCTTGCCGGTGACCCTGCCTCTGCCTGTCCGTGCGCGCCTCACCTACGGGATGACCCTGGAACAGAAATGTCTGGCCAGATGGCGGCGGCCGCTTCTCCTCCGACGTAGAGGGCACCAGGGACTGCGCGGGGGCTGGAGCGACCTCCACATCGCCACCCTGGCCCCCGGAGCCGCACGTCAGATTCCGGAGCGCATCCTCCAACTCAACGAGTTCCTCGTCCCGGAGCCGGTCGGGCTAGGGAGCGGAGTACGGTGTTGGTGGGGGTCTTAGGTACTGATCCCCGCACCACCCCGTCCTGACCCCAGCCCGGCCGCACCTTCTGGGCGAAGATGAAACTCAAACAGCGCTCCTCTTCCGTGAGCAAGGCATCCAGCAGCTCCGTGCCGGCGCGCAGCTCCAGTTGCAACGGCATGGAGCGCAGGGCGAGCGCCGCAGCCAAGCGGCTCTCCAGCACGGTGCGCAGCGCCCCCTCGCGGTAGGCGCAGAGGAAGCGGCTGCAGGGCTGGCGCCCGGAGAAACGCAACTGCACGATCAGCTGCGGGTCGCTGCGGTGAATCTTGAGCATCTGCAGCACGTCTGGGCTCCCGCTTTCTGCCGAGGCGGGCAGTCAGGCGCCAGGCGGTCCCCATGCGGGGCGCAGGAGGGGTGAGGTCCGTGGTCAGAGCCCTCCCCATCCCCAGACCTGGGGGCACGGGGATACCCCAAAGTTTCCCAGCCGGGAAACAAAATTGGGAGGCAAACAGCAACAACCCAGAATGAAGGCAAAGACCTACCATAGGGAGCATACTTAGGCGGAGTTGGTGCCCTCCTAGCCCCATCCCTAGAGCCCCAAATTAAGGTGGGCAAAAGGGACTTGGGGAGAGACTGCAGCACAGTTAGAGAATATGCCCTGGGCAGCCAAGCCATCTGGGCAGGCGGCCAGCGGGACAGGGGAGGGGCAGGAGGTCTCATATCTTCCGCCTCCAAGCGCGGCTCCGGCTGCCCCGCAAGGAGAGGGGCTCTTGCCGCTCTGGGGCCCCGGCCGGATCCCCCAACCGGCTTCTGCCTCTGGTCCTGCCCTGACATGGGAAAGGGGGACCTGAAAGGTAGGTACTGGGAAGGGGTCTTGGGAAAGGAATGCAGCAGTAAGAGAGAAAAACAGAGGTATGCGCAATTAGTAGAAAGCAGTGAGTATGCTGGTCTGGGGAGTGGGGGACATAGAGCAGTGGGACGTTAGTGCACAACTAGGTAGATCTTACAAAGACACCGGGACACATGTCTACACCCAAGGGCACACGTATGTAACAGAGAAGACAGCCTACGAAACCAGTTGTCCACCTCCTCTCCGCCCCATCAAATCTTTTCCCTAACGCGGTAGTTAAGCACAGGCCCTCAGAGCTGAAGACGTGGGGTATCAGCCCTGACCCCGCCCACAAAAAGCCCCCAGGTCGGCCCTTTCCGCTCAAGTGCCCGCTCAACCACGCACCTGCCAATGCAGTCCGCAGAGCCCTGTACACCTCCACCTTCTGCTGGGGGTGAGCGTAGGCATCCGACAGGACCACCTTGTCCAGCGAGGACTCCACAAACAGGTACGCGCTGCCCACCCACTCCTCAAGCCCCTTTGGCCCAGCCGCCATCTTGCCTCCTGGAGATGCAGACAGGCATCCAGATTACTCCCACCCCAGCCCTGGAAACAACCGTCCAGTCCCACGTGGCCCAGCTGTCCCCTCCTCAGTTGGCACCTGGCACACCTGTGAGAGAATGTTCATCATCCCACAGGCAGCCCTTTGTGTCTGGCTCTGCACAATCCAGCCCAGCTCAGCCCAAAATTGCAGTGAGGACTGTCCCTCCACTTCCTCCTCAGAGAAAGAACCCAGGGTGATAGTGGCAGGAGAGGAGAGGTACTGTCCTCCAGTGGAGGCAGAGAAGTTCTGTGCCCTCCTCAGGCCAGGGTGTCTCTTACCAAAGCTGACAGGAGACAACTTCATCCTGAATGGTACCTATGTCCCACAGCCAACCGGAACCATGCCCTGGTATGTCCTCAGCTTAAACTTGAGCCCCCAGGATCCCTGTGGGATCAAAGCTCCCCCTTCCCCACAGCAGTTTTCTCACCTACATTCCTACTATAATCCTGTTTTGTTTTTTTTTCACTTCAAAGGACACCTGTAGTTTGTGCCTACCCACATTCCCTTCCCAGGTGCTGACTGACCTTTGGGGCCTTCCTACTTCCCTCTTCTCAATCCATGTGCCTATTGGGAGGGCAGACCCCACTCCCTAGTCCAGGTGTTGGCATGTGAAACAGGCCTGGCCAATCTGCATATTCCATCCACCTTTCTGAAATGATTAGCTCAGAGTTGGGTAGATTCAAGTTGGACCAATTACAATCAACCTGCAACTTTGGCTGGATCAATAGGAAAAAGGAGTGATTTCCCTTCTTTTGAGGCTGAGCTGAAAGGAAGGGTGGTGAGTCTCCTTTGCCACTGCTTGGGAAGAGCCTGGCTGAGAATGAAACTGACAGAAGAAAGCAGTGCCCAGAGATGAAGAGGTGCACTCATAACCACACTATACCCCTGCCTCTAGCTGTACCCTGGACTTTTCATTCATGTGAGCTAAATCATTCCTTTTTGTTCTAAAGTCCTTGGAACTGGGCTTTTGTCTTATGCAACTCAATTTGTTCTATTGGGTTGTCGGAAAAGTCATGATGCATTTTTGCAACGAAAAAAATAGAAAAAATATGTCATGACTTTTCCGACAACCCAATATTACAGATTTCTCCCCTGTCCAGACAGAGCCAAAGCCCCTTGGTGCTAGAATCTCCTCCATCATCTGACAAAATCCTGGGGAGTGGGGGGCAAAATTCCGAGCCAGGGAACCACTGCACTGAGCCTCAGTTCAGTGGCCTCCCATGAAGAAGGAGGTGGGAAACTGCCCTGCCTCTTTCTCACCATCTCACCGGAGGCAACATTCCACTCTTGAAACATAGGCTCAAGACCCCACCTCCTGCCCCATCTACCACACTTTTCAAATCTCTGGTCTTCAGCATTTACATACGGAGATCTAGAAGGGGTGCTGAGCCCCAGCTGTGAGCACCCTGGACGTCATTGCTCTGGGCGGGACAGATAGGGTGGCCCCAGCTGGCATCCATTTACCTGAGGGACAGGGAACCTCAGGGGAGGGAAGCCAGAAGGAACCTGGACCACAATTCTTGGACATTGTTGGGGAGGGAATAGGAATCCTGAGCTCAAAGCAGAGGCTGATTAAGATCTGCCCCCAGACCTTAACCTGAGAGCCAAAGCTGGGACAATAAATGGGGAGGAGCCCTCCAGCATCATTCAGACCTGGTAAGAGAAATGATACCTGCTGATGGTCCTAATCTAGGTCTGAGCACAGGGGACACGCCTTTTGAGTCCCCCCTCCCCTGACAATAACCTTTTGATAGAAAACATATGAATACTTGTGTATTTACCCAAAACAGTAGTCTATGGGGGTGGGAGGAGATTTGGGGGATTTTAATTTTCATTGTATTTAACATTCTATTTATAAATTAGACACATTTCCTTTGTATTAAAAAGGCAAAATGTTTTTCTTAAAAAGCAAAAAAAAAAAAAAAGTTAGACTCACTAAGTGACGAATGAGACCACAAGTGGTAGGAAGACAAGTTGGGGAGCCCTGGGGGAGTGGCCCAGGCTGTAGAAGAGTATAGGAACATGCCCTGGAAACATTTCCTCTTTCTCTCAAGTGAGGGTGCTGACAGGATGGATATGGTCCTGCCCCAAGGGGTGGAAGTGATGTTGGGGGCGGGGAGGGAGTTAGGGAGAACTGGGCCAGAGTTTACCCTTCAGGCCTACCAAGGGGCACTGGAAACCTGGAGGCTTGGGGGATGTGCCATCACACTCACTAGGACTGGACAAATGGGAGAAGTCATACCGGTCGGCGGGATCCCTTGGCTCCCATAGTTCCCTTGGGAACTTTTTCCTACTGTCCTTCCACAGAAGCCCCTCCTTGGGAAGCCCCGCGCTCACCCACCCGGAGTCCGCCTTTCTTTGGACCTGGAAACGCTTACCTGACCTGGGACTGAGGGACACGTGGGTACCGACTCAAGAAAATACGCCCCTACCACCAGTAGCCAGCGCCCCGTTAACACAGTCTAACAGTTCCCAGGCAGCAGGGTGGGCGGTGACGGCCTGCGGGCGTGGCCCCTCTAGGACTGAAAGCCTTGGACTTCCAGGATCCAGGCAGGCGCGCCCCCTGCTCAGCCGCGCCGCTTCGGTGCTCTTAAGAGAAGCTCCCCAGCCTCTCACTATCCCACCCTCACGTTGGTGTTTGTTTCGCAGGCGCCACTGGCTGGGGCGGGCAAGGGGTCTCCGCTCACAGATCCGTTCAGAACTAGCCCCTCCCTCTCACCCTCAAAGCCCTGCGGCCTTTCGAAAGCCCCTAGCTAGGACAAGGAACCTGCGGGGGCCAAAGTCAGTACCCTCTCTCCCGCCTCCCACGGAAACAGCCCAATAGGCCGCCGCACCCACCTGGCCCGGGCAGCCGCGGGTGACAACCGCGCCGCACCAACGCTCCTGAGCCAGGATCCACCTCTGCTCCCCCCCACACCGGGAATCCCACCCACCCTCTGCACTAACCTGGCCGCCCTGGCCCGGCCCCGACTTCCACTCCCGCCGGGCTCCACTGGACTCGCGCTGCTTCCGGGTGTGCGCGGAGCGCAGGGGCGGCGCCCCAGCCCGAGCCGCCCCGTCCGCCCCGGCGTCCCGCCCCTCCTGTGCCCCGCGGCTCCTTCTAGCCCACTGACCTCCACTGAGAGTCCCCAGCCTCTGGGCAAAGCCCACCTGGTCCACTGAGCAGGTAAGACACTGGCACCCGAGGTTAGACGGTAGGAAAAACTGCCCGCGGAAAGGGGATTCAGGGACTTGCGGTTCTTACGAGGCCGTAGGGCTCCAGGGTGAGAGCTGCCCCGCTTCCTCCGGCGGGAAACGGACGAATCAACAAGGGGACGTCCCTTGGGGACCAGAATTTTCTGGTGCCTTCTAGGGTTCGAGCTCAATGATCTCTGCTACTCCCTGACACTCAGAACGGGGTGCTGGTGGATCCCAGGTTCAAGCCTGACCGAGGGGGTACCTGAAGCTCCAGGATACACGTGCAAATTCCAGCAAGGGCCGTTGGCTTGGAAAATATGGGAAAATAGAAAACCGGCAGGTGGTGTACACATTAAATGTGTACAAAAACCTTCAAGCACCTTAAAATTGGCAACTTCAAAGAGGACGCACACTTTCCAACAACGCCCGCCCCGGAAAGCCCGCACTTCGGGCTGGGTCTGCAGAATTCCAGCTGAGCCTAAACCTCCTCCAAGGGAGCCTGGGCTCTTCCGAGGTCAGGATCGAACTTGAACCCAGAGCCCCTCGCGCCCAAGCTTTTCTCCCACCCGCCTTTCATTGGAAGCTCCCAGGACCTCTCCTCTGCGAAGTGGAAGAAGGGAAGGAGCCTCCCCTTTGTGGGAGGATACAGCGGTGCCCCACCCGCGTCCCCGTCTCCTGATTGGCTTGTGATCTCTGCCAATTAAAAATCTCTAATACTCCTGCCCGATTAACCCTATCGTCACTCTCTATCGTCACTCACTTGTGACTGGCGGGGCTAGGACAGGGTTTCTCAACTTGGGACCTGTGGAGTCAACCCACGCTTCTTGAAATTCAGATTCCTAGGCCCTACTCTTTCCTGGGGAAGTTGGAGAGCGCTGCACAAGCCCCGACTCTGGACAACCCAGTCCTCCCCACCGCCCCCAGCTGAGAGAACACGCCTCGTCTCCCCCTGCTTCCCTACACACGTACACAACTGCCAGACTAATCTTCCAGGGGTCACGGAACTGCTTCCCTTCCAGCTTTGACCCTGAGTACTAAGGAAGGACTGGGTTCAAGCCCCACCAGAAGGGCCACTGAAATAAGGGCTTCTCAGATAGCACGGGGCTACATAATCACCGGACACTTGTTCACAATACAAGTGGATTCCGCGGACCCACCTACTAAATCAGGCTTTCCGGAAAGACTTTAGTAACTGAGAGGAAGATCCAATAGCATCGTCCAAAATCTGGATATTCGGCTTTATTAACTTTGTGCATAGGTCATGGTTGCGTTCCTTCTAATAGTGTGTAAAATGGGGATTTTTTAAAAATAAGTGATAACTAGTTTAAAGGAGAATCATAAATCCTATGGGGGTCCAGGGCCGACTTCATGGGTCTGAGACCTCTGCAGTCGCACAGGACTCCATGCTTGATTCAATTACTTGGTTAAATGCCCTGTTGTCACTGACTTGAAATTCTTTTTTTCTTTTAAGATTTTATTGGGGAATTGGGGGAGGGAACAGCGTTGGGGAATCAGGGAAGGGGAACAGACAAGTTTCTGTACTTTTGTTCTTCAGTCTAGTTGTGGAGGACATCACTTCCCTGGCCCATGTTGGTACTGTGATCATTGCACTCTTCCCAGGAGAGGCAGATCGGTTGTGGGCCATTGGAAGGCCACTCACAGGGGCTCACAGCAGCTCACACCAGCTGCTTATGTTGGCTACTGGCCACTCACAGTAGCTTACAGCAGCCCACTGCAGCCTACACTGTCACCAGCCACTCAACAGCAACCCAGCTCCAGGTCCACCTGTTGTTCACCATCTTAGCTGCAGAGGGCGCAGCGTCACTGGCCCATATAAAATCCGAACCAGCGCCCCTGCTGCTCAGAGGTCGTGTTCCCAAGCCAACTCTTTTTTTTTTTTTTAATTTTTATTGGAGAATTGGGGGGATGGGAACAGCGCTGGAGAATTGGGGAAAGGGGAATAGACAAGTTGCTGTCGTGGGGATTTTTTTGTTCTTCAGTCTAGTTGTGGAGGACGTTGCTTCACTGGCCCAAGTTGGCACCATCATTGTGCTCTTCCTGGGTGAGGCAGATCAGTTGCTGGCTTCTGGACAGCCGCTCACTGCGGCTGCTGGCCGCTCAAGCTGGCTGCTGGCTACATACGGTAGCCCATGGCAACACACTGCCACAGGGGCTGCAGCCTACGCCGTCTCCGGTGACTCACAGCAGCCCAGCTCCAGGTTGAGCTGTTGTACAGCATCTTACCTGTGGAGGGCAGTGTCACTGGCCCTCATATGTGGGATCCGAACCGGGGCCCTCTGGCATCCCAAGCCAGTTCTTAACCATCGTGCCACTAGGCTTGCCCTTGAAATTCTTAATAATGTTTTGAACAAAGAGCACCACATTTTCATTTTGCACCGGGTGCAAATTATACAGCAGCTCCTGGGCCACAAGCATTTCTATATATAGGTTCCAGTGTCCCCTTCAACACTCTGGCCTTCCTGAGCCCAGGGACGGCCCTCTCTCTCCAGGCCAGAGTTGCTGGAAGTAGCGCAGCCTCCATCCAGCGCCAGGCAATGGCCGAGTCTGGAGAGCAAATGCCTGAGGAGGTGCTGGCGCTCATCTTCCGCCACCTGCCCCTGCGGGACCGAGCTGCTGCCTCCAGGGTCTGCAGAGCCTGGGCTGCTGCTGCCACCTGCAGCACCGTGTGGCACGACACGAACATCAGGTAAGCTGGCTTCTCCCCTCCTTCTTCCTGCCACCCTCCCCCTCCTCCCTCTCTCCATAGAGTCAGGGGTTGGGGAGATTCAGTGACTCTCCCCATATTAAAAAGCATAATCATTACTAACATTTCTTGGCCACCTACTGTGTACCAACCATTGTTCTAAGTGCCTTACATATATTAATTAATAGGTAGTATTATCTCCATTGCACAAGTAGGAACTTGAGGCAGAGATTAATCACTTCCTGCAGGTCATTCAGCTAAGGAGTGACGGGAGGAATGTAAACTTGGCCATGCCCCGCCTCCTTAGAGACCGCTGAGAAAGCCCAGTTCCTAAAATATCATTGGCTCTCCCTGCCAGGGTTTCAACTAATGGCAGACGCATGAGAAGTCTTCAGAATTTGCTAGGATGGGCGTTCCCTCCTAGCATTGTGGCTACCATGGGGCAACCAGGAAAGGTCGGGACAGAGAGGGTTGTGTGGGTAGGGGGCAGGAACAGGGGATGGTATCTGGCACCCAAGCTGAGGAATGGGTAGAGGCTTCCCTTCGGCTCGCGGGGACATGGCCGATGCCTTTTCTCCACCACTCTAACCCCAAGTTGCGACTTTGAGCGAGAAGGCATACTGCTACCATATCTGTCCGCCTGCCTCGACCATATTCACAACCTACGCCTGGAATTTGAGTCGTCGAAGGAGCCGAGCCGCCGGTCGGCCACGGAGTTGCTGACCTCACTGGCGGGACGTTCCCCGGGGCTTCGAGGCCTTTGCCTGGAGTGCCGAGGAGAGAAACCACTCTTCGACGCTGGCCGCGACGTCCTGGACGCCGTGCACGCCATCTGCCGGGCCGCCCGCGAGCTGCATCACCTTGACCTGCGGCGCTTGCCCTTCACTCTAGACGACGAGCTAGTGCTGCAGGTGGCACGCGGCTGCCCCGAGCTCCGCAGCCTTTTCCTGAACAACAGTACGCTGGTGGGCAGCGTGGGTCCGGGGTCCGTGCTCAAGCTACTAGAAGCCTGCCCGCACCTGCGCGCCCTCGGCCTGCACCTAGCCAGCCTGTCGTACACAGCCCTCCAGGTGCTGATGGCGCCGCACCGCGCGCCTTTCACTCTCCTGGCCCTTCGATGCGCGTGCCCCGAGGACGCACGTGCACCCCCTCTACCCGATGAAGCCTGGGCCGCGTTGCGCCGCCGCCACCCTGGACTGGCCGTGGAGCTGGAACTGGAACCGGCAATACCTGCTGAGAGCGTGGCGCGCGTCCTGCAGCCTGCAGTACCCGTGGCTGCGCTTCGCCTCTGCCTCTCTGCGGACACTGTAGGCCCCTTGCGCTTCGCTGCACAGCATTACAGCGCAACTTTGCGCGTGCTCGAGGTGCGCGCCTCCGCCTCCACGGAGCTGGACGCCGCCCTGGAGTTGCTGGCGGCGCGCTGCGCGGGCCTACACGAAGTACACTGCTTCTGCCTAGTACGACCCTCGGTTCTGCACGCCTTTCGCACTCACTGCCCGCGCCTGCGCAGTTACACTCTTAAACTAACACGGCAACCACATCCCTGGAGGCCCGTGCTTGTGGCGTGATAGGGCGAACCTGTCCCCCCACCCCCTGCCCCAGCTTACGAGTGGCTTCTAAGATGCTGGATGGGTTTGCCCAGGCACACGCCAACTGCTAACCTGCTCCTTCAGGACTCTGTTGCCTCTTGGGGATGGCGTGTGGGACCCCTGAGTCCACTCGGTGCTCTCAACATCTGCCGACACCTACAGTCCCTGTACTGGAATCATCCCCCTCCAACCTCCCTCTTCTGCAAACGCTGCGCTAGCTCTGCGTCCCCGGCATGGGGTGGGAGGGGATGACACAGGCGCAGGCCGGACCTCAGGAGTGAGTGTGAAATAAACCCTGCATCCTGTGAAATACCGGGTCTTCTCTAGAGGGGGAGGGCGGGGAGCCCGCAGAGGCCCGAGGAGCAGTCTGGACAGGGTGAGAGACAGCAAGACCTCAAGTTCCGGTGTACTGATGCGGTTGCGGGAGACAGGGCAGAGAGCACCCCACATCCTTGGAATTCCGCCCTACAGTTTGGCGGAAAGGTGTCCACTTCTCACCCCCTCCCTTCCCTGTCTGTCCCTCTCTGCCCGCTGTACCCTGGGCTTCACTGTGCCCACAGCCATAACCTTCTAGGACTTCCGCAGCCCACACCAGGCTGTAACGGGCTATTTCTCCCTCTCTCCTCCCACCCCACCCCCAAAAACGGGAAACAGCAGGCATGAGAAGGGTGGAACTCGAACCCAGGTCTCCCTTCCCACCGCACCCCTTCATACACAGCCGATCCCAGCCTGCCCTTTCTGTCTGCTGATGCTGAGGCCGGGGTCTGAGACCCGCCCCCGCGGGTTCGCACGTGGCCCCCACCTGACCCAGCTCCGGGAGGCGGAGTAGGGCGGGGCGGGCGGCAAACACAGCACTTTTCAGGCTTTGACAAGCCCGGATCGTTTTGCAGGGCCGAGACTGCGCCATGCAGGAAGCGCCAGCCGCGCTGCCCACGGAACCGGGCCCCAGCCCCGTGCCTGCCTTCCTCGGCAAGCTGTGGGCGCTGGTGGGTGACCCCAGCACCGACCACCTGATCCGCTGGAGCCCGGTGAGGGCTGGGGCCCCTCGACTAACCCAGTGGTACCCGGGATCCCTCCACGTCAGTGAACATCCATGCCCACCCAACCGTGGCCTGGGATGCGCCTGTGGGTCCCTCAATTCAGCTGCCCAGGGTAGTTATCTTGGAGGGAGTGTGGAAGATGTAGGTGAGGCGACTTCCTCCGGGCCGAGGAAAGGGTGGGAGCTTTCTGGAAATCTAGAGCCAGACAGATCTTTGTGGTCATTTACTTCCCACCCCACGTCATCAGACAGATTGGAAAACAGAGACCAGAGGTGCAGGCCTGGGTCTGGTTCTAACTCAGAGTCACATCTCAGGGCTGGGACCCAGGTCTAGCCTCTGCTCCTACTTTCCGAGAACCGAGTACGGAGTCTGGGTGGGGTTGGGGTAGGGATTTACTGTGGTCGCCCGCCCCAGGCTAGGCCTCAGAGCTGGTTCTAGCCTGGTCTCCCGTGTCCCCACAAGTGACAGTCCCCAGAGTGAGTGTGAGTGTATGTGAGCGCGCGCCAGAGCGCGGGCCTGGCCATGGGCGGGCACCTCTCACGGTGTCCGGCCTCCGCCCGCACGGTGGGTGTGCGGGCCGCCGGCGTTCTCAGCAGAGCGGGACCAGTTTCCTCGTAAGCGACCAGAGCCGCTTCTCCAAGGAAGTGCTGCCCCAGTACTTCAAACACAGCAACATGGCGAGCTTTGTGCGGCAACTCAACATGTGTGAGTCCCTAGTGCTGGGCGGGAAGCGGGGGTGGAGGACCTGGTGCCCTCCGGGATGGGGCAATTTACGACCCCACACCCCACTCCCTAGATGGTTTTCGGAAAGTGGTGAGCATCGAGCAAGGCGGCCTGCTCAGGCCTGAGCGCGACCACGTCGAGTTCCAGCACCCGAGCTTCATGCGCGGCCGCGAGCAACTACTGGAACGCGTGCGGCGCAAGGTGGGGCGGCATGTAGGAACCAGCAAACTTGGGTGAGGGTGTTAGGACGGCTGTCCCTGTTCTATTCGACTCAGGCCCGACAGTGCCTCCCACCTGCAGGTGTCTGCGCTGCGCAGCGACGACGGCCGCTGGCGCCCGGAGGACCTGGGCCGGCTGCTGAGCGAGGTGCAGGCCTTGCGGGGAGTACAGGAGAGCACCGAAGCACGGCTGCGGGAGCTCAGGCAGTGCGGGGGAAGGGCAGGGAGGGGGCAGGGGGGTCTGGGAGAGATGACACTAGCCGCCAGGCGGTTTTGGACAGCTCCCTCTCTCATGCTTTGGCGCCTCCATCCAAACAAATGGGCTAAGCTGTAGAACTCTGTTCTCAGTGGATGATTATCCTGGTGGTCGCATGTTGGGGCCTGCCATTCTGTGGGGGGTGGTGACTGGGCGAATTCTCAGATGTCTCAGCACCCTCCCACGCCTTCCCCCAGGCAGAACGAGATCTTATGGAGGGAGGTGGTGTCGCTGCGGCAGAGCCATGGTCAGCAGCACCGAGTCATTGGCAAGGTGTTTCTCTCCCCCCACCCCACTTCTCTCTCCTACCCCTGAATATCCTCCTCCCTCAGTCCTCTAACCTACCTGGAAATGCCGTGTTAAGGTGGGGGCAAGGTCCAAAGGATGAATTAACCCTTTACCTCCTCTTCAGCTGATCCAGTGCCTCTTTGGGCCACTTCAGGGAGGGTCCAGCAGTGCAGGAGCTAAGAGAAAGCTGTAAGTGAGAAAGCCAGGGACACTCACTCTCCCCACCCCCTCTTTCAACACTCTTCCTGCTGGAGTCCCCATACAGGGACTCCCTCTCCAGAAAACTCTTCATCAAGAATCCTCATTCTCACCCCTTCCACCAGTCTTCCTCACCCCATAGCCATGTCCCCAAGAGCCCCCTTTCAGGACTTTTCCTCTCTCCTCCAATTTCACCACCAACCCCCCCACTCTCAGATCCCTCAGTTCCAGGATCTTATCCCCAAATTTCTACCTCAGCAGGCTCTTTCCCCTCAACCCAAAGCATCCCAACGTCAGAGGGTCTGGGGCTCAAGTCAGGCTCCCTCCCTCCTCTTTCTAACCCCAAAGGGCCTCCACCTCTGGGGGGAGCCCCTTCTGCCTCCAACATGTGACTGATGCCCTGGCAACTGGCCTCAGCTCTGCTGACTTGGCTGCTGGGGCCTGTGGGAGGGAGGTGGTGCAGGCTAAGGGGCATGGGAGATGAACCTGCCCAGCCCCCTGCCTGTGCCCCTCCCCCCTGCACAGGTCCCTGATGCTGGATGAGGGGAGCTCATGTCCAACACCGGCCAAATTCAGTGCCTGCCCCCTACCTGGTGCCCTCCTGCAGGACCCCTACTTTATCCAGTCGGTAGGTTTTGCTTCTCCTCCCTTCCCTAGGGTACCCTTGAGCTTATGAAGCATGTATTCCTTTCTATTCCCCCAAAAGAAGAGAAAATGGAGGCCAGCCTCTCCCCTCTCTCCCCTCACACCAGACCAGGCTCCCCGGCGTGGACTTCAAACCTTCCCCTTTAGACCTGGTCCATGTGGGTACTGGTTGGGTTCTGACTCACATTGCGGCTTCAGATGAAGGGCAGGGCCTAGTGTTCTACTTACAGCCTCTCCCAGAGACCACCTTGAGCCTCAGCAGCCCTTACAGGGCCAGGAACCCCATCATCTCTGACATTCTGGAAGACTCCCCATTCCCTGAAGGGACCGGGCTTTCTCTCTCCAGTGGTGGCAAAAGGTAAGAGGGACAGACAGGGGCAGCCCTCTGGGGAGCTTGTGGGGAAGGGCCTGGCAGCACAGATGGCTGTAGGGGAGACGTCAGTGCCTGGGTCTGGCTGAAGCTTTTCTTTGGTGCAGGGAGAAGGGCCTGACACTGCTCAAAGAGGAGCCAGCCAGCCCAGCAGGGGAAGACAAGGCTGGGCTGGCCCAGGCCCCAAATGAGTGTGACTTCTGCGTGACAGTCCCCCCACCGCTGCCTGTGGCTGCGGTACAAGCCATCCTGGAAGGGAAAGGGAGCTTTAGCCCTGAGGGGCCCAGGAATGCCCAACAGCCTGAACCAAGGGGTCCCAGGGAGGTATCTGGCAGGTGAGCAGCGAGCCCATTCTTGACTGTGAGCCCTGTGGTCCACTTTTGCAGTTAGACCAGCACTAACTAGTCCCCTGAAACTTCTCAGCCTTGTCTGTCCCTTGGTGGCTGGGGGGATGTTGGGCACTATTATCTGACCTGATTTCTCAGAGTTGCTCTAAGGAGTACCAGCCTCAGAGGTCCTGGAAAGTGGAAACATCAATGTGGTGGGGCACAGGAATCTGCATTTTAAATGAGTTTATTGGGATGGTTATAAAGATTGTAAAGTACACATCAGTTTAAGAAGCACTGGTATTGACAATTGCATAGGGAGGGGACATATCCCAAGATATATCCCCAAACCTTAGGCCAAAGGTAGGAAGCAGAGGCACTTTTTTTAAAGAAGTCATTGTGAACTTTGGGGGTTGTTTTTAGATTTTACTGGGGAAATGGGGAAGGAAACAGTGTTGAGGAATCGGGGAAGGGGAATATTGTGTTTTTCCAGGACCCATCAGCTCCAAGTCAAGTTGTTGTCCTTCAATCTTAGTTGTGGAGGGTGCAAGCTCAGCTCCAAGTCCAGTTGCAGCTTTCAATCTAGTTGGGAGTGGTGGCACAGCCCACCATCCCATGTGGATGTCGAACTGGCACCTTGTTGTTAAGAGGTTGCACTCTCACCAGCTGAGCCACCCGGCTGGCCCTCGAGGAACTCTTATGTGCCCCTCTGTGTGTGTGTGTGTGTGTGTGTGTGTGTGTGTGTGTGTGTGTGTGTGTGTGTAGGGTCCTTTCCTAGCATTTTTTATATATTGTCAGATTTAGATCCTAATGTCTCCAGGTTCCTTGGGAACCTAATTGGGTGGGGAGTACTGCAAGCCAATAGCAGTTCTCTGTACACAGGGGGCCTCTGGGCCTGGAGAAGCGGGGCCAGAGCCCAGAGAGTCTGCTGTTTCCAATGCTACTTCGGGCCCCTCCTGAAAATGTGGAGCCTGCAGGGCCCCTGGATGTGAGTACACCCTCAGCAAGCAGAAGCATGGTAATTGGTGGGGTTCAGCTGTTTCTGCAGCCTGGGGAAGGCACCACTGACCCAGAACTCCCCCCAGGTACTGGGCCCCAGCCTCCAAGGGCAGGAATGGACCCTGATGGACTTGGACATGGAGCTTTCTCTGGTAAAATGAGGACGGTGAGGGAGGAGGTTAGGGAGTTAGGGGTTGCTGAGCCAAGCCCTTTGGTCCATGGCTGTTTTTTCTCAGCCAGAGCCCCAGCTCTCCTCCCCAGCTGCTTCCTGGGGTTCTCTTATGCAGATGCAGCCCTTGGTTCCAGAGAAGGGTGAGACTGAGCCGGCGGTCAAGGGGTTAAGTTCTCCAGGCCCAGGTAATGGTAGTGGTGACTCAGGACCTGAGGGAGGCTCTGAATGACCTGTGCTACCATGATTGGGTAGGCTGGGCTATTTGTGTTTTGAGGGACATCAGTTCAGGCTGCCCTGTAGAGAGCTACTTAAGCCACCCATCCCCTCGCTACTGGATGAGTGTGGGGAGGTTGAGAAATGATGTTTCATCCTAATGTACTAGATGGCAAGGCAGGTGAGGCTCTCCTTTCCTAAAGAAAGGAGGGGGAACCAAGGAGGGGGAACTGTTTCTCCCTCCTGAGTACAGCCTCACTCCTCCTAGGGAAGGACTCCACTCTTGGGGCACCATTCCTGCTGGACGTCCAAGAGGCTTTGGGAAGCCCAGCTCTCGGCCTGCCTGGAGCTTTAACCATTTACAGCACCCCTGAGAGCCCGGCCTCCTACCTGGGCCAGGGCGCTGATCCCTCCCCCTGAGATGCTCTCCACTTTGAAGCCAACCTGATTGAGGGGCTGGCCTGCAGCCGCAGATCCTTCTCGGCTTCCTGGCGCCCCCTATCAGAGGCTGAGCCAAGACCCTACTTATTCGGTGGTCCCTTTCCATTACCAAGTCCTGCACATAAACCGCATTTTTTTCTGTGTTTTTGGTCTCTTTTCTGTACCGACCAGGGAGCACAAAAGTCATGGGTGGGTGGGGGCTACTTTGTATTTGTACTAGCATCCAGATCCTAGGGCTTTAATGGAGAAACCCCTGGAGAGTGGAGTGCTTGGGGAGCCTGCTTCTAGTTCTCCTTCTTAGGCCGATCCTCCGTCCCGGATCCAAGGCTGGTGTGTGGCCACTGCAACCTCCGGGAAGTGGAGGCTCAGGGGTTCACACGCAGCTCCGCAATGCATTATCCTGGGTAAACTGGTCCCCTTCTCTGAGCCTTATCTGTAACAGATAAAGAGGGGTCTACAAGAAGTTAGGAGTAAAGCACCTGGGAATTGCCAGGCGCAGAGTAAGTGCTGGGTACGTGGAGCCGGGGTCGTGGGCCGCATTGCCCCCTCGCTGACTCATCCAGTGTGCCCCGGGTGGGGAGAGAAAGCGAACCATGTGTAAGAGCCCAGGCAAAGCACGGCCTCGGGCGACCTGCCTCCTACCGCTGGGAGAACAGCCCGCTCTCCCCCACCCACTCCGGGTTCCCAGCATCCCTGGCCGCCTCGTCATCTCCTGCCCCGCCAAGGCCCGACCCGTAAGTGGGGCCGCCGGGAGCTCACCGGACCGGGAGCCCCATTCCACACGGCTGGGGCAGAGAAAAGAAACTGAGATTGGGCAGAATCTGCGCCCTTAACAGCCGCGCTACTAGGAGGTCTGTGAGCCCCGCCCCTCCGCGGGACTAACTCTGGGACCAAGTGGAGGGGAGAAAAGGGGAGCCTGTGGTCGCACCTGTGCAAAGGTTCCCGCAGTTTCCCACAACCCTCGCTCCCTAACAAGAGTCCGCGCAGCCAGGTGGGGAGGGGCGCTGGGACCCCCGCCCCCTCCACGCCTCGAACCTGGAGCTGCCTGGTGTCCTGGGAAGGATCTGGCCTGTGACCCTTGAAGGACTGGTGGCGATATAATTTGGTACAGTATTTACTTCTGAACATTGAGTCTCAGAGGGAGGGCCCAGACCATCTGGGGTTTCTGTGCCCAAGATAGGACAAAGGACAGGACTTGGCATAATGGGAAGAGGAGGCTAACATAAAAATAACTTGGAGAAGAGTGAGGGAGGATGAGGGACTAATCCGATCTGCCCCCTCCCTCTCTGCACCTGTACAAGAGTAGGTTCTGTTCCCTCACCCTTCTTGCACCCCTGATTTGGGGGGAAGTCTTTGGAAGCCTTAGCTTTCAAAACAGGGGAGAGAGTCCGCATATACACAGTGCAGTACTGTCAGCACAGTGATAAGGTATATGCTGTTCACTGGTGTAATAGGAGATGAGATGGAACCAGTCTGCCTATGACACACTTAGGTATTGGAATGGATACATGGACATTTGGGTCTTGGAGGATGGGTCCCCAGCATGGAGGGAGGGGGACTGTATTCTAGGCTTAGGGAACAGCATCTGCAAAGATTCAGAAGTACCAGGGGCTTGGCGAGTTCTTCCAGCACTGAGTGATGGAGGAAAGTGGGGGGAAGCCTGTCTATCCAGAGGTGTGGGAGAGCAGCCAGTCCAGATAGTCTGAATTCTCTCTGATGGGCAGTGGGGAGCAGGGGACAGGTAGTTAGGGCTGACATTATGCTTGGCTGGAGATCTCATTGTAGTTCAGGCTGGAGCAAGTCAGATTATAGTTCTGCCACTTGGCCTCTCTGAGCCTGTCTTCTCATCTGTAAAATGTGGACAATAAATCCTGCTCCAGAGAATTGTCAAAATCACTCTACTGTCAGGGTAATGAGATCCAAGTGAGAGGTACTCAGAGAGACTCTCATAGGAGATGAGGTGATCATGGGGGTTGGGGGGGTGATGATAGAGACTCACTGAGAGTTAGAAGAGCAGTATTTGTCACAGATAGGACAAGAATGGAGAGGGAGGGGCAGGAGGTACTCCTAGCCTCTGATCAGTGGCCTGGGGGAATATGGCCAGAGGGGGGTGAAATGACCAGGGAGGCATAACATGACACCAGGTGGTAGTGAGAGAGACTTGGGAGGCAGGATGGGGGCTAGGACCAAATCCATTCTCCCAGACCTAGAGCCAAGTAAGGAGGTAGAGGAGGGACCCCAAAGGGAGGATGAGACCAGGAGGGTGCTATGAGGACAAAGCCAAGGCTGGAGGAAATGCACTGAGAGAGGGAGTGGTACTGGGGCTGACCTCTTTGCCCCTTAATGCCAGGAGCCTGGCTGCCTGGATCAGGCCACCCAAGAGGAGATGGGCCATTGTCCTTAGCTGTCAATAAATGGACAGAGCAGGTTAATTTCTGCCAACACCTGCTGTTTGGTAGAGACAGTCTTTCAAAATGGGAGGATCCATGGGGGAAAACAGTGAAAGTTTGGCAAGCATTTGTTGGTAGCTTTTATGAGTTGGGCCCTGGGTACAAGATGAAGCAAGCGATGGCTGTGAGTCATTCCCAGGGCAGCAGGGAGACAGTTGAGTCTCAGGTGATGTCAGAAAATCTTGGTCAGAGCTAGGACTCAAAAGAATTTAGGTATCCTGCTCAGGTATTAGGGAACCAGGAAGGGCCATGCTAATATATTGGGGTTGCAACACGGTGGTGGCCTTAGTGGGAGGAGCAGGGGCAGGGCCTGTCCTGGAAAGATAGACCTCAGGGTCAGGATAAAAGGTCTGGACTTCTTTTGGGTTAGAGCAGCAGGGGAGGCTCTCAGCACTTTGTGCTCTGGGTGCAGAGGGGATTCAGGGGTCTGCAGAGTCTACCCTGGAGATGAAAGGCTAAAGAGGTGAGGATGACAGAGATTTTTTATTCAGCAGATAGAATAGAAAGGACTTTACTGCAAGCTGGGTGTGGGCCTTTGCCTGTTAAAGTGGGAAAGAGAAGTTAGTTTGGATAAATTGGGTCCGAACAGATCGCGGCATCTGCAGGCAGCTGGGGCTCAGGAGGGAGGTCCTGGTTGGTGAGAGCGGTCAGAGAGATGGATAAGGGTCCTGGGAGAGTGGAGGAGAGGAGGGCCACAGCTGACGTTTAGGGACCCAAGGAGCAGCCTGAGGAGACTGGACAGAAAAGGCCGGAGAGGCAGGAATACGAGGAGTCCGGTGCTGCGGAGTTGTCCCGCTGCTTGGGTTGAGGTGAACTTAAGACTCCAGCCACCAGTGTTCTCTAAGGCCCTGGGAGAAAGGTCAAGGGCGGGGGAGCTTTGGCCCCCACTACCTCTTTCCTCCTCCCCCAGGCAGCCCCGACTATGGGCAACGCGCAGGAGAGGCCGTCAGAGACGATCGACCGCGAACGGAAACGCCTGGTAGAGACGCTGCAGGCGGACTCTGGACTGCTGCTGGATGCTCTGCTGGCGCGGGGTGTGCTCACCGGGCCCGAGTACGAGGCGTTGGACGCGCTGCCTGATGCAGAGCGCAGGGTGCGCCGTCTGCTGTTGGTGGTGCAGAGTAAGGGCGAGGCCGCCTGCCAGGAGCTGCTGCGTTGCGCCCAGCGGACAGCGCGCGCGCCCGACCCCACCTGGGACTGGCAGCACGTGGGCACTGGTGAGAGTGCGCTGGGCAAGACCTAGGTCAGAGTAGGGGGCGTGGCGGGGGCGGAGTCCTAGTCTTCTGTAGAGATGGCGTGTGCACGGGAAACTGCAAACCGGTATGTTGAGCTTGAGACGGTTCCACCTCTGCCCCAGGCTACCGGGAACGAAGTTACGACCCTCCATGCCCAGGCCACTGGACGCCCGAGGCAGCCAGCTCGGGAACCCCATGCCCTGGGCTGCCCAGAGCTTCACACTGCGATGAGGCCGGAGGTCCTGAGGGCTCTGAAGCAGTGCAGTCCGTAACCCTCGAGGAGTTTGAGCCAGAGGTGGAAGCTGAGGACACTGAAGGGGCTGAGCCCTCTGAAGGGACTGAGGCAGAGGTGGAACCACAAATGGATCCGAATCCAGAGCCAGAGCCAGAACCAGAGCCGGAGGCAGAACCAGAGCCTGAACTGGAGCCAGAGCCTGAACTGGAGCCCGAGCCCGAGCCAGACTTTGAGGAGGGGAATGAGTCTGAAGGTGTGAGGCTGCCCAAACCCAGTGCCAGGCTGGAGGGAGGACATGGCCCATGAGGCAGAGGGCGGGCTCCAACTGACTGACCACTTTCCCCCTTTATCTCTAGATTCCTGAAGACCAGAGTGCTGACAGGCTGCTCCCTGCCCAAGCCGGATAGGACCTGGGATCCTGCACTGGCAGGATGGGATGCCACCAAGGCTCTGCCTGGCCCAGTATTCACTGGAAGTGAATAAACTCCTGAGGGACGACCTGGGCTATCTGTGATTCTGGCTGTTTGCCCAGGAACTACGGTGTGGATTTGTGCTCTGAGTTCTAGTGACCTGGGCAGCCCTGTCCTCAGTCCTCACCACTCAGTCCTCAGCCCTATTTCATCAATAGCTCAAGTTGCATCCCTAGGGGACGAGGGTCTGACCTGGGCCCTCTTAACTTCCTGAACCATTTGGGGGCATGTGTGGTCACCAGCCTTACTTCATGGAAGCCCCTGGGCCTGGCACAGAGAGCCAGAGAAAAGGGACTTCTTTCCACTTAGGGAGGGCTAGCGCTCACAGCATTGGGAAGTGAGATTAGGAGAGAGAAAAAGGAAGGGATCTTTGGTAGACAGAGACCACACACTTCACTGTAATTGTTTTAATTGTCTGGCTTTTCTCAGGACTGGGAGTTCAGAGAGGGTTCTGACCAGTGACTGGCACACAGAAGGCGCTCTATGCATATTCACTGACTAAATGAATAAGGACTTTCCAGTTGCATTTCCAAGTTTTACAGATGGGAAAACTAATGCCATGAGTGGGAGTGGGACTAGGTCAATCTCACACAGCCCAGTCTGAAGTGAAACTGGAGGCAACCACAATCTCTGCATCTCTCCTGGTCCAGGATGGACTCAGGACTTGGAACAGAAACTAGGGGCCTGCCCCTCAGGCTTGATTGTGGCTGTAGCCAGGCTATGCCAACCTCTGCCAGAGACCAGCTGTGAGGGTGTGGGCAAAGACAAGGACAGCAGAGGAGGGGATGGGGGGCAAGGCCAAGTGAGCGCTCAGACTCCACTCACAGGACCTAAAGGGAGGGGGGCGGAGAGCGAGAGGTATGCTAGGAATAGTCGGTGCCTTCCAGAGGAGTCCTCTTCTTCCCTCCCACCAAACCTTCAGAAGCTGCTGCCTCCCAGCCCCAGGAAGCACAACACATAAAAAGGGAAGGAATACATGACCAGTAGGAGAGGCTAAATGCTGGAAAGCATATCCCAGCCCAGCTGGGTCTCTAACTACCAGGACCCCTGCCCCTTGAGTCTGTGTGAAAGCCAGGACCTTAGGCTCAGGCAATCACCCCAGGAGAAGGGAGATCCCCACCACCAGGACCCAGTGAGAGGTAGACAGCATGAAAGCTGAAGGAGCACCAAGGGGCCAGGTGGGGGAAGGGAGACTGGAGGACACAGATACCCAAAGTCATCTCATGCAAGAACAAGTTTCTACTCCCAAGTCACTCCCCATCCCTATCCATGCTCACCTTCCCTGCTGCCCCCGGCCCTCCCCTCCGCTCCACAGACAAAAGGAGGAGGGCAGACTCAGTTTGCCTGACATGCTGCTGGTCCCCAGGCCCCTGGAGGCTAGCAAGGGACACAAACCCACTAATGTTGCTACTCCTCCCTCCTGAGATGCTCCTGCCCTTCCAGTTCCCCAAGAAACACCCAGGCCATGGAAGCACAGAGCATCCAGCTTCGTGTTCTGGCAGCTGATACGGGGCCCTCTGTAGCCCTCAACCAGCATCAGTCAGGCAGCAGGCGGCCCAGCTCTGCTTCATCCAGCCGGTTGGTAGCCATGATATGCTCCAGCTGCTGCCGATAGCGTGCCAGGTCCTGCATGAAGTGGGGCACCCGGGTATTGTCCAGTATCCCATGGGGCCGCAGGTGGTCTACATCCTCATAGGACACCTGCAGAGAGGAAGCTGGACCTGAGGGGGAGGCAGGAGCCCTGGTTTTCAGACAGCTGGTCCCAGCTCTCTACCAAGGGCTCATTGCCCGTTGCTCCTGGAACTCTTGCCTTCCCCTTCCTGATTCACTCCCAATGTTATATACCTGGAGGCTCAGTCCTGGGTGTTCACGCTTTCTCTCAATACTTTTATCATCTATGCCCTACAATCCCCTCCTGTCTCTTGCTTAGCTTCTCCCCTCACCTCCAAACCTTGGTGTCCAACTGCCTTCTGAACACCTTCCCCTGGATAGCTTTCAGGCACCTTAGATTTCCCATATCCAACAGTGAATTCCTAGGTGTCACCTTATGCCAGCTCCACCCTCCTCCCAGTCTCCTAGGTCAGATTCCAGGGAGGGGCCCTGGATTCTGCGATCCTCCCACTCAGGGTCACCCCTGAGTTCTAGGAATTCCACTCTCTGAAGAGCTCTCCCGCTTGCCCTCCCTCTCCATCAGTTCTACAGGAGTGACTGGAAAGACCTCTTCCTCTTCCCCCTGCACTTTCTTCCCTAAGTCCCGCTCTCTAATCCACCTCCCATATGACATCCAGAAGGAGCCTTCTAAAGCAAACATCTGTGCTGAAAGCTCCTCTGCTTTCCCATTGCTTCAGGTGAAGTTCACCTTCCTCAGCCTGGCGCAAATACCCAGTGCCAGGGACTTGATCCCCGGCCATTTCTCTAGCCTCTTTCCCCAGGCCTTCCTGACTGCTTCTTTGGCCTGGATACCATCTTTGAGATGCAGTATCTACACACACACACCTGCAAGTCAGATCAAGCACCTGCAAGACTGTCATTTCATTTCCTGTGTCATCAGAGAGGCCTGGTATCCAGGACTCAGTCAAGCATCCATCAGAGGATCAGGGAATACTGCGATGAGGAGAGCTTGCTGGGACCTATGAAGTCCCGTGGTCCGCCACTCACCTTGCCCAGAGAGGTCAGCAGCGGGAAATCGATGGTCTGGCGGTGCCGCAGAATGCGCACGATGCCGTCCAGGTACACCTGGTCCTTGCTGAAGCAGCCTGTGGGCACGGGGACACCATGAGCCCCTACACCTGAAGCCACCCCTGTCCCCAGCCCCAACTCAGGGCACTTCCCCGAGTAGGCACCCACCTGGCAGTGAGGTGTCAGTCTGGCCGCGCTTGGCCCGCACGCAGTACTCCCAGCGCACATCAGCGTCCTGCACGTAGCGCGCCAGGTCCTGGAAAAGCTGGCGGAAGGACATGCGCGCAGCACGATGGATGGTGTAGTAGAGCAGTGCTGCGCGCCACAGGAAGGGCTGCTTGCGGAACAGCACGCTGTGCAGGCTGGCCAGGCCCTCCTCGGTGGGATTCGCTGGCCGCAGCCCGTACTGCAGCCGGCCCTCGGCGTTGTGCCACGGCTGCCGCGCATTGTTCACACCCCGCAGGTAGTGCGTGCCTGTGGGAGAGCGAGGGGGAGGCAGTGCTGGGCGGGGCATCCCAGGACCCACCCTGCTGCACCTCTAGCCAGTGACTCAGGCTCTCACACAAGCCCTCTCCGCCACCCCTGCCCCAACCTGCATACTCACCCAACCTCAGGCAGCATGAAGACCCTCCTGGGGTGAATTCGCAGTCAAGGACCCATAGAGTTTCACATACAAGAATCCTTCCTCACCTGTCCAGGGCTACACACACACACACACACACACACGCACGCACGCACACACACACACCTCCCAAACTTACACTGCTTTCCAGCCCCCCAGAGAGGAGCAGGAACTCACACACCACCCCAGCCCCGCATTCTGCACACCCATATCATTTTGATAGTCATACTGATGTCCCCATCAAAAACCATCTTTGGTCCACAGCAACAGGATTCTTGATGAAGGGGGATAGACAGAATAGTAATTATTGTCCTGTGCTCTCCTTTCCAGCCTGGCCTATCGGCTCCTAAACCTAGCTCTGTGTGTCCTCAGCCAATTCCATTACCACCCTGGAGGGCCTGTGTGTTGGCTGGGCTAGTGGGACCGTCAGGGTTCTCCCTCTGCCCTGTTGGGGCCTCAGCAGCTTTGTCCCTACTGTCAAGGAAAATCAGAGAGGAAGAGGAAGGAGAAAAAGATACCCAAGAAGAGTGAGAGATGAGGATGAGCCCAGAGAGTGAGCAGGCACGTTTGGGCCTACCTCTGTGAGCCAGAGGGAAGAGGTGACTGCTCACGAAGAGACAGGGCCCATCCTCGAAGGGAATGGGGTGAAAGAGAAGGGGTGGAGTTACTGGGGCCCCTCACTGCCCCCCACACCCCAGTCCCCTCTTTACCCCTACCCACCCACCCACCTACCCACACCCTGACCTATCTCGTGCCGCAGCATGCCCTCCAGCCAATACTGGCGGGCTCCAGTCAGGTTGATGGCCAGTGTTGGTCGGCTATTCTCCACCATCATCACTGCCTGGGACAGCAGATCTTCACTCAGCTGCACCACAACCTGCAGGCAGCAGCAGTACCCTGAGCCATGGCTACCAGCCCTAGGGCCAGTGTGCAGGTGGACCCACTAATGCCACAGTGCAACCAGGCTGGACATTTGGCCAGTATACCCACCCTTTACCATCTCTGCTCAGAGCCAGCTCCCACCTTATTGGGCCAGGACAGGGGTTTGCCAGGGATCACTAGCTGGCCAGGTATGGAGCTGGGCCTGGCACCACCCACTGGGTAGCCTAGTTTGGGGCATGTAGAAGAGGGGCCTTGCAGGCAGGGCAAGCTCACCTCCCCAACGCAGCCCTCCTTCTGCATGTATTTGCGAACAATGGACCAGATCTGGCACTTGGTCAGTAGCTGGCCCCCGGTTGCAGCCTCAAAGTGTTCATAGGTGCCAAACTTCTCCAAGACAGCTTCAATGATGCCAACTGCCTGCACACAGGGCCGCAGTGGCTGGTCAGGCTAGGCCTCTTGGGTGGTCAGGGCCAGGGTGAGGTGGGCAGGCTGGACTGACCTGATGGATGAACTGTCCAGAGGCCTCACAGTACTTCTCCAACACAGCTGTAGGCATAGGCTCCTGGTACTCGAACTGTGGGTTGTAGGTGTAATGGGACTGGAAGAACTTGTCCCGCTCATGGTCCATGTTGGTTGGCCGCAGGGCCACCAACATGCAGGGGCTCCTGCTGGCACCACGGCCTACATCCTTTCGAGTCTTAGCAATGTGAGGCAGGGAGGCTGCAGACCGCAGGGTGCCCCCACCTGGCTTCCGTCCTCGTCCAGGTGGGGCCTGGCTCTGGGTGCTGCCCCCCCGCCGGCCAGTACTATTTACGGTGTAGGTGCTCTCACTGCGACGCATGTGGCCACGGTGGCCCAAGCGCACCTCTGAGAAGGACTGCTGCTCAGGCCGGGGTTGCAGGGCTGAGGAGACTGACAGAGCCAGGGGCAAGGCCAGGGACTGAGGCCAGGGGTACAGCGGTGTCCCATCTCGGTCTGAGGGCTTCAGCCTACGGCCCAAGGATGAGGGACTGGCTGGTGGGCTGGGGGGTGCCTGCTCATACACCTGAGCCCCTGAGTCCAACACCATTCTGTCTTGGGGGTCACATCCAGCTTGGCCACTCCAACTCCCCACACTGTCGTCTTCTGGGGACACAGAAGGGCATGTGGAGGACAGCATGAGTCGGTGTGGCCTGAGGACCAGGAGGCCCTGTGTTCCACACTGCCCTTGCCGGGTCCCCAGGAGTCTGCGTGCCTGCCCTCTCAACCCCAACGTCCATTCCCTCCAGCAGGCTCAGTCAAGCAAGCTGGACTGGGAGAAAGCAGGAGGAAGAATTTTATACACCCACCTAGATGGTGGTTCCTGGAATACCCTTTAGCCTGTGAGGTCCTGATAGCAAGGCATGAGCCCATACTCATGATTCTAATCCCTGTGTACAGCACTCACCCATGCTGGAAGCTGGTACAATGTAGCTTCAGCTGTTGGGTTGATGGTAGGGGGCCTCACTACCTTCCACCTGCTTTCCACCTATGGCATTTTTTATTTCCACACCTTCTCCTCCCACCTGGCTCCACCCACTTCCTCCAGACCATTTGGTGTCAGTCAGTTTGAATGCCTCCATGCCCCTTGCTTATGTTAGTCCCTCCACCTGGAATGCTGTCTCTCCACTGGGCCATCTGTTCAAATCCAATTTAGAATCAGCTTTTGGGGGGCAGATGGAAACTTCAGCAAATCCAAGCTAATCCCTGGTCTGTCTCCTATCAGAAGCATCTATCTTTCTAGTTGGTCAGGGCACTTAACTCTGACTCTGCACCAGGGCTCAGTCCAATCCAGTCTTTCTCCAGAGACTGACTGAAGGCTCCAGGTTCTGAACTCTCTTACCTGCTCAGGGACACAATTAGAGCATTTCTCCTCTCTCCTATATCTCCTACATCATCAAACCTTTCCTCTCTGCTGGATTCTTTCCATCAGCATAAACACATGTTGTCATTTCTCTGTCTTAAAAAAACAAAACAAAACCCTCACTTGACCCCACACTCCTCCAGCAATAGCACCACTCCCTCTAGCTGCTCCTCACTGCAGCACATATCAAGAGTCATCTATACTCATTGTCCATTTCCTTCTTTCCTGTTCTCTCTCAAATTTCACTCGTTAGGCTTTCCCCCACCCCCAATCTCTATTGAAACTGATCTGACCAAGGTCATCAATGATTTTCATGCTCTTGTCACAGTTAATCACTTCATCCACTTGGCTCCCCAAATCTCCTACCTCACTAACTGTTTGTTCTTGTTCTTCCTTGCTGGTCATCCCTATCTTCCTGACCTCTTAACACTGTAATGCCCGAGGACTTGGAAACTTCTCTTCTCTTTTCCATTTATGCTCACTCCCTGGATAATCTCATCCACTCTCAAGGTTTTAAAACCATCAGCCCAGACTTCCTCCATAAACTTCAGACCAGTGTTGCCAGTTCTCAACTCAACATCTTTACTGGAATATATAACAGGCATGTCAAACTGAACACATCCTCTGTCTGGAATGTTTTCCCTCCATATAACTGCAGGATTCACTCTCATTTTCTTCTCATTTCTGCACAAATATTAGAAAAGCCTCCCTAAAACATTCTCTATAAAATAGTAAATCTTCTCTCTCCTCTCCACCACAATCTCCCCTTCCCCACATTATTGTTCTCTGTAGCAGCTGTCACCATCTGAAGTACAGTATATTTGTTAGTTATCTGTTTTCTCCTTTTGAGTGTTCAGTGTGTTCCCAGAACCCAGAACAGTACCTGACCCAGAGCAGTTGCTTAAGAGCCCTTCTGCTTCTCAAAATTGGAATCCTTCCTTCCTTCCTTGCACTGTTTCCCCATCTAGATCTGATCCCTTCCTCCCCCCCCCCCCACTTCCTTCTACCAGCCTAGGGACCAGCTGATTGAAAAGATTTCCGGCCTTAAGCTGCACTCCCCTCAACTAACTGTACACTTTCCTGGACTCCTCCCTATCTTCCCAGCCTCTAACTGGACCAGACCCTTCATCTTTCCTTCTTGCCTTCCACCTACCTCTTCACAATTACCAGACTACGCCTATTTCTTTCAAGTCTCAGGTCCTTCTGAGAAGAATGCCCTCCCAGTGTCTCCCTGGAGTAAACCTAACCATTTTCAGGGCTTGGGTTAGGCCTCACCTCCTCCGGGAAGCCTTCCAGGATTCTTAGAGGTTCCCAGTGCCTAGGCGGCCTCTATACCGCCCTAGGCTGTCATTGACATAGCCTAGGTCCGTGTCCCCCCATCATCCCCTGAACTCCCTGAAGGCAGGGACGGGTCTGATTCACCCCATTGTCTCGAACACCCAGCTCTAGATGCAGAATGAATGAAAGATGGCTGGGGGAGGAACCCAGACTGAAGGCGGGGTCTGGTGACAAGTGAGAGGGTGTGGCCTGTGCCAATAGGAAACACGGGGATTGGAAGAGGAGCCAATGGGGATGGGGAGATCGAAGAGGGGCGTGACCTGCAGCCAATAAGCAGAGGGGGATGAGGCAAAGAGCGTGCCCAATGGAGGGCGGGGCCAGAGGACAATGAAGGGGGGAATTCCCTGATAGGTAAGGCGGGGTCGCATCGCGCGCCTTCTCGGCCTCTTGGGGATGAAAGGGTTCCGTGCCGCACCCCCACCTGTTCGCCGCTCTTTTCGCCGACGCCGTTCCCCCTCTGAAATACCGGTCGCGGGCCTCCTGGCCCGCGGGAGTTGTCGCCGAGAACCCACGCACTCGGGCGCGCGCACGCTCACGCGAAGGCGCGCGGATTCGCGTCAATCTCCGCAGCGGCGCGCGCCCGAGAACACAGCTGTGGGTGGGGCCAGGCAGGGCAGAGGGACGTTGTCCGCCGCTAGATCACGTCTATTGTCTTGATCCCTCCCTCTCCACAAGGGCCAGGCTGGTTTCAGGACTTCATTTGGTACCCGGCCTTGGAGTCAGGGCCAGGGAGACACGAACTCACTGCCCCGGAACGGATACATGGGGATGTAGTCCGCGTAAGGTGGCAGAAGCCCGGGTACTTGGGCATTGATTCAGGGATAAGTGGGGTACAGCGGGTAGATCGGTGTATCAGGACTGGAGCCAGGATATCTTAGGTGTGTCACTGCGTGTGGACCCCCTAATCTTCACGGACACTTATTTCACCCTCCTCCCTTCCCCAGCACACACAATTCAGGCATACAGGGGCCGTGTACGCTGCTGTATTCAGGGGCTTTATTCTGCTGGCAGTCGGGAGTCAGGCACAGGGTCCCGAGGGAAGGCAGGAGGATGGAGCGGGGGTAGGTGTTGGCACAAGGCTGAAGAGTGCGCGGCGACCCGCGGAGGGCGATGGCTGAGGGCCGGCCTGCAGTGAGCTGAGTGCAGCTAGGCGCTGCTCTCGGGACACGTCCCCGCGCAGGTCCAAGAGGGCGGAGACGTGATCCTCACTACAGGGAACCACAGAGGTGCGTCAGCCCCGCCCAGTCCTTCCCAGTTCCCTCCTTCCTTCCCGCCCCCATCTTCGCACCTCACGTCAGGAAATTGTTGCCGCAGGCCTGCCACCTCCAGGCCAAGCATCGTGGGATCGCGGAGGTTCAGCAGCTTTCTCAGGGTGAGCAGCACTGACGCACATTGAAAGCTTTCCTCCAGGCCCTGAACACGTCGGGGTAGGTCTTGCACGGGCCCTCAACTCCCACCCAACCACTGAGACTCCCACCCATCTGCTCGCCCAACAAGCTCTCACCAAATTGAGGAAAAGATCCTGGAGCTTGGCGGCATCGTGCTGCAGGCGCTCGGCAGCCTGGTTCCGCTCATCGGCACCACGGCACACTAGGCGGCCCTGCATTAGCGCACACAGGTACTGCAGAACCACGGTACGCTCAGCCTCTGCCAGCAGCAGCTGCGGAGAGGGCAATCAGGTGGGTCCTGGAACCCTTTCCCATTGGAGCTTTCCCTAACCCTCCTTCCCCCCAAGTCGCACCTGGACCGCTGGATTCCGCACACGCCAGAAATCCCGGCAGAAGCGCGCGGTCCGCTCACACACATCATCCAATAGCTCCGGGCTCGACAGCCACTGGCGCGAGGGCAGAGCCATGAACAGGGGCTAGGGGATGGGGACAGAGACGGGACTGGAAGGCCGATCTAGACTAGGCATTCCGCGCAGAGACCCCCATACATACGCTGTATCTCCTCCCACCCCGATCCCCACCTGAAACCTCACCTGGAGCTCCACCAGCAGCGCCTCCAACACCAGGCGGCATATCCTTCTCTGCAACTCCTCCAGCGCTGCCTCTACCGGAGCTAAGGCCCCTGAAGCCACCCCGTCGGGCTGCAAGACCGACACGGAGGAACTGGACCAACCAAAAGTACAGCTTCAGGACCAAGGCCAAGGCCCTCACGGCCCTTCGTTGTCCAGCCGCTCGGGCGCCACCTAGTGGCGCAAGTGTGTGCAAGGAGGGGGCAAGAAGGGCGTTTCCCCGCACTCCTGAAGGTCTGGGGTGTGGACTTAAGGCATGGACTTAAGGTGCGGTGGGCTCAGTGAGCTAGAAGGGACACAGCCCAGATGGCCCTGCCTCTAATTCGCAGTGTGACCTTGAGCAAGTCATGTCTTTCGGTTTATGTTTACTCATCCGTAAGGGGGGAGAGTTTATTCCAGTCTGGAGGCAGTAAAAATCAGCAACTTGTCTGCCGTGTCTGCCCCCATCCCAAAGAACATAAGATCCAAGAGGAAGGAAATTTTTTTCTGTTTTGTTTACTGCTGTAACCCTAAACATTATCTGGCACAGAGTAGGACCTGGTAGGTATATGTTGAATGAATGAATACTTGAGACGAGGTGCCAGGCACTGTGGTAGGTACTTTACATCTGCTACCACATGTGATTCTCACAACATTCCATTCTTACCCATATAATACTAATGAGAAAAGTGACATTCAGAGAGATTCAGTAACTAGCTCAAGGTCACACAGTAATTAGAACTGGGATTGGAACCCCAGGTCTATGTGAGTCCAAAGTTCCTAATGGCCTACTGTGGCTGGATCAATACCTAATAGATGTTCAGTCAGGGGTTAGTGAAGGTGGGGTTCTGTGGGAGCCTTCTGGTACCTGAGTGCTGATTGGTGGTTGAGGGCAGCCAATAGGTAGGACACATAATGAGGGGCCATTGCTTCCCCTCTGAGGTGGTCTCGGGAGAATCGTATCAGGGCATCACTGAAGCTGCAAAGGGTAGAGGAGGCTTCTGTACCTGCTGTCCCTCTGGCACCCCAACAACCTCTGTTCCAGGTACTCTGGCCCCACCTCCAAGATACCCAAGGGCCCTGTTTGAAGGAGCCTTTTCCCACTGGTGGGCCTTATTCACTCGGAGCCCCTTTGGGCTGCCCGAGGAGCAAGGCCAGGTGTTGGGGATGGATCAGTGCCTTGGCAGACCTCCTCAGGAATGCTCCCAGTTCTGACAGTGCCATGCCATGCACCCGCCGCTGCAGTGACTCACTGACCAGGCTGGTTACTCGAATATTTTCTTCCAGGATCTATAGGCAGGAATGGGCAGCCATTAGCAGAGTCCTAGTCCTGCCCTCCCCTTCCCCTATGGGAGCTGCCCACCTGCCCACCACTTCCCACCCACCTGCAGCACGATGGCTGGCATTGGTGAGTGATAAAAACCAGATGGGTCTGTGTCAGGCTCTTGCTCCCGGCCCCACTCAGCTACTTCCCCATCCAGTGCTTTCTGCAGCCACTGCACCACATTTGCCTGGGGGAAGGGAGGAGGGGCATCAGGATATAACAGGACACTGACCCTGCTAGAGACAGGTCAACATGTTACTCTACAGATACAGGCACACAACTAGTAGCAGAGCTTCTCTGGACCTCGGCTCCAACTACTCACCCGGACTTTGGACACAAATGTTGCCTCCAGCTGCTCGATATTCTCCAGGGTCAGGAGAGGCTCCAGCTGAGACACATCAGCCTCAGGCCCCAACTCCAGGCTCCCCATCATTTCTGGCCTGGCGATAGGTGGCCCAGTGTCACACTGAGCCCCCAGCTTTCTGGTCCACCCACTTCCCATTGCCCAAAGGGCACTGACCCCAGGTACACATGCAGTGCCCAGTGCAGCAAGGTGAAGGCATCAGCAGCTCCCAGCTCAGGCCCTTCCATGAATTGCTGTAGGCAGCGGCGCAGGCCACTGTGCAGGGTGTGGGCCCACAGTTGGACCACCTTGTAGTGCGGTGGGCAGCAGGGCGCTATTAGTGCCTCAGCTGTGGCCAACTCGGCTGGTAGAGCCACCCGCAGAGCCTCCAGCCACCCGGCTAGGGCCCCTGGCCCAGGCAGCAGATGTGTCCCAAAGTGGACCCGCTCCAGGCCCTCCTGTAGTGCCCGCAGACAGCGTTGCCGCCAGTCCCGGGGTGCCTGCTCCAGGGAGGTTGTGCGGCCAGTCTCCACCTCCGCCACACGCACAGCTGCCACCAGCAGGGCTGGGTCCTCCCGTGCCAGCTGCCCTGCAGCCCCTACAGCCGCCTCCACAGCCTGGCCCAGTGCCTCAGACAGAGGGCCCAGCCCCTCAAAGATAGGCAATTCCAGGTCCCCCAGAGATTCCCATGTCTCCTCTTGCAGTTGTTCAAGCTCCCGAAGGCTCACATATGCCTCCAAGAGCTGTTGGGCATCAATCAAGGACTGTGTGTGGGCCACTGCAGCTGGCACTAAGGAGGGAGAAAAGGAGACCGCCCTGGGTCTCAGCCTTCCCACCTGTGCAATGGATACAGGATCAGATGCGAAGGTCCTGGGGCTGGGATGATGTGTAAAATATTTAATAACTAGTATAATAGAGCATTGGCCAATCTGAAAAGATCCAGGGAAGGTCCTAGAGGCCTGGTGGGCCAGGGGTAAACCCTTGAGCTAATGGAACATGAGGAAGTCAGGGATCCTGGAAGGAAAGCAGGGAAGAACTGGAGGACCATTCTAATGGCTATTCACCCACACTGTTAGGGGAAAATTTCAATTTAACAACCAGGATGGCCAGAGCTGCTTGACTGGGTGTCCTTCCTGACTCAGACATCCCATGCTCAGGAACACCAGAATGAGCTAATTTGCACCCTGCTTCATATGCCATCTGAAGCCTGAGTTACTGTCTGGGAGGTTCCCGGTGTGTCACTCCATGCAATCTCCCACGAATGCCCCAGCCCCTTGATGGGTGTTTGTTGACTGTTGGGCTGAGGCGCAGAACCCCTGCATACTCACCTGCCCGCAGCCGAGGCAGCAGCTGAGACAGGGCCTGCAGTTGCTGGTGCTGGCTAACCTGCTCCCGCAGGGGCTCTAGTGCCTGTACAGCCTCTGCCATGCCCCGGAGCAACCCACGGGCCTGGCCCAGGGCCTCACGGGCTTCCTGCACAGCCTCAAGGCCCTGGGCCAGCTGCCACACACCAGTCTTCACACCCTCCAGGTACGACTGCACCACTGACTGGGAGGGAAGCAGCCAGTGAGGCCTGGCTAGCTCTGCCAACCACCCCCAGCACCGCTGCCCCCTGCCTGATACCCACCTTCATGCGTGCTTCCAGGGAGCAGGTGCGCTGCACCTCACGACTGCGGTACTGGCCCAGTCTGACTAGCTGCTCTGGCCGGTAGAAAATGCCTGAGGCCCACTTGAGTGCTGCACCCCGGGCCAGCTGCTCCGCCCTCTGCTGCTCAGGCCACTCAGGCCCTGGGCAGGAAGAGACTGGACAGCCATGTCAGTTGGGCAGGGCCTGAAGGAAGCAGCTGCCGAACCTGCTCCCCTTCCTGCTCTTCAGTCTGGCCCCCAGGGCAGTCTACTCATCTCGCTGACCGATAGAGCTCCAGCCAGACTTGGCAAGAAGGACCCAACCCCACCATTCCCATCTTTCTGGCCACATCCCTCTCCCAACCCACCCGGAAGGTCTCATACCAGGAAGAAGTGCAGGCTGCGTTTCGTTCTTGGTTGTTGAGTCCATGGCAGGCCCTGGAGGAGCTGGAGCTGAGGTGGGAGTCGGGGCAAGGGTCTGGGTTAGAGCAGACAGAGTGGATGCTCCTTTGAGCTGCAGGTTCTGTCTAGGCCCCTCCAAGGAGGAGGAGGGAGGTTCTTGCCCAGCCCCCTCAGGAAATGCAAAGGAGGAGGGTGTGATGGGCAGGTACCTGGGAAGCCTTCCCCTGTAGGATTTCTTAGTTTTGCCCTGTGCAGATGCTGAGTGAGGCAGGGTAGGCACAGACCTCCACTGGACCCTGCTCCTGCTGAGTTGCAGAGGACAGTTTGGTATGGAACTCACCAGGCCTGACCAGAACTGACCAGGCATCCAGTTCTCCCTCCTCCTCAAACAGCCTTGGCCTTGAGGATGGCCCTCTCCCCCGGCCCTCACAGCAGAGCTGGGCACTCCCTCCACTGGCTAAGAGGGCCTGGGTGGCCTTGGCTCACACCTCAGCATATAGCACAATTCCTCTTCCCAAGGAAGCCTGTGTCCTACCTCCCCGCCCAGGAGCCCCCTCCTCCCTCCAAGGTCCCTTCCTCTCCAAGGCCACATACAGAAAGGAAGGAAACTGAATCTCTGGCATTTTATTCCCAACAGGAAAGAGCATCTGCACTGTGGGATGGGGTGGGGAGGGCTGGGCGCCACTTCCTTGGGGGGAGGGGAGTGTACTCCCTGTGATCAAGTCTTGACCAGTACACCCAGGACCTCTTAGTGCTCAGAACACAGACATGAACCAGATGGCCCCAACCTGGGGTGGAGAGTGGCTTGTGCAAATGCAGACAACAATATCACAATATGAAAACTGTGTTGATGGGCCCCTCAGAGGAGGGTGTGTACCTCTGCAGAGGAGTGAGAGATCACAGGCTGTTGTGAATAATATGCGTGGTAGGACAGGGGCCCAAGGGGTATGAAAGTTTTTATCTTGAGAGTTAAAGGGGGCCATGGAAGAGACTACTGGGTAGTAATAATGTAGTGGACGTTGGTGAACCACCCAAATCCACCCTTCAAGACAAAGGCACTTGTTCCCCTAGTTGCCAGGAGTGTAGGCTGCTGAGGTCTCACAGCTGAGTCTCTGGGTCAATTTTGGGGTACAAAGGCCCAGTACCCCTGCCTGGGCATGGAACGTCTTGGAAGGGTCACCCTAGTTTTAGAGCCCCTAGTAGGATGGGCTGAGGTCTCTATTATAACTGCATTCACCATTTAATTCCTTCTCTGTCCAATTCAGTTTGTCTTACTCCCTTATGAGTGTGGATCCTCAATAAACTTCTTGCAGGCAGTCCCTGTCTCAAAGTCTGTTTCCCAGAGAACTTGACCTAAAATAAAAAATAATAACAATAATAAATAACGACAATGTTAAAAATAACAACATGATACCAGCAAACACATAATCCTTCCTACATGCCAGGAACTGCTCTAAGTGCTTTATATATGTTTATACATCGGTAAACACGTTTGCATTGGGTGAAAAGTGGTTATAATTCCGTGGCCTCTGAGCACTGCAGTGTGGAGACAAGAGAAAGATGAGGCTAGAATCAGGGAAGGGATGTGGGGATGGAGACAAGTGGACAAGCTAGATGTAGTTAGTGCTTGCTGTTTGGCAGGAAGTGAGGTACGAAAATAGGGTAGGTGACCCCAAGAGAGTGGGGCAGCTTCCCGGAGCAGAATTGGGAAAACATATTGGGTTCATCAGGCAGCGTGTCTCCTTTCCTAAGACGTGGAGTTGGGCAGGTTGGCCAGTCAGGGAGGTTCCGGTGGCTCCCCCTTTTCTACTTCCAGGGCTGCCCACTGGCTTGTTCCACATGTCTCCACACCATGTCCTGTCTCCCGGGCTTTGCGGGTTGTTTTCGTCCTTTTCGGCGGTTGGACATTTGCTGATGGTCCCCGAAGTTTTGCGGCCGTGCCCGCAGAGAGGCATTCTGCCGGGTTCCCTGGGAGAGCAGGGGGCGGAAGCGGAAGCAGATACGCTGGCGCCGGCGGCGGGGTGGCTAGGAACGGAAGCGGAAGTGGCGGCGGCGCCGGCCTGGCCTGGCCTGGCTGAAGGGAGGCGGCGGGCTGGCGCGATGGCGGAGGCCGGGCCACAGGCGCCGCCGCCCCCGGGCACCCCAAGCCGGCATGAGAAGAGCTTGGGACTTCTGACTACCAAGTTCGTGTCGCTTTTGCAGGAAGCCAAGGACGGCGTGCTTGACCTCAAGCTGGTGCGGCCGGGGCTGAGGGAAGACAGGGGGGAATGGTGGAGCAGGCCTGGGCCGGTAACCCCGGCGGCCTAGCGGAGCCCTCAGAGAGCAGGCCGCCATCCGTATGCTTTCTCAGAGGAAGGATGCCGGGAGCGGTTTCATTCATTCGGCTGAGGCTCTTGGGTGTCCGCTATGTGTTAGTCTCCGGGCTGCGGGTGCTGATCCTCGTGGCCCTCCCCGCCTGGTGTGGGGAAAAGAGCATCAGCATAACAGTCCAGGGTGCGCCAGGCCTCTTCCCGCTCCGCGGTCCTGAGTTGCTTTAGTGCCTGGGAGGAGGCTTGGGACCTAGTCCACCCCCTTTTCAGACCGCTCCAGACCAAGTCTCAAGGTAGCCGGGGGTACGCCTGAGAATGGGGTTGAGCATCCTCCACTCTCTTCTGTGTGCCAGGCAGCTGACACCCTAGCTGTGCGCCAGAAGCGGCGGATTTACGACATTACCAACGTGCTGGAAGGTATTGGGCTGATCGAGAAAAAATCCAAGAATAGCATCCAGTGGAAGTGAGTCGGGGCCCCTGGTAGGGTAATGGGATCTCCTACCCAGAAGTGTCAGGGGTGAGGGTTGGAGGGTGCTGGAGAGAGCAGGGGCCATGGGACCCAGAGTTTCCTGGCAGCTCCTCTCAGCCCCACTCCCTGGGCTCAGGGGTGTGGGGCCTGGCTGCAATACCCGGGAGATTGCGGACAAGCTGATTGAGCTCAAGGCAGAGATCGAGGAGCTGCAGCAGCGAGAGCAAGAACTGGACCAGCACAAGGTGTGGGTGCAGCAGAGCATCCGGAACGTCACAGAGGACGTGCAGAACAGCTGATATCCTCCTGACAGTCCATGCTCCCAGGGAGTGGGTGAGGGGCCCTCTAGTCAGCTGGGTTTGCTCTGTGTTACCCTGGGCTCCATCCCTCTTGGGAGGATGGTCCTGCAGCTTCTGGCCAGCTCCCAGCCTCCAGCTCCCCTCTCAGAGCCCCTCCCCCACCAGTCTTGGCCTGTGATCCCTCTCCACATAGACCCCAAGCCCCAGTACTTCTGAGAGCTTGTATGTCAGATCTTAACTAAAGAGCTGGGTCTTCTCTGTGGTGTGCCATCTGTCACCATAGGCAGGGCCTCAGTTGTTCTCCTTAACCCTCACACCTTGGCCTACGTGACTCATGAGGACATCTGCAGATGCTTTGCTGGTGAGCATAGCCTGGGTCTGGGGAAATGGGGGTGGGGTTGGGCTGAGCCACAGCCCTGAGCAGTGGGCTCAGTGCCCAAGGAGAGTTCCATCTCTTAAGAGGGTTCCTGGGGCCTGCCCAAAGGGGAACCAGGCAAGGTAAGTCCTGGATTTGAGAGTCACTGGGGCCCTGTGGAGGCTAACTATACTGAGAGGGTACAACAATCCTGGGATGGGTGTCTGGGTCAGCACCCATCTGCTCCGTGCCCTGGTTTTGGCTTCTCAGGTATGACAGGCATATGGGGGGAAGTGTGTGTGCATGCTTGTATGCAGAGGGCAATGGCTCCCACTTTCAACTTATGGTTAGTTTAATTGCATTGTGGATACAGGAACTGTTTCTTCTCCATTTTGCACCCCCCCAGACTGGTTCTGAGGAAGGGATGTTGGCCTTGGCCAGAACACCTACATTTAGGGAACAGCCCCATCAATTGAGGAGTGAGATGCCCATGGCCAGCAGTCTTTCGTTCCACATGTTTGAATCCAGATTTTCTGGTTACTGACCCCCCCTGGGCTCTTGGAAGGAGAAAAGCTTTCGTTCTCTGCCTCAGTCACAGTGGGGGTTGGGTGAGGCCTGCTGTCTAGCTCCTCACAGATCATGATCTCCTTCCTTGCTCTGAGGGACAGGCACCCCTATTCCCAGCTCAAACTGAGTTCCTGGGCTTTGACCCATTCTCCTTGTTATTGTAGGAGACACCCTCCTGGCCATCCGGGCTCCGTCAGGCACCAGCTTGGAGGTACCCATCCCAGAGGTGGGTACTCAGCCCAGGCAGGCGGGGTTGGTTGAGGGCGGGTGCTGGCTGTGGAGCCCGATAAGTTCCGGGTGGGGCAGGTAGGTTGAGGCCTGGGGTTTGGGGTTATCTAGGAGAGCAGGCAGCCTGGGGTGGGAGAGGACACTGTGGCCCTGGCCCAGAATCAGGCAGGAGCCAAGCCTGCTTCCAATTCCACCTGCCCCACACCCCCAGGGCCTCAATGGGCAGAAGAAGTACCAGATTCATTTGAAGAGTGTGAGTGGCCCCATCGAAGTGCTGCTGGTGAACAAGGAGGCATGGAGCTCACCGCCTGTGGCGGTGCCTGTGCCACCACCTGAAGATCTGCTCCAGAGCCCACCTGCTGTCTCTACCCCTCCAACTCCACCCAAACCTGCTGTGGCCCTGCCCCAGGATGCCTCACGCCCAAGCAGTCCCCAGATGACTACGTCTACCTGTGTCCCCGGCACCACTGAAGCCCAAGGGGTGGCCAGTCCAGCAGCTGAGATCACAGGTGAGGCAAGATGGGTATCTGGTGATAGATGGGGTGATTTCTGGGGCCCAAAAGGAATTGTGGAGTGCCATACTCAGAGTTGGAAGAGACCCTTTGGGGGTTGTCCCTTTCCTGGCCGCCAGCTAGCCTTCCCTTGCTATCCCAAGGGAGCTCTTTTTAATAGGGAAGTTCTGACTGTATGAAGGGGTATTAGTGGTGGCAGTTTTTCCCCAGATTCACCTCACTTGCCCTGGCAGCTCCTCTTGAAGTGTGGTCTCACTAGCCATGTCCATGAGTCTTCCCTCCTACAGGTCTCATGCCACTGTCCCCTTGAGTGCATCATTTTTAGGTTCTCTCTTCATGGGTTACTGGCAGTGCCTAACTCTCCTTAGGCCTGGGAACCAGAGCCATAGTCATCCTGGGTATGGGTTCTAGCACGGCCAACTTCAGTGTCCCACTTTCTGCCCCCAAGTGACTGGGTTTGGGGCATGTGGTTGCAGTGAGTGGTGGTCTTGGAACCAATAGCAAGGACAGTGGTGAGCTCAGCTCACTCCCGCTGGGCCCGACCGCACTGGACACTCGGCCACTGCAGTCCTCTGCCCTGCTGGACAGCAGCAGTAGCAGCAGCAGCAGCAGCAGCAGCAGCAGCAATAGCAGTTCATCTGGACCCAACCCTTCTACCTCCTTTGAGCCCATCAAGGCGGACCCCACAGGTGGTGAGTACTTGTTCCCTTGGGAGCATGGGGAACACAGCCTCAGCCAGTCCTAGGTCAGAAACAGAATTGGGGCTGGAACCCAGCTCTTCTATCTCCTCAGCCAGAGCAAGAGTCAGCCCCTGCTGTCAACCCTGCCTTGACTAGCGCTCTGCCAGCTGGTGCTGGTGGCCCTTTGCCCCCCTTCCTGGGCTGACAAAACTCCCTGGCCCTCTCTGAAGCCCTGCTTGCCACCTTTGAACACAGGTCTCAGCAAGGCGAATGCGCTCACTTGGGGAAGGGGCTATGGTATGGTCCTCAGGCTCCAAAGGTGGGCAGTACCCTCCCAGGAGAGGTGATGTCATCTGCTTGGTGTTTCCTCTCCATCCTGCGACTTCTTCTAGGACTCATTCTCCTCAGCCCACAAGTACCGTTCTCTCCTCACTAAATGACCCTTTTTCCTGTTTCCCCATCTCTCACCTTCCCTGCCTCCTCTTTTTCTGGACTCCTCGAAAAAGTCATCTTCACTCCACTCCACATCTTGCTCTCCTAGTCACCCTTCAGGTTCCAGCAGTCAGGAGCCCTGCACCCACCCCACCTCCCATGCTACCCCAGTGCTGCCCTTGATAAGTTGCCCAACCCTGACTGCCAGCTCTAGCAGGTTTCTAGGCTGATGTGCTCTGGTGCTCTTTTGTTCCATATTGATACTTTTCTCCTCCTTTGGCTTTAATGATGCCAGATCTCAGTTCTTCTCTCTCACTGGCTCCCCTTCTGATCTCTCCCTGGCACTTCCTTAGACATTGGCACTTCTCAGGTCTCTGTCCCCTTCCACAACTGTGGAGGGCTGTAGTTCTGGGTAGATGAACCCCTAACCTCTGTCTTGCCTAGGTCTTTTGCTGGAACTCCACATCTCTTGTGTCCACATGCCTTCCTGTGCACATCCAATGGGTACTTCATTCCCATGTGTCCTCAACTGAAACTTGCTTTTCCACCTCTGTGTATACCCTACCATTGGCCCTTGTCACCCAGGCCTGACACCTGGGTGTCACTCCAGTTCCATTTCCTTCTCCCTCCTTCTGCTCCCCACATCAGCTAAGTGACTTTTCTTCCAGATATCTCCCATCAGTGGCCTCTTACATCCTTAACACTCAGGATCGCTGCTGGCCACCTGTACCCTAAATTCCTCAGCAGCATCCTCTTTACCCCAACTGACAAGAATCTATCTGAACACAGCCTAACTGGCATTTCTCTGTTTACAAAAGTACCTTTAATGGCTCCCTAAGGGCTGCTGGATAAAACCAAGCCCCTAAATGTGGCATATGAAATTCCTCATGATCCAGCCCCAGCACTCCTCTCCAGAGCTTCATATTCCTCTGCTTCCCATGTGCGTCCTCCCAGTCAGACCTTTGTAGCAGAGGTGTCACCCTGTAGCACTAGCCCTTGTTGAAATGTCTGCCTCCTCCTCTGCCAGGTGACGTGGCCTGGGGTGTGGTGTCTGAGCCTGGGACTGAGCAAGTGCTCAGCAAGGGTTGGGGATGGACAGGGCATCAGACAGGATATGCATGCTGAGCCCAGGAAGGAGGGGGTCTGCTTGCCCTTCTGCAGTACTTCGAATTAGAAGGGCTATACCAGTCACCTACAAAGGGCCTTTGGTACCCTGGGCTCAGCACTGAGGAATTCGGGTCAACAAGGAAGACTGACAGACAATGCCAGCTTGTCCTGGGGTAGGGCCTCCATCTCTTCAGCTGTGTGGAGTCCCAGGGTGGGTGGTATAGGATCTGAGGAAATTGGGGGCTAGAGTGGGACCAGGCTGGCCCTCTGTGCCCTTGAGCATGGCTCTTTTTGTCTTTCAGTTCTGGAACTCCCCAAAGAGCTGTCAGAAATCTTTGATCCCACACGAGGTAGGGCTGCATTCCTCCTTGGGGCAGGAGTAAGGATCTTACAGTTGATTTCTTGCCCTTCTGAGGACCTATGATTGTGCTTGATACCTGGGCAAAGTGTAAAAGTTCCTGGGGGGTAGGTATGGGGGGGATCCCCTTTATCAGCTTTAGTGGGTGGAAAGGCAGGACCCAGAATGTAACTGAGCTCTCCCTCTTTCCTCAGAGTGCATGAGCTCAGAGCTGCTGGAGGAGCTGATGTCCTCAGAAGGTGGGTGGCCCAGGAAGGTGGGGGTGGGTGTGGGCAGGGGGTTGGTGGCTGCTGGGTGGGACCTTGGCTGAAGGCCTCAGCCTGGTGTTCTCTGCAGTGTTTGCCCCTCTTCTCCGCCTTTCTCCGCCCCCCGGAGACCATGATTACATCTACAACCTGGACGAGAGTGAAGGTGTCTGTGACCTCTTTGATGTGCCTGTTCTCAACCTCTGACTGACTGGGACATGCCCTGTGTGCCTGGGACACAAACTGTCTAACCTGAGGGCTGCTTGGGGACCTCCCCCCACCCCCACTGCTACAAAGCTTGAGAGCCACAGACTCCTGGCTTCCCCAGCCTTCCCTGACTGCACAGTTCTGGCTACAACTCCTACACAGCACCGACACCTGTACAGTGCTAGGAGAGCAGGGGAAAGGGGCTCAGCCCCTCCACGGTGGAGCCAAAATACTTGCCTCTCCTTTTCTGGGGCTTGCCCCACTTTGTGCCCTCCCCAAGCCCATGCTCGGCTGCTACACCCAGTGTCACAGAATGAGGAGCTGAATTCACTCCATAGGGCAACTTGTCTAACCCCACTGCCCTGTTCCTGCCATGTCCTCTCCCTCTTAGGAGGGAAGTTGGGGTGGAGCTCAGCACTTTCCAGCACCATCCTAGCCTCCTTTACTTCTCTCCCCCCCCCCCACCCCACCCTTGACCCTGTTGACCCTCCTGGACCTCTCTCTCCTGTATCCCTCTTCTGCCTGGCCTTTAGCCTTGAGAACCTGTAGGTGGTGGTGGTGGTGGTGGTGGGTGCTAACAGAAAGGAACAGAGGTCTCTAGCTAGGAATCTGGGCAGGTGAGTCCCTGAGGATTGGCCCACCCTCCTGCTGCCCCATAGCCCACCTCTCTCTATTCATTTACCCTCATTTAGAGCCATTTGCAGAGATTTAGAAAGATTTGCAGTAACAATGGATTCCTATATAAAGATTATTTTTATACTTTTTGCAGCAAAAGAAAATTGTAATATTTGTACAGTGTCCAAGTGAATAAAGATCTTGCCTAAGGCTACTTCTGGTCTGGTTCTTTCCGGGCCCCTCTCTGGGACTATGCTGGATTGGTGCTGGGGCTGGGTGGATCACCTTGCTAAAACAGGAGGTGTGGTGGCGCCAGCAGCCCGCCCTCTCCACCCCCACCTACCTCACCTTGGGGCGGGGCGGGGCAGGGCCGCCTGTTCAGGGCGGGACAGGGCAGGCGCCGTCCTCCTGCCCCCGGACTACAACCCGGAACTAGCCTCCCCTGGGAAGGCCGCGTCGCCTGGCCAGGAGTGGGCTCCTGGGCTGTGAATGTGGGTCACGGGGGTGAGGCCGCGGACACAGGGACGCCCTCCTTATCCTCAGGGGCCCCAGACCAGGTGCGCCCTCGGCAGGAGGTTGCACGGTTTGGAAGGTACAGGCGCCCCGTCCCAGCTGGAGCATGGCACCCCCGCGGGACGTGGTGAAGATCGCCATCCAGATGCGTGACGCCATCCCGCAGCTCATCCAGCTGGACCAGGTCACCCGGCCTGTCCGGCCAACATCCACCCCACAGCCCACCTCTGGGTCGCCCCCTTCCCATTGGAACGGCCCACCCCACCCCTTCCCCAGGTTCTCCCCCAACCTTACTCATTCCTGGCCGTGAGTGACCTCTCCAATTGCAGGCAAAGCCCCTGGCCGCTGTGCTGAAGGAGGTGTGCGACGCGTGAGTGCGGGCCTGACAGGCCAGGGGAAAGGGGAAGGTCAGGAGGGAGGGGGCGCCTCCTACCTGCCTCACTGAGCCTACTCTTCCCGCAGGTGGAGCCTGGCTCACTCTGAGCGCTATGCCCTGCAGTTTGCTGATGGACACAGGAGATACATCACTGAGAATGTGAGTTCCCTTTCCCCCTTGGTCTCTTCTAATTCCTGATTCCTAACCTTGATTCCTTAGACTTCTCATCCCATTGGAATGTGATCTTTCACAGAGTTCCAAATCCTCCCTTATTGACAACCCTGATTAACTAATCCTCAGAGCCCTTAGTGACTTCTCTCCCTTTTCTGCTGTCTTCTCCAGAATCGCTCGGAGATCAAGAATGGTAGCATCCTGTGCCTCAGCACTGCCCCAGTAATGTCCCCTCCTGGCCCCACCCTCATTCCCTTCCCTTCTGCCATGCCTCCCTTCTGCTTGCAGGGCCTCTGCCCCAGCCATATCCCTGTAGTGCTCCACCTAATGGACACCCGCGTTCCCACACCCCCAGCTACCACTCCTTACCGCCACCCAGCCTCCTCAACTTTGCTTCTGCTCCTGCCCGGCCAGGACCTTGAGGCTGAGCAGCTGTTGGGTGGGCTACAGCGTGGGAATCGTGAAGGACGTCGGGAAGCCCTGCAGCACCTCGGCCAGCTGGCGCCAGACATGACCTTTGCCCAGGAGGTTATCAGCCGTGATGGACTTCAGAGACTAGGCACCATTATTGAGGATGGGGATGAGTGAGCACCTGGTTGTGGTGGGTGGCGGACACGGTGGGGCTGGGGGTCCTGGCCTGACCCTGCTTAGCCCCAGATGTTCCCCCAGCCTAGGGGAGGTGCTGGCCCTTGCACTGAAGGCCTTCTTGGAGCTCATGGAGCATGGCGTGGTGTCCTGGGAGACGCTCAGCATCCCCTTTGTTAGGAAGGTGGGCTTTTCTAAGGGCAGCAGGTTGGGGCACTGGGGTGGTGTCAGGATCTGGCCATCTGTGGTGGTCAGGGGGTGAGGTGACAACCCCTACCCCTCTTACAGGTGGTGTCCTATGTGAACATGAACCTGATGGATGCATCTGTGCAGCCCCTGGCCCTCAGGCTGCTGGAGAGTGTGACCTTAAGCAGCCCTGTCCTGGGCCAGCTGGTTAAAAGTGAGGTGACACTAGATAGGCTGCTGGTGCATCTGCAGGTGTAAGTGTATGGGGGTGGGATACACATGAGGGTAGCGGAGCCAGATCTTGGATGGCCAGCTGAAAGCCTTCTTGCCCCAGGATGAACCAGGAGCTGCAAACCAAGGCCATGGCATTGCTGACAGCCTTGTTGCAGGGGGCCAGCTCTACTGAACGTAAGGTGGGTGTCCATAGGTGGCTGGATGGGGGCAGGAGCTGGTGGGCACTGTGCTCCACTGTGGGCCTATAGGGTGGGTACTTTTGATGGGGCTAAATCATCTAAGCCCCCTTCCCACCCACCTCAGCACATGCTTGACTACTTGTGGCAGAGAAACTTTCGCCAATTCATCTATAAGGTAGGAATGACTGGGCCAGGCAGACCCCCTCCCCACTCCTCTCCCTATGAGCCCACGCTCACACCCGTGGACTGGCTGTCCTCCAGAACATCATCCACAGTGCAGCGCCCCTGGGTGACGAGATGGCTCACCACTTGTATGTACTGCAGTCCCTTACACTGGGGTTGCTGGAGCCGCGCATGCGCATGCCACTGGACCCCTACAGCCAGGTGGGTGCCTTTGGGGTACACAAGGCTGGTAGCAGTTGGAACTTGGCCTTAAGTCTATTATCATGACCCCCAGGAGCAGCGGGAGCAGCTGCAGACCCTGCGCCAGGCTGCCTTTGAGCCAGAGGGGGAGTCCCTTGGTGCCGGGCTAAGTGCTGACCGTCGCCGTTCCCTCTGTGCCCGCGAGTTCCGCAAACTGGGCTTCTCCGTGAGTGATCTCTAACCAGCTCCCCACTCCTGCCTCAACCCAGGGTTGATGTTGTTCCAGAGGGCTGGGGCCCTTCCTCAGCTGCCTGTTCCCCTTCCCCCAGAACAGCAACCCTGCGCAGGACCTAGAGCGCGTGCCCCCCGGCCTCCTGGCCCTGGACAATATGCTCTACTTCTCTAGAAACGCACCCAGTGCCTACAGCCGGGTCAGTGATGGGGTGGGGTGGGTAGAGCAGGATGCCCACCTAAGCAGGGTCCCCATGGGCTTAGCCGTGACTCCTTGCCCCATTCTCTGCTCCTACCACCCCAGTTTGTGTTGGAGAACAGCAGCCGTGAGGACAAGCATGAGTGCCCCTTTGCCCGGAGCAGCATCCAGCTGACTGTGCTGCTGTGTGAGCTGCTCCGAGTCGGGGAGCCCTGTGAGTGGGACTAGGCACAGTGTGTCCAGGAACGGGGGACGGAAGGGCAGAGAGGGCCAGGGGCTGCACATACTTTCTCCCTGAGCCCCTCCTGCCCCCCTGCTCCAGGCTCCGAAACAGCCCAGGACTTTTCACCCATGTTCTTCGGCCAAGACCAGAGCTTCCACGAGCTCTTCTGTGTGAGCATCCAGCTGCTGAATAAGACTTGGAAGGAGATGCGGGCCACACAGGAGGACTTTGACAAGGTGGGTGGGTGGGAGCTGGGAGACCTGGGCCAGGGCAAGGGGCTGTGCCAGGTAGGGGCCCAGAGCTCAGGCCCCGAGCTGAGCTTGGGTTGGCTCCAGGTCATGCAAGTGGTTCGGGAGCAGCTGGCCCGCACGCTGGCCCTGAAGCCCAGCTCTCTGGAGCTCTTCCGAACCAAGGTGAACGCGCTCACCTACGGGGAGGTGCTGCGGCTGCGGCAGACTGAGCGGTTGCATCAGGAAGGCACACTGGCCCCTCCCATACTGTGAGTTGGTGGGGGTGGGTCTCAGTCCTAGTCTCCACCTTCCCTGGTGCCCCATGGGCCTTGCCTTAGGTCAGTCCTGGTCAGTGAACCCCCTTCCCCCCAACCCAGAGAGCTGCGGGAGAAGCTGAAGCCAGAGCTCTTGGGCCTGATCCGCCAGCAGCGTTTGCTTCGCCTCTGTGAGGGGACACTCTTCCGCAAGATCAGCAGCCGGAGGCGCCAGGGTCGTTGAGTGGGCCGGGGGGCAGAGTGTCTGGGTTGGGGTCAGGGCCCCTCTCATCACTCCTTCCCTGTTCCCCTTGCTGCCCACAGACAAGCTGTGGTTCTGCTGCCTGTCGCCCAACCACAAGGTGCTGCAGTATGGGGATGTGGAGGACAGCGCTGGCCCACCTGCCCCTGAGAGCCTCCCTGAGCAGCGTAAGGAAGCCATGGGCAGGGGTCGGACACCTGCTCCCCCAGACCGCTCCATGCCCTGAGACCACCTGGGACCCCAGTAGTCAGCCCAGCCTTCTTCCCGCAGTTCCTGTGGCCGACATCAGGGCACTACTGACTGGCAAGGACTGCCCCCATGTACGGGAGAAGGGCTCGGTGAAGAACAAGGTGAGGGCAGTGGGGGCCGGGCCTCCTTCCTGTCTGCTCTGGTTCCTCCCTGCCCCCGCTCAGTGCTCATGGCACCCTTGCCTCCTCAGGACCTCTATGAGTTAGCTTTCTCAGTCAGCTATGACCACGGGGAGGAAGAGGCGTACCTCAACTTCATTGCCCCCTCCAAACGGGAGGTGAGTACCTGGGCAGGCTGAGTTGAGTTGGGCAGATGGGCAGGGGAAGAGACGGGCAGGGCAGGCCCTCATGGAGTGGACCCTGTCCCCAGTTCCACCTGTGGACAGATGGGCTGAGCACCCTGCTGGGAAGTCCCATGAGCAGTGAGCAGACACGACTGGACCTGGAGCAGCTGCTGACCATGGAGACCAAGCTACGGTTGTTGGAGTTGGAGAACGTGTCCATCCCTGAGCAGCCACCCCCCATCCCCCCGCCCCCCACCAACTTTAACTTCTGCTATGACTGCAGCATTGCTGAACCTTGACAGTGAAGTTGGCCAAGGGCCACAGCGGGTGGAGGGTGGAGAAGTGCAGACTCCCTGACCTGCAGAGGCTGCAGCAGAAATAAAGTCTGCTTGGCTCTTGGGTATGTTTTGAGCCAGCTCTGAATCCTGTGGGCCAAGCCTACCTTCAAACTTAGCTGGTGAATGAGATGTCGGGCATTAGGCCAGGGCCACAAATCTCTGGGCAGCTATAGTTGAGTGGCTGGTGTTCTAGAGGAGGGTGGGGACAGGCTGGCTCTGTTGTCCTTCCCCAGATGAGTTCTCAGCCTCCCTCCATGCTGGGCCTGCAGAGAGGGATGGCCTGTTTTTGGGGCCCCAGCCAAGGGAGCGCTGGGACTGTCAGCCAGGTGAGGGAGAAGTAGTAGGGCAGGAGGCATTGCCCCAAGTGGATACCTTCCTGGGCAGTATTAACAGGGGCCTAGTCTAGGAGCCATGTTTCCAGAAGGCTCCTGATAGTCTGAGCTCAGACCTTAACCCTGCTTGGCCTGCCTTTTGTCCTTTGAGGGACTTGGAGGCCCTCTGATGAAAGGTAGAAAAGGAGATGTGAAGTTGGGTCTACTTTGTGCTGAAGGGCAGACTCAAGATTTCAGAAGATGTCCCCAGGTGGGGGAGGATATGAACTGATACGGAAAAGAGGGAATTCAGTGCAGGAAACCTGCATTTTGAAACCCACTGCAGGAGGGTGTGTGTTGGGGGGAGGTGGGGGTCACAGACAGGCCAGAGCCCCTGGGGGCAGAATTGGTTAGGGCTGTTTGACCCAGCTGGAGGTCACCTCAGAAACTATGGTCATAGACCCCAAGCCTCTGAGGCAAAGAGGAGCACAACCGCCCACAGGACCCACAGGACAGGCTGAAAGCTGCCACCACCCTCCCACTACCTCTTTCCCAAGGCCTCCTCAAAAATCTTTTTTAACAGTGTTATCCATCAACATATTACCTTGAAAAGTGATGAAATGACACCCCCTTTGGAGAATGTAATGAGCTTCCCCTCCCCTAGCTATGCTTGATTCAGGCATCCAGGGACCAGAGACTCCCTACCACACTTGGAATCATCTGCTATTGAGTTCAAGATGGAAATGGGGGTGGAGATCCCAGATGCAGTTAACTCTCCCAATATTCCTTCTCAATGCTCCAGTCCCTTGTGCAGGCCACCATGATCTTGACAAAAGCCTCCTGACTTCCTGCCTCGTCTTCTCAATACCAGCTACCCCAGCTGCTTTCTCAAATGTGAACTGATCTGATCACACTCACACAAACACAACCCCATCTGTATTCTTCAGTGTCTCCCTATTGTCCAACGGATAATAGTAGTAGTACCGTGATGAACAGAGTTGAGATGGCCTTCCAATAGAATGCCTGTAGCTTGCAGGGTTCTGGGTGCTTGGTCCATGCTGACATCCCCCCTCAGCCCAGCACCAGCACTGGCCTGCCATGTGCACCTCCCAGTCTCTTCTGATTTCCCCCTTCTTTCCCTTCTGCTCATTGTTTTCACTGCCTTGAGTCCTTTGACCTCTAGGCCAAGTTCATTGCTCCCCTGGGCTCTATTTGTGCACACCCTGCACACTGTCCTTGCCTGTTGGCTCATTTGTCTCCCCAGCTGGCCTGAGGGCTGGGAGAGCTTCGTCACCTCTGAATCCCCACATAGAATGCAGTGCCTGAAGGCGGTCAGGCAGCTCAGTGGGCAGCTCCTAGAACTCATGACCAGATAGATGGACAAAGTGGATGGATGACTGGAGGGTCAGACAGACCTTCTGAGCTGCTGTTGAGGTCACTGGCACTAAGAGGCTGGACTAGATGACTTCTAATGACCCTTCTTACCCAGAGATGTTAACCTCTTCTTTCTTGTCCTTTTTTTTCCCCTGAGGACAACCTCATGGACTCAGACATTGTTCATCAGTGTGTTCCTGGGGTCTGCCTGGGCCAAGTGCACACAGATGTGCCTTTGCTGCAGGACCTCCTTGGGGGCTCATGTTGGGAGAAGCCTCCAGGCTTCTGGAGTCTCCCACCATGTGGGGAAGAAGCTGGGACCTGTTGGGGCACCTGTAGGGATTTGGGCCAGGCCTGAGGAAGTTGTCCTTGGTCTTTTCTCCATTGTCCCTGGGCTGGGCTGCTTCAACTGAGGTGGAGAAGGGAGGGGCCTTTAGTCTGAGAGCTTCAGATAAAGAGGCAAAATCTGAAATTTTTAATCTTGTTTGGGTTTACAACAAAGACTGTGGCTTGGCTGCTAAAGCTCAGTGCTGATAGGGGGCTGGGAGAACGCCTGTAGGGAAGCACAGGCCTTAGGTGTGAGAAGTGGGCAGGACAGAGGCACAAGGTCTACTCCTGAGCAGCAGACCCAGCCACCTGTGGGCCTAGGGCCTCTGGAATCAGGCTTGGCCAGGAGAGCAGGAGCTGGTATTTCCAGGGGCTTGTGGCAGCAACATGTAGATGAAAAAAGGCTCTTGCTGGGCTGTGGGGCAGAAAGCACCCCAGGCTGCCCTGGATTAGTCCCTTCTTCGGCCCTAGAAAATAGTTTATAGCTTGGGGAAAGGGCTCGGGTATGTTGCAGAGGGAAACAGGAGGCACTGTCAAACTCCGGGTCAAAAACCCTGGGCTGGGAAATGGAAGCTGAGCCACAGGGCTGCTTACTGACCAGCCTCAGAGTGTTAAGGTCAGGTCAGCCCCTCCCATGAAGCGGGACTGGACACAGGTCACCTGGGGCAGTTGGGCTTGGAATCGCCTGACGGCAGCCATGCTAATACCAGGGCACATGGCGACATCTAACATCTGAATCTGCTTGCACGCCTGCCCAATGGTATCCAGCGTTCTGCAAGGAGGTCACTGAATGAGTACCTGAGCTGGTGTGGGAGCCCAGCCCAGCCCCAGCACTGTGGCACCATCAGACACACTCACTGCTCTGTGAGCTGACAGCAGCTGGACAGGTTGAGGTGCTGCAGCCTCGGCCAGAAGTTGGCTGCCTGAGTCCAGCCGTCGTCACTGAGGAGGTTGCAATGACTCAGCGCCAAGCGCTCCAGGCTAGGGCAGCCCCTTGCCACAGCCACTAAGCCCTTGTCTGTGAGTGCCGGCAACAGGCTCAGTGACAATTGCCTCAGCTGGGGGAACTGGAGCACCTGCAAGGATGGCGGTTGCAGGGGTGAGGTATAGTATGGCACTGGAGTCCAGGGCCCAGGGTCCTTGCAGGTTCCCCCACCCCCAGCCAGAGGAGTGGTCACAGGCAGAAGCCAATGAGAAAGGAACTTTTTCCATGCAAAAAGTGGGTGGGCCCAGGCCCCTGGCTTCAGCCCCAGGATCCTCAGCCTATCCACACCCCCAGCCCCACACCTTTGCCAGACTGGCATCAGTCAGCTTGCTGCAGGCTGTGAGATCCAACTCCTGCAAGGACTGCAGCATGAACAGAGAGGAGCCCTGTGGCTGGGGAGAAGGGTCCTTGGGTCCCAAGGCCTGATGCTCCAGCTCTCGGTGTGGCTATGGGAAGAGTGCCCTTTCTCCTGAGTTTGAATCATTCTGCAAATGATCCTCAAGACTCAGGAAGGGCAGAGGGCAGCTAAGCCCAGGGACCACACCACCCTCCATGACCTTGAGGGCCCCGTACCTCGGGCCCCTGTGTTGGCTCCTCACTTGGTTCCCCAAGGCCCAGAAGCCCCCAGTCCCGGAGCTCCTTGCACCAGGCCAGGCACAGTACTGAGAGGTGGGTGAGATAGATGCAGATGGCCTGCAGGGTCCGGTTGGTGAGGGCCACACAGGAGGATAAGTCTAGGACCCTAAGGCTTGGGCCCAGCAATGGAATCAGGGAGAGCACCGAGGCATCCTAGGAGGGAAGTAGGGAAAGGAGAGAGCAATGCAGAAGTGGCTTGTGCCTGTGTCACCAGGCTTGGCAGAGTTACTAGGAAGGTTCTGGCCCCACAGGTAATAGGGAGCTACCAGAGGGGTCCATGGAGGGAAGCCACAATGTCCCTGTGCTGGTGAAAGGTCAGAGTGGACAGGGTGAGCCATGGGGTAGGAAACCAGGAGGAGTCTGCTGGAGGACAAATGTCTAGATTGGCTGGAACATGACGGGTGCTGGTGGAAATTTCTAAGGTATCTGCCATGGTTGTGCTCCCAGCCCTCTGACCACAGCTCATTGGACTAGCAGTGAACATTTGACCCTACCGAGCCAATCAGAAATGCTCCCTCTAGAATTTGAAGCAGAACAGTGAGGTCACAGTGGGCATAGGGCTGCCACCTGCCAGAAGCAGTCATGGTTAGGGGAGCAGAAACTAAGGGCAGAGTAGAAGAAGCTGGTTTGTAGAGAGATGCAGAGACACAAGAATGTGGAGCGCCAGAGTCCAGCTAAGAGACATGGAGTGGAGCAGAAGAAGAAAGGGGTTTGTGGGGAAAGGCTGAGAGATGGTTTTCAGGTTGTGAATACCCTGGTCACATTAATAGACTGAAGGAATAATCTGCTAAAAGAGGACTGACGTTCCCAAGACAGGGATGCCATGTGGGAACAGAGCTAAGCCCTATCGAAGGGATTGGCTTCAGCCAAGTGACCCTGCTATTTGCACATCACAGTGTCTCCCTCAGGCCCTGTCCAAACAACCTCTTCTGTGCCCCTTCCCTGCAGGGCTTGGTTCTGTCACCTCCCTTCACCAGTTTTTCTTGCCTCCAGAACACCCACCCTCAGTACCCCTCCCCAGACTACAGCGGTCACCGAGCACTTGGCATGTGAGATGTGTGCCACGTCATGGGCTGGGGCATCCTGGTCTCTTGGACCTCCCTTTACCTACAGTAGGGGCTGCTGGGAAAAGTGCTGGCGGCAGCACACTCTGTCTAGGCTCCTTTCTCCTGCCAGGCTGTGTCCCAAGTTCAGTTCTAATTACTACTCCTTGGACGGACACAAACACTGAGCAGTTCCTGCCTGGTGCCACAAACCCAGGTCCCCCGGCCCGCGGCGCTGGTGAGGAAGGAAGGGGATGGCAGGCTCACCTTGAGTGAGGAGCAGTAGGCCAGGCTGAGGGAGGCCAGTGGGGGTGGAGCTCCATGCACTGAGCCCAGGGCCCGGGCCAATTCCCGCCCGCTCACTAAGCAGCACTCAGCCATGTCAAGGCTCTGCAACTCCCACAGGCCCCCCAGGGCTGTACATCCTGCATCTGTCAGCCGCTGCAGCTTCCTTAGGCTCAGGTGCTGCAGGTGCCGCAGGCCCCGGCTCACGGCCAAGAGTGCCCTGTCAGAAAGTTCTGAGCAGCCGCTGAGGTCCAGGGAGGTAAGGCCTGGTTGCTGGTGGCAAAGGGCAGTCACAGCATCTGTGGAGAGGTCCCGGCAGCTGTGCAGGCCCAGCTCCTGCAGCTGTAGCCCGGCCACCTGGCCCAGGGCCTGCAGGGCCTGGGGTGGCAAGCCAGTGCCACTCAGGTCAAGGGCATGCAGCCTACCAGCCCGTTCCTTCACGAATCGCAGCAGGTTGCGGAAGGAGAGATGGGAGGGGGAGGAGTCCTGGGGGCCGGTGGAGCCCTGGGCTGGGACTAGCTCGAAGGTGAGGCAACAGTAGGCCAAGGAGAGGCGCTCAAGGCTGGGGGTACAGCTGCTGAGCCGGTTGAAGCTGAGGTCAGCCAGATCCCGCAGGCCAGCCAGGTTGAGCTCAAGGAGGCCGCTCAGTGCCTGCTGGACCCGCTGTGCTATCTCGGGCTGAGCTAGCAGCATGCCTGATGCGAAGAGGCTGTTGCAGCCACTGAGGTCAAGGCTACGTAGGGCCGGGCAGCTCAGGACCAGGGCCACGAAGGAGGCCTCTGTGGGGCTGCCCCCACCGAGGCATAAGCTCTGAAGATGTGGGCCCAAGTGGTAGGCAACAGACTGCAGTACCTGGTGTGAAGCTGGCGAGCCATCCAGATTGGTTAGGCCGATGCAGGAAATGCCCTTGAGACCCAGGCTCTTGATGGCCGAGAGGGAGGACAAGGACACGGGGATGTTGTAGCGCACGTTTGTCTGAGGGGCAGCAGCAGGCCTGGGTTAGTCCTCTGGCCTCAGAAGGTGGTAGGCATCGTGTCTGGTGGCAAGTTGCTGGCCAGAGGTAGAGGGCAGGCCAGGAAAGGGCCCTTCTACAAGGGGACCCACTGTAGTATATAGTGTCATGTGTGGTTGAGGGGGTGCTGGTAGGAAGTGGAAGCTGGGAGAATAAGTCACATTGGGGTTTAAGGGGATGACTATGAGGGGAGGGCAGGGAGGTTAGTGGACAGGACTGGATGCCCAAGGAGGGGTGGAGGAAGAGTGGGGAGTTGGCATGCTGGGTACAAGAAGACTGGGGGGCTGTCCTGGAGGAGACCCAGTGAAGCCTCCAGTGAGCAGGAGGACAAAGTATGCTGGACCCCAACCTTTGGGACTTTCAGAAGGTGGCCAAGACTCATGGATTCAGCTCCTACTTTAGGGACTCAGAGCTTGGCATTAGCTAAGCAGCCAGCCTCCCCTACTTTCTTGAGAGCATATAAATAGCCCTCAGAACAGGTGAAGGTGGGAAGAAGTGAGGTGTCACTCACTATAACCCCGATGGTCCAGATGCCAGATGTATGGGGCAGGTAGTGAGGCCGAAGTCCTCTGGTGGCGTCAGTGTTTCGGTCACACCAATGTTTGCAAAAATGGGTTTTGCATGTAAGTGAAAATATGTGCATGCATGTATGTGTGTGTGCATGTGCTAACATGTGTGGGTCCTACAGGCTCCCGAGTTCAAGATGTGCTTCTGATCCCTGTGGCTCATCTCTGGAAGGTCCATCTTAACTCAGGTGAAGAAAGAGAAGCCTCCATTTCTGGGGGCAGAAACTAAGAGAATGAATCTCAGAAGCACTAAGGAAGTTGAGCTAGCCCTGCCGTAGAACAGGGGTGCGAGGGTGGAGAGCACATGGTTGCAGTGGGGTGACTGGGTGGGTGGGAGGCCAGCTCAGGGCTAAATCATTGTGGAAATAATCTGGCTTGTGTAGTTTGGGGAGCCCTCAACTGAGGTTTTTCATAGAACCTTCTCTGATCTTGTGCCAGAGGGAGCCAAAGGGCAGTTGGTACAGGTGTTTGGGAATAGGTTTGTGGAAGGAGGGAAAAGAGAGCTCGGCTTCTAAAATTCTAGCCCCAGTTCTCTACCCCTGAGGATGCCCAGGTTATAGGCAAGTGGTACTCAAAGAAGGCTCATGTCTTAATGTATAAATACAATCCTGATGCAGGAAAGCAAGTTCCCTGAAAAACCTGTCTTGTCAGCAATTGCAAGAATAAGCTCATTTTCCCTGCTGTACCCCACAGAACATCATCAAAGAGAAGCAGAAAGGTAGAAATGACACATAACATGAATTCCCGCAAGACACTTATCAACAGGATCCTCCCAGGAAGATACCCGGAACTCATCTCCAGATGTGGAGAAACCAGCCAGCCACCATGGCTGTCATCATTGGAAGAGGCGAGTGGTGAGATGGGGACCAGCTCCTGGCTGCTTCCACTGAAATCAGGGGTCAAACCAGGTTCCCTTTCCAGACCCCATTTCTGTCTGAAATGTCATTATGGATGAGAGGAGCACTCCTCACAGATCCCCTTGTGGACACTGGGAGACAGTGTCCAGCTCCTGGGACTCCCAAGGACCTGGGGTCCTCTCTCAGAGTTAAGGAGAGCTGGAAAACATCCCAGTGTGTGAGGGTGGGGAGGGTGATGAAAAGATCAGGAAGGAAAGGTTTTACAAAGGAAAGGTAAAGCAGACCTCTAGCCATTTCAAAGCCCTGCATGTCAGATGAGTCAACCTGATGACGCAGGGAGTGAACTATGGGGGAGTGCAGAGCATGCTGGTTGCTGAGGCAGCCCCCGCCCCCACAGTCACATGCCACCCCCATAGGACCCAGCTCCCAAGTCTTTAGTCTTCCTTCTTTCTCTTTCACCCTGAGCCTAGGGAGTCAGGAATGTTCCCTCTCCCACTGCCTCCCTAGGAACAAGTTAGACCAACAGCCAAGGGAAGGCACTGGCAGTCAGCCCAGGGTCCAAGTCCAGGGATGGCTGGTGGCAGCAAAAGCCACCCGATCAAGGGGCAGGGCCTGGCCTAAAGGACTTCCAGCTATGGGGTGGTGTGAGACTTGAGACCGCCTCCCTGCTCCCCATCATTTTTCTTGGTGGGGATGGGGTAGCCTCTATGTCATCACCCAGGTGGTCTAGCCTGGACTCAAAGTGCAGGAGCCCAGGAGCAGCCTTTTAGGGATACGGATCATATGCAGGGGCAGAGCAGCAGGCGAAAGAGGCTCTTGGGTTCTGGTCTTTGGCCTGGTATAGGAAACTCCTCCTTCCCAGGCCCTAGGAAGATGCTTCTAGAGGCCCAAGAATACCTACTCCAGCGTCAGCCACACCATCCACAGAGGGGCCAACTAGCCGTTGGTCTCCTACTTTCCAAATGCTGGTATCTTAAGAGTAAATTCAGTCATTTGGGAAATGCCCTACACCTGCTAAAAGTGACACATGTCCTTATGAGAGGCCAGGATTTCGCTGTACCTAATGAAGCCTGAGCTTAGGCTGAAGGCCTGTGTGCAGACTTGGAAAGCCATCTGATAGAGAAATGGCCCTGTGTGCTGGTACAGGAATGCAAAGCTAACACACCTGTTCTCTAGACGGCCTTTGAGAAAACATATACCCTGGAACCCAGGAGCTTTGGTCTCTAAAGAGGAGTTAGACCTCTGGGTCTTTATAAACAGCTCAGGCAGGAGAAAGCAGAGGAGAGCAGAAGCTGAGCCGTCCTGAGTTTTTCAGTGACCAACCCAGCAGCAGGCAACCAGGCCCCCAGGAATGGGCAGAGCCTGGGTGTATGTGGAGGTGCTGCCTTTGTCTATCTTCTTATTTGAGAAAAACTGGGATTAAGTGGGGGTAAGTCAGGGAGAATAAAAAGTCACCAAGTCCAGCATCCTAGCCTGGCCTGGTAAGCCATTGGCTCCAGCTTGGTTTTGGTAAGCCAGAATCTTCCATAGCATCTACTAGCTAGGGCACTACCTCCTTATCAACCTGCCCACATCTGGGACCTGCAAGATGGTTCCTGCCAATAAGGTTCTGTAAGTTGTTCTCCGGAACATGGTGGTGGTAGGATGTCTGCAGGGCTCTAGATGCCCAGGTACCTGCAGCCTGGCCTTTCAGTGCTTCCAGCCCCAGGATGCTGGTGGCTGAGTTTTGCAGAGGCACCAAATGGGTCTGTCAACATTCCATCTGGAGCAGCCCCAGCACTAGAATGGTAGACTCTAAGATCCCTAAGTCTGTCCCTGGCCTCTTCTTCACTTCACTCCCTTACTCCTATTCCAATCTCACCTATACCCTTGGGCCTGACTGCCTACTTTGCTGCTTCTGCTCTCTCCTTTGCTGGACTCCAAGAGTCTCTCTCTTGATAACATCTCAGGTTCCTCATGGCCCCACCACCCCTGTCATGCTGGTATGCTGATTCTCCTTGTCCCCTGCCTGGCCAGGGATGATGAGATGACTGCCTCCTTTGGGTGTGTGCTGGGGATACAGAATTCTGTAGGAATTCCGGGGAATTCTGTGCTGAGGAAGCCATGGCCTCCCCGCTTGTTTGCACTGTCACGCCTGACTCCTGGCTCTCTTCTCATCCCCCTTGAGATTTCTTTCCAAGCCCACCATCTTCTCCAGCCCCTGATGATGCTGCAACACCCTCCCTCACTCCAGCCTTCTCAGAGATGACCTGTTCTGTTTCCAAAAGAAACCAAAGCCATCAGGTGGGAAGGCCCACCCTATGTTCCCATCCACCAGCCCACTCCTGGCAGGATCCATTCTAATCTCCTTTCCTCTCCTACTCTTCAGTTCAAGGCTACTCTCTTCTCCCAGCCTACTGAGCCTGTCCCCTTCCTTCTTCTCTGAGAACACTGCAGCCTCTGCCTTTCCATTGCTCCTTCCTCAGAGTCCACAAACACCCCAGGGTCTTAAACAACAAAAAGCCTCCCTCGATCCTGCACCCCTTCTTCTTACCTCTCCTATTTCTCCCCTTCCTTCCACAGTCATGCTTCTTGGAAGCACATGGGCACACCCACACCTGCTACGGTCATCTAGTTACCCCTTGCTTCACTCATTTCCCCCTCCACCACTGCCCCCCTCATTCCTGGCAATAGCTCCCCTTCAGCCACGTCATCAACATCTGGGGGCTCCTCTGCAGACCTCCCATGGTCCTCTCTGCCATGCTACCTGCTATGGATGGCCAGTCTCCCCCTGATGCTATCTGCCATTGGGGGTTCTGCAACTGACCTCCTGGCTGTCCTCCTACCTTCTATCTTACTCCCCATCAGCCTCTTTTGGAGTCACCAAAGAAGAGAATGACTCAGTCCATAGATAAGTGGGTTCCCCATGGTTTGTTCCACTCAACACACACACACACACACACACACACACACACACACACTGCTCCCCTCCACATGTACCCTGCACTTCATCCGATTTCAACTACTTTATTTGTGGTCCACATCATTTTCCAGAAAAGCATACCTTGGGAGCCAGTTCCCTGATGGACCTCTCTCTAGATACAGGGATTCAACAGGCCCAAATCTGAATTCACTGTTTTATCCCCCAACTCTGCCCTTCTCCTAAACCCTCAGTGCCCTCTACCAAGTTACCCCAGTCAGAAATCTGGGTGTCGTTCTAGGCTCCTCCCTCACATCCAATGACCAAAGTCCATCCCATTCCATCTCCTTGACATACTGCAATATGTCCCTCAAGAAGCTCCCACCTCACTGCTTCTGCCTTAGTTCAGGTCCCCTTATTGTCTGTCAAAAATATCTTACAGCAGTTTCTTCCTTATCAGGGTCCCGGCCTCCAGTCTTTGGCTCCATCTATCCTTGGTATTGTCACCAGGCAAAAGGCAAATTGACCATGATCTTCAGGGCCTTTGATAGTTTTCCCCTCATAGGGTAGAGGCTGAGCTTCTTGGCTGGCGTTTAAGCCCTTCTATGTCAGACCCTTGCTTACTCTCCAGACCCAGCTTTCCCATGCCTGTGCCCCCTTCTTCGCCACCCCTAGCTCTGGGAATGCCAACTTCTGACCATTGTCTCATGCTGCCATGCCTCTGCTCAGTTGCTTTTTCTGTTTGGGTGTAGTGGGGTGTCACCCCTCACCTACTCCTATTTGTCTATTCAGCAAATATTTATTCTTCTCTTGAGACTCAGCCGAAGCATCCTCTTCTCCATAAAATTTTTTCTGATTCTTCTCTCTGTATCCCTGGTGTGCCTTACCCTCTCCTTTTGACTTGTGCTGTCTTCCTCTCACTACCAACTCCTGAGTGCTATGTCTTCCTCAGCTCTGCACCCTCAGGGCCCAGCACAGTGCTAGGCACAGACTGGAAGCATCAACATCTGGGTGAGTGAGGCCTCTCCATATGTCTTTGGTAACTTTCCATCTTCTTTCTGCCCTGTGAATATTCCAAACCTCTCTGCTGAGGCCCCAGCCTCTACCTTTCTTTTTAATCCCCTGAAACAACTTGGCCTCCAAATTCACCAAGCAAAGAGGCCACTAACCTCTGAGGAACTTGCTCAGCAAACGGCTCCACACTGCCACCCCTACCCCTCCACTTCCTCAGGAGAGGTGACATCCTCTTCATCCTATCAAAGACCAAGCCTTGTACACTGAAGCCTGCCTCTGCCACCACCTCAGGTGGCACCCACCATTCCTGACCTCTCCTCCCTATATTCACTCCTCTTTAAGTGACTCCATTCAGCATACAAACACATTTGAGACTTCTCCCAGTTAAACTCCTTTTGTCAAGTTAACCTCATCCTCTCATTACTGCACTATTTATTTCCTTCCTTTTGTAGGGGAAATTTGTTGCAAGTAAGGTCACTCTCTACACTTCTTTTCTCATTTACTCCTCAACCCACCTGGCTTTTCTCCCCAGACACCAAATGTTGCTGAAGCCATTGGTGACTTCCCTGTATCTGAAACATCATGGACACTATTTGTTCTTTATTTTCTAGACTCTTTGTGGGATTTGACACTGTTAATGATCCACTCCATTCTTTAAATGCTCTCTGCCCTTGACTTCTGTGCCCTCCTCTCGCTGGGATCTCCTTAGCCCCCTCTGTAGGTGCCTCTTTCTTTCCATGCCCTTGAACTGGTGTCCTTCCCTAGGGCATTCATTCTCTGTGGCCTTCTGTTCCTATGGCTGGCTCTTCATGCTCTCCCTGAGGGAATTTTCCATGGCTTCAATTTCCACCCATTCTTTAATAACACCCAAGGTATATTTATTATCCAGACCCTTTCTTGGATTCCTCACTCAGAAATCCAGCTACCAACTAGATCTCACCATCTAGAGTCTCACATTTCAAATTTTCAACAAATGCAAATCAAATTCCTTTAAACAGCAAGGATAGATAACTTGACAATAAGTCCTACACATTTAATATGTGACAGAGGAGGATTCCAGCCCAGCAGGTAAGGGGAAGAGGAAGATTATACATAAATGGTATGGTATTTGGGCTATTTGAAAACTAATTAGTTTAGCTTCTTACCTCATAGCATAAACCAAAATAAACTTTACCAGTAAAAAATATAAAAATTAAAACCATAAAACAGAAGAAACGATTTTGCTGTGAACCTAAAACTGCTCCAAAAAATAAAGTCTAATAAAAAAACAGAAGAAAAATATGAATGTATATTTATCAAGTTTCTGAAGAGGAAAGGGATCTCTAAATTTAAAAAGCAATGGAAGAAATAAGAAAGAAAAGGGTGTTCAAAATCAACAACATAGAAATTTAACCTCTGTATCTCATAAATAAACACATATCTACAAATCAAATTAAAAGGCAAACATACTAGGGATATATTTCAATAAATACATAAAAGATTAATCTCTTTAATGTATAAAAAGTTCATACAAATAGATAAGAAAATACTAAGACCCCGACAGTTAAATGAATAAAGAACATGAATAAACAAAAGGGGGAAATATAAATGGTTCAACTGAGAAAACTGTTCAAAAAAGTAAAAATTAAAACAAAGAGTTATCATTGCTTGCCTTTCAAACTAGCACAGATGTCTGCATTCACCTCCTAGCTGGGCTGTCTCCCTAATATTCCAACTCTCCCCTCCAGTCCACTCTGTACTGCAGAGTTCTAAGACACAAATCACCTGGGTCACTCCCCTGCCTTAACATTCCTTTCTTTAAAGGCTCTATGATGGTAACCAGGAGAAAGCCCCAGCAATGCCTCCTGGCACACCTGCCATCTTGCAGTTTGACTCTTGTCTAGCCTTATCCCCTACCACTTTTCCTACACAGATCTAAGTTCCAGTCACATGGACCTTGTGTGGTCGTTTCCAGAACTATTTCACAGCTTGGTGCCTTTGCCTGTGTTGTTACCTGGAAGGCCAACCTTCATCTTCCTCCTACTCCTTCAGGAAGCCCTCCCTGATGTCAATCTCCTTTGGATGTCCTTCCTCATGTTCCCATTGCACCATACATTCCAGTGTCACAGCACCGAGCATATGATATTATAATCACTTGGCTTTCTCCTGCACTGGACTATGGGCTCCTTGGGGGAGGGGCTATGCCTTATTCATCTGTATAGTCCCAGCACTGTACCCAGAGCCAAGTATGTATGAATGTAATGTATGTATGAATATGTATACATAAATGAGTGGATGGACGATGTATGAGCAGGGCCATGAGCAAGCTGAAGTGAGAGACAACTGAGAATGGGCCAGGTGAATGTGGGTACCTTACCTCCCGAAGGGCATTCTGGGCTGCACAGTACCAAGCCCGACTCACGAGGGAGGCCTCTTTTTGATCTGACAGAGGCAGGAAGCTCAGAATATACGTGAGCATCTGAGGGAAAAAGACAGGGCATTGGAGGTTGTTAGAGCTGGGGGCCTTTGGAACCTTCTCCAGCTCACAGCACAGTAGGTCTGAGGGGACTAGACCATTGGCTTCTAGTTCATCTTGGATCCTAAGCGTCAGAGTCTTTACTTCCCCTCTCTAGCCTCCAACTATCTACTGTGAACAAACCTTTCCTGAGCACCGCCTGGATGCAGGTTTGTATTGACTGATAAAAAATCAAATTTCTTGCTCAGTTTGGTAAAAAGAGCCAGGGCACTCAGACCAGAAGAACCTAATTCAAATCCTTACTCTATCAACTGACCTCTCTGTGCCTTGTTTTCCTTATCTGTAAAATGGCAATTGTAGTGAGATTTAAATGTGTTATTGTGAGACTTAAATAACATAGTAACATATCTTGCATAGGATCTAGAACACAGCAAGTCAGGTGCTCCTCTGATCTTCAGGAAGCTATACCCCTTCCTCCTGCTCTCAGGTCAGGCTCCAGGAATCCATTCTTTTGCTATCTTCTCCACTGCCAACTTGCCTTCTCAGCTGGTAAGATATAATCCCAGCAAAACCTGGGAGGCTCAGGCCTTAGTTCCACCTATGTTCTATGAAGCTGGCGGGGGCGGGACGCAGAGAAGGCTTAAGGTTGGAGGTCCTACAGGGTCCTGGGAAGGGAGTCTCCTGTGAGGCAAGGAGTGCCTCTTCTTTTCTTTGGAATCTTCCCTCCTTGACTCCTGTGACATTGTGTTTTCTAGGGCTCCACTCACCACTCCAATTGCCCTGTTTCTGAATTCTTCTGTGGCTCCCAGGGCTCGGACCTGGGCCTTTCAATTTGTTTACTTCCTAGGATAATAAATTCAATTGCATGGTTTCAACAGTTATCTTTATAGAATAACTGACAACTCAACATCCCCTTATTGTCTTATTCATGTGCTATTCCAGTGTTGCCAACTGTCCACAGGAGCCTTCATCTAAATATTTTACGATCACCACCATCTCAACCAAAATTCATATTCTGCCCTCAGTCCAAAGCAGCCCCTCCTCCCAACTTTCCAGTGCCTGAGCTTCAATGCCAACAGTGCGTCTTGCCTAAAGATCCTGATAATACTTTGTACTCTTCATGCTTTTCTGTCCCTTGCTCTCAGATACAGGTGTAAAGCACAGGCTTTAGGCCAGGCTAACTCAGACTCATTCACATCATAGCTCCACTACTTCCTAGTTGTGTAACCTGTGTGACCTCAGGCAAGGTACTTAACCTCTCTGTGCCTCAGTTTCCATACCTATAAAATGGGGATATTAGAAAATCTAGATCATAGTCTTATGGGGATTAAATTATAAATTTATATATATATATATATATATATATATATATACATATATACACACACACACACACACACACATTTGATATGTGCTTGACACCTAGTAGGTGTTCCATAAATGGCTGCTGGATTGCTGTTACTAATATTTCTACCTTTGAAATTTTACCACCTTAGTAGTCCAGATTTTCATCATTTTAGAGCTGGATTCCTTCTACAATCTCCCACCTGACCTTCCTGCCTCCAGGCTCATCCCTGCTAATCATTCTGCACACTGCAGCAAGGTTAATTTTCCTAAAAAACAGCTTTCAGTTTCATCACACCCCTGATGAAAACTTTCAGGGTATCCCAGTACCTTCAGGACACAATTTCCACTCTTGGGTGAGCACTGCCAGGCCTCCATGCCTGATTCCCGATGGACCCCATTCCAGAGCTTCCCCAATCCAGTCTCTCCACTGTCCTACAAACACAGCTTGTCTATTTTCTTTTGCCTATGCAGACCTCTTTCCTGAAATGCCCTTCCTTAAGCTTGACCTCACCAGCTCATTCTGATCTCTTCTCTTTTCTCATCCCTAGCACACAGAAGGTGCTCAGCCAATACTTACTGGATTGAATTAAGGATGGACAGTTCTCTACCTCTATTTTCATGAAAGGTTTGCTCAGGAAAGGAGTGGGGAGAAAAAGCAGATCAACTACTGAGAGGGGAGAAAAGCCTTCCAGGCCAGGGAGGCTAGACATAGGGAAGAGAACACTGGTGGGGACTGACCAAGCCCCCAACCCAGGGGTAGGCAGGGAAGTCTGTTTGAGTGAAGATAAGATAGCGGCCATCCTGTCTTTTGGGGCTCAACAGCCAACCCAAGGAACAAAGGGAGAGGGCAAAAAAACCTGTCCTTACTGAAGGAGGGAAGCACCATTCTTTAGGCTGAGGAGCAGGGTGACCTTTCTAGAGGGACCGGAGGATACAGTGATAAGGATGGAGTGGCCAACCCATGAACCCCATCGGAAGGGGCTACTAGAGATATGATTGGTCATTTCTGGAATCTATGGAGATGGAGTAGAAATCCACTGGGGCCAAGGGGGAAAAGGATGCCATCATAGAAGGCTCAATAGGGTAGGAGCAGCCCTACTTTTGCGAAGGGGAAGGAGTGCCATTCCAGGGCCCATGGGTAAGGGTGCCCTGTCTCCTGTTGAAGTGGGAAGGGGCAGCCAACTCTCAGGGCTAAAAGGATGGAGAGGCCATCCCAGGAAGCCACTGGGGACAAAAGCTGTTCTCTCTCTCTCAACAATGGCGGCAGAGTGGTCTTGCTTCACGCTAAGAAGGGGCAAACATCCCATGGGGCCAAGGAGGTAGGGGAGGCCATTACTAGGGGCCAAAGGAGTGGGGAGCAGGCTTGTCTTTGGTGAAAGAACTCAGCGACCATAAGTTGATGGGAGGGGCCAGTCTGTCTCCCACCGCGAGGGAGGGGACAGCCGTCTCTAGAGGCGGAGAGAGCGGAGCATCATCCTAAGGGGCGAATGGGGATAAGATCGGTTACCCTTGGGGACGATGGGAGGATGGAACAGACATCTTCCAGAGCTGAGGGGGAGGGGCGGCCATTTCAAGAGAAGCTGAGTAGGCAGAGGCCCTGTCTTCGCTGAGGTGACAGCGCAGCCATCCCCAGGGGTCGATGGGGAAGAAGAGGATGGTCCCCCAAACTAAGGGGATGGAGTGGCCCAGAGGTGGGGCCGTTACCCATAGCTTTCAGGTCCTGGGGTTCCTCTGGCAGGTCGTTTCTGCCTGACAGTGGGGACCGGGCGAACAGTCTGACAGCCCCTCCCCACAGCCCAGGACCCTTAGGGCGGAGCCTGTCGCGAGCTGGGCCTGAGGGCAGCCTCCTCTCACCTCCTGCGGTAGCGACTCCGCCATCACATCCCTGCCGCCTCCGCCCCCGCGCAAGTCTTACTGGGAAATACAGTCCCATTGACTCTGGGGGCGGGTCTAGGGGAGGAAGTGGACCAACCTCTTTCGTCCGGGTTGCTAACGATTTGGGTATGCGCCGGAAGTGCCTGTGCTGCCGATGTGGTATCCTCCCTGCGGTTTCGTTTGCTCTCCCTAGTTCCCCCGGCTGGGTATTTGCGTCGCACCATGGCGGTAAGGAGGGCGCCGAGAGCGGGGTCCTCATGGGCAAAGCATCCCCGGGGCCGGGAGACTGAAAACAGCGGAAGGGCATTAAGAGTAGCGGGTCGGTCAAAGGGGGGCGCCATTTAGTGGCTGGAACGTACTAAAGCGAGGCGGGTGGAATGGAGCGGCCCAGGACCATACCAAAACTGGTGCAGATGTGGGTGTGGGCGTCAGTATCAGATAGTACCAGAGCTGGCCAGAGAGCTGAGGGCCCTAACGGGGGTGGGCGTCAGCCGAGATCTGGACTACCCCTACAGGGGCCACAGAGGGGCACCATTCAATGCCACTCAGGAGTCCCCCTTGAAGAGGCCGTCAACCCAAAGCTGGACCTTACCAGGGGAGTCAGGTGATATCAGCTTAGTGTTGGATTGTTCCAGGGCGTGCAGGAGGCGATCATAGCTGGGGGTGTTGGAAAGATGGTGGTCAGCCCTAAGCAAGATGAACTGGAAGAGAGCTGGACATTCCAAGGATTGTGCTAGGTTTGAGCACCATGGGGACCTGGCTGATGTTCAGATGGAACTCTAGCTAATCAGACTGGTGGGGAGGGTGAGGAGTACCTGCTGAGGAGGGCTCTGACAGCATCTCATCATTTCTCTGCAGCCCAAGGGCAAAGTGGGGACGAGAGGGAAGAAGCAGATATTTGAAGAGAACAGAGAGACCTTGAAGTTCTACCTACGGATCATACTCGGGGCCAATGTAAGTGCCTGCCTCCTTGCTTCTGTGCCCACCCAAGCCCCACAGTCCTCATCTCTGTTTGGTGGTGGCGTTGGTGGTATGTGACAGCCAAGACTCCAGAAGAAAACTCCAATTAAAAAGAAATGAGAAAGGATCCTGGCACAGAGAAAATGCTTAGTCAAAACCAAACCAAACCAAACCAAAATGAGGATGTGAATTTCAGATGGACTTGAGAGCCCTTTCCATCCCAAATACAGAGATTTCTTTCCTATACTGACATATCAGAGGGGAGTCTGGGTACTCAGGGTTTGGGGAGCAGACCCCTTCTTCCCCCACCCTGTAAAAAAACAACCTGTCTCCTTCCACAGCCTGGCCTAACTCTTGGTCAGAGTTGAGGGAGGCCAGTGGTTTAAGGCAGCTTTTGATCCCAGCCTGATCCTGTGTCTGCTTGCAGGCCATTTACTGTCTTGTGACCTTGGTCTTCTTCTATTCATCTGCCTCATTTTGGGCCTGGGTAAGTATCCCCTATCTTGGGAAGTGGGTGAGCACATAAGGTCAGTGGCTGTCCTTTGATACCCCCATTCTTGTTCTGCAGATGGCCCTGGGCTTTAGTCTGACAGTATATGGGGCCAGCTACCACTCTATGAGCTCAATGGCACGGGCAGCCTTCTCTGAGGATGGGGCCCTGATGGATGGTGGAATGGACCTCAACATGGAGCAGGGCATGGCAGAGTGAGTGTCCCCCACCGCCAGCCCAGGTGAGCGGCCCCAGGGCTGGGGTGCTGGGGCCCAGATAGCCCAAGACCCACAGCTGCCTACCGAACTTGAAGAGGGTGGAAGGGAGCTGAGTTGGGGCCCATCTACTATTTTTGGCCCTTGCAGTCTCCCTTCTATCCACAGGCACCTTAAGGATGTGATCCTGCTGACAGCCATCGTGCAGGTGCTCAGCTGCTTCTCCCTCTACATCTGGTCCTTCTGGCTCTTGGTGCGTGGCCTGTTGGGCTCCCAAGAAGGGGCTGGGGCATCTAACCCATCTCTTCTTTCATTTCCTGTACCTGGTTCAAGTTACCTTTTCTCTCCTAGGCTCCAGGCCGGGCCCTTTACCTCCTGTGGGTGAATGTGCTGGGCCCTTGGTTCACAGCAGACAGTGGTGCTCCAGCGCCAGAGCACAATGAGAAAAGGCAGCGCCGACAGGAACGGCGGCAGATGAAACGGTTATAGCCACTGACATGGTGACCACAGGCTACTGGGTGGCTCTATCAGGGCTGCATGGCCCCATGCCAGGAGCAATGAGGGCCTAGTCCAGACGCCAAAAGCAGTCTAAGGTGTAGGATTGTTGAATAAATGGCTTAGAATGTGGCTAATGGCTGTGTGGGTGATGATGAGGCACGAGGCAGGAAGAACCACTCTTTTGCTGTTTCCCTTCTGCTATAGACCCAGCGTGGTCTATACCTTAAAAGAAGAAAAAGACCCTTGGATTGGCTAAGAAAACTTTATTATGCTCCATGTGTTCAGGGAGCTCATACATGCACATACAGACACACACACACTCACATGCACACACAGCTAATACTGTTCAAGGCACTGGCCACTGGGCACAGTGTGACCCCAGAGTTGAGAAGATGCCCAGAATTCTGCTGTGGTCCCTCCTCACTCTACAGTCTCTTGCATGCAGGCTGGGGCCCAGATAGGTATCCTGGAGGCAGCACCTTCATACCTCCAGGCCAGGACCCTTGCTCAGTCCTAGTGCCTGCACCAGGTCTTCTCCGAGCCCGCTCTTCAAGGTCCGTCTCACTGTAGGGACAGAGCAGGGTTGGAGGGGGTTGATGTGGATAAGGCTGGCAGTGGGCATATGGGGAGTACTCACAAGATTTGCGGTTGCCACGGGAACGCTTGCGTTCCCGAGCAGCTAAGGCACGAGGACTGCTCTTGGTCACTGACTGCACGAGTAGGTCCATGATTTCATCTGAAGTGTCACTGGGTAAACTGGAACCTGGGGCTTCTTCTGGGGTTGAAGTGGAGGGCCCCACTGCTGTGGGCATGACTGGGGAGCTGCTCTGGACCAGGCCTGAAGGAGGCCAGATAGGGAGGTCAGGCCAAGGTGTCCCCAAAGCAAAGCCCATTGTCCTCAGCGGCCACAGGTCCCACCTCTGCTGCGGCGGCCATGCGTGGTGTCCTCCGGCTTGCTGGTCAGCAGACTCTTCATGCTGGCGTGATTATCTGCATCACCCTGGCCTGGCCCACTACCCACAGCCACTGGAACAGATGGGTTGCTGGGGGCTTCCCCAGCCACACCTGAGAACTTCTCTGTCTGGAGAGGGGAAAAGGGTGAGCTGGGGACCGGGGAAGGAAACTATGGAGGTGGCAGTCAAAACCTGGAAGGGACACCCACCTCAGTGATCATGCGTCCCCGCGTCTTGTTGCGCTCACGGTATGTGGCCCGCTTCTGCTGCTGCTGCAGCACCCGTTCCCGGCAAGTCCGGTACTCCAGTGCAAACTCCCGCAGGATGTGGCAGAACTGCATGATGCGTACTTCACGGGCTGCCTGTGCTGTGTACCCCAGGTATAGCAGGAAGGCATGGAACCTAGGCAGGTTGAGATAGGAAGAGATGGTGAGTCGTGCTTGGGGGTGAGGAATAGTGGTGGTGGTCCTGCCTCTCTGGCTCATGGCCCTACCTGTTGCAGACACGGCGGTGCACTACCCTCAGCATGGTAACGCGGCGGGCACACTGGGCCAGGAAGTGAGTGAGGCGTGCACGCAGGGCTGGGGCCAGCTCATGCTTAGCCAAGCTCCGCAGACTCTCCTCAGCTGCCCGGCTCCGGCGCTCCAGCTGCCCCAGGTTCTCAGTCAGCTGCTCAAAGTCCACCTAGAAAAGCAGGGATACACAGGCTGTCCCCTCACAGGAAGGTACCACCTAAAGCTGCCTGTGCCACACTGCTCAGCCTGGGCCATAGGGACACAGATGAGATGTGGCCCCTTCCCTCCAAAAGTTCACAGTCTAATGCAGGAGATAGACAAGTCCATTTGATCCAATGGGGAACAGAGAAGGTTTCTTGGGAGAAGTGGCAGCTAATTTGAGACCCAAAAGCTGAGTAGGTGTAGACAGGCTAATAGAGGAAAGCATTTCTGGCAGAGGACACAGCCCACACAAAACACCTGTAGCTGAGCAAGCCCTGGCACAGCAGCTGAAATAGGGAGGAGAAAAGCCAGCCCCAGAAAGTAACACTCCCTCATGCAATGGCCAGTCTTAGTCAATCCTCTGGCTGGTGCTAACCTTGGCACAGCGGGTCAGAGCAGGGATTTCTGAGTAGAGGTCGGAAGAATCAGGCCGGGTCTGGAGCACCAAGGAGCAGAGATGGTGCAGCAGTGACTGCCGGCGTACTGTGTCCTTCACCTCTGACACCTTCTCCAGGTAGCTTAGCTCAAAGCCACTGCTCTGAAATGACCTCATCTGAGCCTGGGCCTGGCTGGCTGCAGAGCTCTGGCCCCCAGCCCTCATGTGCTGTCACTCACCTGGGAGCCATTGAGGAAGTTGCCCACAGCCAGCAGGGTGGCCAAGATGCAGCGGAAGGTGGCATTTTGTACCAGCTGTTCCATGCCCACTTTCAGGTCAAACAGTGGCTCTGCAATTTCCTAGTGTGTGAAGCCAGGGACTCTCAGACTACATGGTCATCATGCTTACCTGCCCCCAATGCCTGTCCCATCCCATGATCCAGGTACCCGCTCCATGCTGTCATAGTCCAGTTTGAAGGCCCAGAGTTGTAGGCGGGCAGCCAGGCCCCCGATGGAGGCAAGAGTCATCAGGAAATTCTCAGCTGGGCCCAGAGGTATGTCAGGATTGGCCAGCTGGGCCTCCTCAATCTTCTGCCGCTCCTCCTCCGTGGGCATCATGGTCAGTAGCTTCTGAGGGTGCAGCCACCACCCCACATAGGCCACTCAGTGCTGGCCTGAGGCCTCGGGTTTTGGTTTTGATTCCTCCCTAGGTGATGTGGGGAACCCCAGGGTCTGGGGACTGTTCTGTAGACATGCCACGCCCATGCCCACCACTGGAGGGACAGGAAAGGTCCACTGACTAAAGGAGAGGGCCGGACTTCCCACCTCCCTTCCATACCCCACAGCTGGGTATCCCTACCTCAATGCCATCCTTGCTGACAGCAAACTCATCAAAGTTGAGCAAGGCAGCCTTAATGACATGCACAGGTGGCAGTGTGGTTAGGCCAATGTTGATAGCGTTGCTGCGCTTGGGGTCCAGCACTGTGGTCATTGTCCGGCGGCCCTCACCAGCTTTCTTTGAGGTTGGGGGAGGGGCAGTGTAAGATTGGAAAAGGGAGCAACAATCTAAAAGAGCACTTCAAGGCCCTCCTCTAAATGGCCAAAGGTGGGGTCACCCACAACTGGAGAGCTGGGATGTGTAAGGATTAACTTAGATGCTAGTTAGGGCTCTGCTGACACTTTCTTGAGAAACCTCAGACAAGTCCCTCCTTTTTTCTTTGCCTTGGTTTCTCCATGTGGGAAATGAGTAGCAGCCCCAGCAGTTCAGACCCTTGAGCTTGGATTCTCTCCCCTCTCCACTGGGGTTACCTTGCAGATGAAGGTGTATTTACCTTGGAAGGCAGCACATCCTTGGCACGGGACTCGAACAGGTGTTCCAGCCGGGCTGTGTCCACCAAGACAGGCTCCAGTGAGGCCCACAGGGTGGAGCTGGACCCAAAGCGGCTCCCAGAGCCTCCATGGCTCCCAGCTAGCTTTAGCTCCCGCCAGAAGAGTTTTACTGTCTTCCTCTTGGTGGGGAGGGCTTGGCCATCAGGCGCTATGGTGGGAAGAGGGGCAGCTGGGGGTGGAGGTGGTGGGAAAGGGCCTTTGATCGGTGGGGGAGGTAGGGGAGGAGGAGGTGGGGGACCTCCAGAGAGCAGGGGCAGTGGGGGTGGGGGTGGGACCCCTTTTGTGGCTTCCACAGACTCCATGTTCAGCATGTCCTGGTCTTCATCCTCCCCCAGATCTGAGAAGTCCAGGTCCCCAATGCAGAGCTTGGTGACACGGGTAGGGAGTTCCTGGGTGGGCTCAGCCTTGGGGCTCGGTGGGGCCAGTGGCTCCTTGGGCTCTGGCTCAAGGCTCCGTTGGGCCCGGAGCAGGACTCGGGGGGTAGGGCTCTGGGGTGTTCTGGGTGCAGGGACTGGTTCAGGGGATCCCCATAGTTCCCGGGTGTCTAGAAAAAGGGAATCAGCCGTCAGCGTCATGCCCTTTGTGGAACAACTGGGCAACATGGGTAGATTCTGCCCACCCACCAACTTACTTGGATGCCCATCAGCCTCATCGGGCATGGCCTCAGCCAATGTCTCTGCCCGGCCCTGGGCCAGCGCAGCCTGCTTCTCTGTTTCTGCTGCTGCCACATTCTCTAGGAACCGGGCTCTGGAGGGAGGAACTTGTCAGTGAGGACATCTGACACACCCCAGCCCAGGGTGGTGCACATGCCTTGCTGGGCCCCTGGGCACTGCCCCTAATTGAAGGCACACACAGACACACAGGAACAGTCCATGCGCTGAGCAGACCCAGGGCCAGCCCCTGTTCAATCCTCCACATCTGAGGAGGATCACTACCAACCCAGCATTCGCAAGTCGACATACAGAAAGAAGCTCTACTTAATGTCTAACTTGCAACCTTGCTGCTGTTCATGTTCATTGTCCTGATTCTAGACAAGGACCCTTAGAGCAGGGGGAGGGGATAGCTGTCCCAACGGGCACACCAGACTGTCCCTCCCATTGCATGTCTGCAGCTTCTGAAAGCTATTAACCTATGCCCAGAAAAGGGCCTGGCAAATGACAGGCACTCAGTTTACAATGAAGTAATGAATGTGATCCAGTGCCTCTTTTTTGGCCCCTCCAGCTTCTACTGGATCTCCATCCTTGTCCTTCCCTTAGCCCTAGGTTGCTACTCCACGTCCACACCACACAGCACCTTAGATCCTCTCCCTACCCGACTCCTGGCCTGAGGACATGGGAGAATGGGCTCCAGGTTGGGAGTCCATTTCCTCATCTCTGGTCAAAGCTATTAAGGTGTCACTATTGAAACACAGGGACCATTATGATCTCAGTGAACTAATCCCAGTGCTTAGTCCTTAGTCCTTAACTGAGGACGCATGTCTGGGAGAGAAGGGCCCCAGGTTTGGCTGCATCAGGCAAGTGGAACCCCCGCTGGGGGAAGCAATGCTGAAGCCCTGAGCACATGGCAGGCGGGGCAGGCTGGCCTCTGTACTTACTCTAGCCTGGCCTGCCCAGTAGGGGACGGGGGGACAGGTGGGCTCTCAGGGGCCCTGGGTGGTGGGGGGGGGACAAAAGAAGAGATGGTAATTGTGGTGCCTGTTCCACCCCAAAGCCCAGTTGCTCAAACCAACACAGAGCTGGGTGGTGCTATCAGGGGTTCCTTCCCAGCCACAGTGGGAAGAAGAGGGGGCTGGGGGAGGCATAACAAGAGGAAACTAAGCGGAGTGGAGAGACTGATCAAGCAGGACAGGGTGCAGTAAGAGACTGACAGAGCAGAACAAGAGTCAGTGACAGAGAAATAGAAAGACAATCTGGGGTAGGGAGACTGATGATGTTGGTCAGACAGGCAGAGTGCCAGAAAGAGATTGAAGAGAAGCCTCAGGGGGAGGAGGTCCAGTCAGAGCCGAACCCCACCCCTCTCCAGCAGTCACTTACCAAACAGGAGCAGTTTGGTGAAGTCTGGAAAAAGAGAGAAAGTGCGCGTTTGGGCAGAGGAGGCAGAGGGTCCGTGAAGGGGCGCAGAGTGGAGGGACAGGTGGAGAGAGGGCTCCGGGGGTGGCCTCTATCTCCCTACTTACTTGTAGATGCTCCTCTCGGAGGAGCTGTCGACTGAGGGTGCCACAGAGATGGTAGGGAAGAGGTTCACCGAGGTATGGAAGCCAGAGGCAGGGCCCACAGGGCTGGAGGCAGGGCCTGTTGGTGGGGCGGGGCCTGTGGGGCTGGAGGCGGGGTCTGTCAGGAGACAGGGCTACTCTTGGGCCATCCATCCCTCTCCATCTGCTGGGGCACATTCTTACCCAGCCTCCGTGGCGTGCACTGGGTAGCCCCCGCTTTCTAGAGATCGGCGGCTCCTCTTGCCCTCCTCTGAAGAAGGCTTTCTGCGCTCCCTCCGACCACCTGTGGCGGCTTCCTCGATGTCTCCATCCTCCAACCGCAGGGCACTCTAGCAGAGGTGAGCCCAGATGTGAGAGGCTGAGGTAGTGTGGGGCGCTGGGGAACAGGGCTTCCTCCCTCCCCTCCTCTCACCCTCAGTTAGGCCCTGGCAGCCCAGCCCACCTCATAGAGCACAAGCTGCGCTCGCAGGTCAACATCAGTGCCCGCAGTGCCCAAGTGGCGCTGGACCAGTGCCTCCATGCCCTGCTGCTCCAGTGCATCAGTCACGTCATAGAAGGAGTCCTGGTCTGGGAGCGCTGCCAGCGTCTAGAGGGTGGGGATAGGAGGGCAAGGCTAAGGCTGATGGGGACGGGAAGTCAGGAGTCAGGGGGCCAGAATTGGCACTTGGTTCTCCCCTCCTACCACCCCCCACCCAACACACACACACCTTGTTGATGAGAGTGACTGTGTACACTAATAACTCAGGGTCTGTGCCATTCTTCTCCTCCAGGATGGATACCAGATTGGCCCATGGAAGAGCACCTGATACACAGAAGGGGGAGCAGTCATGCAGGGACAGGTAGGAGAGAGGGCTCTGAATGGTGGGGGAGGGAGTGACAGTGTCTGACCGGTGTTACTGGCCACAGAGTTGACTGCATAGATGAACAGCGGTGCGTTGCTCTCAGAGTATTCCACAAACACCAGCAGCAGCTTCAGGGTTGTCTTCACCACCAAGCGGGACTAGGAGGGAAGGGTCACCACATGTAAATGGGGCTTGGGCCAGACCTGTGCTAGTTCCTGGTGTGGTGGAAGAAGGGCTCCTGGGGCTGGACTGAGAAAGGGCAGTCTAGGCAGAAAGACACTGGCTCCAGACCCAGGCATTGAAGTGCCTACTCGGCTTACGGGTGCCACAACTCACTCCATTCTAGCCCACTTTGCAGAAGAGGATACTGAGGCCCAGAGAGAGGCACTGGGAAAAGGGCGCATGACTGGGTGGCGGGCCACTTACCAGGCTGGCACACAATGTGTACAGCCACTGCACAGTCTCACTGTGGGCCACCACCCCCAGCATCCCGTCCACAAAAAGCATCAGCTGGCCTAGTGCTGGGGACATAGGAACAAGGAAAGGTCAGTAAGGGGTCATTGAAGGCAAGGGTCATGGGGGAGGGGTGTAGCTGACCTCTGAGGATGTAGCTCTGGTAGTTGTGGTCAGCAGCAGCACCCACACGGATCAGGCAACTTAGGCCCTCTGAGTGCACAAATTCAGGCACCAGGTCCTTGTCCTCCTGGGAGCACCATGGGGGAGTTTAGGAGGGCTCAGGCTGGATACCCACCCCCCAGCCCACCTCTGGGCCTCACCTGGAAGATCTGCTTTAGTGAAAAGAGGGAGCGGCGGAGCTCAGGGCCACTGGAGCCATACAACTTTTCTGCAAGGGGTAGATGGGCATGGTAACCTCAAGGGAACACTGATACCCTCTTCTATTGGGACATAACCACAAACCCCCACCAAAGAATATTCTAGTAGTCTTGGACATCCCACCTCCTCCTCCACTCCCTGACTTGGGGCAACCCCCACCACAGTCTAGCTGCCATCAGCCCTGACCCTGGAAGGAGAGTTCAAGATAGGAATGGGGAGGGGCCGCATAGCCTGTCTCTGATTTGCCCTGTCCACTGTCTAGTACAGGCCTGAAAAAAATTGAGCCATCTGGGCTAGGGTGGGGGGTGCTGGACATTGATGCCCTTATATACTAACCTAAGATGGCATTGACCCTCACGGAGAGCTGGGTCCGCAGGATCAACGTAGGCTTCCGCCCTTTGCTGGAATCAAGCAGCCTAGTCAGCAGCTCCCAGCCCATTCCTTGGGGTTCCCTCCCCCCACGCCAAGGCAGCCAAAGACTTCCCCACATGCCAACCCTGGCCCAGCGCCCTCCTCCCCAGCTGTTCCCCCAAGCCCAAGGATTGGCCAGACAGGAGGGTTTGTGCAAACTCAGGTATCTCAGGTATGTGGGAGAGCCCCCCACTCCCAACCTGGGCAGCAGGTAACACTGGCCAAGCCTTGGGATTCCCCTGGCATAGTTCCCTGGGGCAGCAGGAGGTGACCCACAGCCCAGACTAGAGATCAAGTATTTTGGCTGCTGATACCTAAGCCAGCACCTCATGGGGCAAGGGTGGGGCCAGCCTTGCCTTCCTAGCCTCATCTTCTCTTACCTGATCTCTTCATAGAAGCCCTCCAGCATCTCCCGCTGCTCTTCCAGGGATAGCTCGGGGTCCAGATAGTATCCAGAGGGAGACACTTGCAGGGCACAGTCCTCTAGCTGGTGGCAAAGGGAACAGTTGTCAGGGCTGGTGAAGAGGTGGCAGGCTTATGTATGAAGACCCTGGGACCTCCCATCACCTACTTAGGGTGCTGGCTGAGAGGCATACCACAGGGTCTGCACTGCAGCCAGACATTTCTTCAGCAGCCATTTCTCATGCGCCTACTATGTGTAAAGCCCATCCTTCTCAGGTGCCAGGCTTTCTTGCCCTTTGTATGTGCTATGTCTTCTGCTGGCTAACACATACTCATTCTTTAGGTTTTGTATTAGGTAATGCTTTTTTGCAAAGCCTTCCTGAAGGGACTCCTCTAGCCAATGCTATGCAATCTACTCCACCCCGTGTGTGTACCCCACTCTGAGGTCTTCCCCACAGCATTATAATATCCTAGATACTAGTCTTCTTCCCTGTAACTGTGTGTTCTCTGGATTCAGACATCATGTCTCTCTTGCTGTATGCCATATCTGCAGAGCCTAGCACAGCATTTGGCACATAGCAAGTGCTCACTAACCATTTGTTGAGCTAATGAACACAAATGAGGAAGGGGAATGGCAAAAAGATGGAACTTCTGCCTTTGAGGAAGTTCACAGCCCTGTGGGGTGATAAGCTGCAGCCACAAAGCATTTAAGCCCAGGGAGAAAGTGTTAAGAATGCTGGGAGGTGTAAACCCAGCTGGGAGGGGTGTTTGAGTCTCCAAATTAAGACAGTGAGGAGCAGGGGCTAATCCACAGTCTCCCAGTCCCTCCAGGCCTGAGGGTCTTTGCCCTGCCCCCAAGTGGGCTACAGTTACTGTGGTTGTAACTGGACCTCAGAGGCCTCCAGGGGCCTATTAAAAACCAGATTTTTAGGGTCTGACTCAGTCAGTCTACATTGGGTCTCTGAAACCTGCATTTAACAAGAAGGCACATGTCCCATCCATGTGTCTGCTTTCCATGTCTCTCCCCACTGAGCCTGGCTCCCTTCCACCACTGGGCACTTGGCCCCTTGAGAAGTACCTGTAGAAAGGCCTAGTGAGGTGGCTGCGGAGCGTCTGAGGGCAATATCGTGCCTCTTCTGGACACCTCCCCCATAGCAAAGTTCCCTTGACTTGAGTGGCTCAGGGAGAGCCCCTCTGAAGGGTCACGATGCCTCTTGGTCTCTATCTAACCAGGAAAGTCAACCCCAACATTTGTCCTGTTGTTCAGTCAGCCCTACCTTGCTCTGGACCCAGCCCAAGGACTTCCAGCTGCCCTTGGTCCCCTGGGGGGAAAGGGAGTCCAGCCCCTGCCCCCACGCCTGCCTCTGCTTAGCACCTGTTATGTACCCCTGCTATGCCTGAGAGCCTGACGCAGCTCCTTCCTGGCAGTTCAGTCTGTGAGGCCCTTGGGTGACCACCTCCCCCACTGCCTGGGACATGGGACATAGGACAAACACTCCAGCCTGTTTTCTGTCCTACTTCCTGTCTGGCTGCCTGCCCTCCACCCTGGGCGCCTTGGGCGGGCCTGGCCTCTCTCCCTCCCTGGGATCAGAGTCATCTTCTCCAAAGCCTACTGGGACTAGGCCTCAGATGGGGCAGCAAGGCCCCAGGGCTGGGGTATTTAGTCCAGGGCCAGCTCAACTGAGTGCAGCCCCACATTCCGCCTGATCCCTCTTCCCGTGGGATGACTCAGTAGCCCACCCACCCCACCCCCATCCAGGCACAGCTGCATCTCCTTTCACCTTGGACTGGAGGATTCTGGGACCCGAAAGAAATGTATCTCCCGCAGAGCCACAATACCCCTTAGTGATCGCCAAAGCACACATATTTAGAACAGCTTAATCATTCAAACATTCACAAACTGGGCTGGTTTTAGGTGCTGAGGACATAACAGGGAACAAGACACTGCCTCTGCCTTCCCTGCCTTCCAATCCAGTGGGGGAGACAGGTAGGCTTGACTCAGAAAAAGGCCACAAATAAATGCAGAATAAAAACACAATGGCCAAGGGTGCTAAGAAAGGGGAGGGGCGGAGTGCCGTAAAGGTAAACACTGGAGGGATGATCAGATTATATGTGGTAACTGCTTACATGCCCAGTTATATGGTCAGGTTAAACTCATATACACAAATGCTCACTGGCCATGCACAGCCCCAGGAAGCACACCCACAGAAAGATGGGGCCCAGCACACTGTCTTCCCCTCCTGCACACACACTTCCATGCTCTAGTCCCAAGTGAGCAGAAAATGGCCCTCTCCTTCCAGGATATCTGCATCCATGTGCTCAACCATCAAGACTGTGCTCTATCATCCCCAGGCTCCTCAGATGAGCAAGCTTAAACCCTTTCCCTCTGTGGTAGTAGCAGTGGCTTCCCTATCTCACCTGTCCAATCCTGCCAGGACCCCATTTCTGGGGAGGAGCTCCAGGGGTAATAGACAGCCCAAAGCCTGCAGGACGGTGTCCCCCTCCTCCCCCTCCTCCGGCTGTCTGTCCTGGGTGGAGATGCGTGGGCGTGGGGTGGGGGTGGGCTAGGGTCAGGCAAACAGCAAAGAGGGGAGACTTCCTGCCAGCTGGGTGGTGATTGTCCCTCACACCACTGGTCCCTTCCTGGGGTCACTCTTCTGAGACCCAAACCTCTGGGCCTTGTTTCTCACACCTTGGGGCTGGGCCAGACCCGAGTAGGCCCAAACCCTGGTCCCTGCTCACAGTGCTTAGAATCAGCACAGGGTCAGTACAGGCTTACATCCTTGACTCCCTCCTGGCTCTTGTCTTCCACACTTCTCTGCTGTCTGTCTTGGAGTCCCTCCCCCATTCTTCCCAGGCTCAGCCCCTTATTTCAGTCTCCAGCCCATTTTTCTTTTGATTCTTTGGGCTCAGGTTTTTCTGGCAGCTTAAACCAACTTGTTATATGTGGTTTAATATGCAGGGCCAAGCTTAGGGGACCCTGGTGTCTACGTCCCAATATTTTTCATAGCAGTGTAATCAGGTGAGAATGAACATGCCAGGGTCAGGGTACAAGGAAGATGGTGAAGAAGGCAGTATTATATGATGAAATGCTCTTGTTTCAGGAAATAATTTGTTAATGGCCTTTTCTTTCCTACAAACACAAGACCCTGTGCTCTGATGATTCTTTTTTTCTATTATCTTGGGTCTCCAACTAGTCCGTGACTTCCTGGATGAGAGGACATGTATGGCCTCAAAGAGAGAAACCCACATTTATTATGCCTCCTGTGTTGCACACTGGGCTGCCTAGTTTATTTGATTCTCCTAATAATCCTTTCACAGGTGAGAAAACCAAGGCTCAGAAATTCAGTGCATTTGCCCCAGACTACACAACCAGGAATGGAACCAGGGCTAACTCACCTAGATTTTGGGCAGATGGACTTTGAAAGTGCTCCAGGGAACCCTGGAGGGGAGGTGGTGGAGTGAGGGCTGGGGCTTTTAGGGTTGCCGAGAGCTGGTGACTGCCCCTCAGCTTTCTGGACTCTGCAAATACCTTAAACTAGTCTTCCCAGTTCCAGCAAAGGAATGCTAATGAACACACACACATCATACATATTGGGGTAACAGTGCCTACTTCTGCCAGGACCTAGGTCCTGGGGTCCCTCACTAGGCTGCAGCCCAGGCTCCCTAGCCCAGAATGACTAGCAAATTGGACATGCCAGCCCTAGGAAAAGCTGAGAGGAAGCCATGACTCATGCCCACATCCCAATCTTATACATTCTCCCTAAGAAACCTCCATATCAGGGAACAAAAGGGCTCAGTTCATCACCACATCTTATATCCTTGAGAATCCTCTGGAACCTCTCCAGTTGGTCTCTGTCCCAGCAGGTCACGTTCATACTTTAGCCCCCCTACCACAACTGCTTTTGAGGGGTAAACAGGCTAGACCAGGGAGGGGGGCAAGGTCAGGAAACATTCCAGGATAATGCCACCCCTGTCCACTCTAATCTTTAGCCATAGCTGAGGAAACAAATTTGCTGATAAGGAACATATTTCTTTTTTCTTTTAAATTTTATTTATATATTTTATTAGTTTCAGGTTATAATGAACAGATTTCTAGGTCTATCTCTGCTGTTAGTAGGGGGCTCCCTCTGGCCTTTGCCTCAGGGTCAGAGCAGCACCCAGGTCCTTCTGCCTAGAGCCCAGGGAGAAGTCAGTGCTATCCCAGATGTGGCAGGGCCTTTGGGTGTTAGGGAGGGGCTCCTAAGGCACCACCCAGAAGGGAAAATGGTAGTAGGGCAGCGGGACTCTGCAGCTCTGGGTAAAGAGATGAGACAAAGGGCCAGAGGGCCAGGTTCTCCCCTGGGGCAGGGGCATGTCCCTGAGCTGGGAGAGGCTCTTGCTTGGAGGGAAGACAGATATTTCTGAATTCCCCTGGGGAATGGCCCAGGGCACTGTCAGGACCCCTGCCCCCTAAGAGCCAGGAGATGAGTCAGAGGCTGTGGCCAGGAGCTTCCTCCTGGACTGGGAGGAAATGAGCAAGGCCTTCTCAGATCTGAAAGTTTCAAGTAGTTTACAAAAGAAGAGGAACTGGAGAGGCTAAGCCTAGTCCAATGGGGTGTGTGGGGTGGAGCCCTAGAGAGAAAGTGGGCCTAGCCTCTTTACATCCCCAGGGAGGGGGTAGGGTCTGTAGGAATGATGGGGTCAGTGCACAGAGAGGGAGGGCAGACTCGGCTGTGTCCTGTTTCTCTGCTGGACAACTGTACAGAGGATGAAGCAGGGAGTAGAGAACTCCCTCTTTATTTCTGCTCTACAGCCCTGCACAGGGACACCTGGGTTTCTGGGCCACCTCTCCCCTCTAGAAGATGATCAAGGCAGGCCTGAGTCATGTCTGTATCTCTGGGTCACCCACTTATAGGACTAGGGGCAGAACCAGCTGTTGACATTTCTTGCAAAGAGAAGCCCTGCTCCCCGCTTCTTAGCTCTCTGATGTCCCTGCCCCTACCCTATTCTCAGCCCTTCTTCCTCCAGCCTTCTATTCTGGGGCTGTGGTCACAGTTTATATTTGGGATGAGCACATCACAGTGCATCTGACCATTGTTGGCAGAGCTGCCAGCCCCAGGGAGTCCTGGCTCCAGGCACTGTGGTAACCCAGTGTGTCCACCACCATATCCTGCCTGGAGCAGGGGTGAGGTGGGGGCGGGGGGGGGGTAAATATGGCAGTCCTCAGGTGCACCAGGTGGGAAATCCTGAAAGTGGGAAGACCAGGAAGGACTCACTGGGGGGTGGATTTAACATTATCTGAGTTCAGAAGTGTTCTCAGCTAGGAAGCAGAGAATAGAGGGCAGAGCACCTGGCAGGGTAGGGATATGGGTCCCTAAATGGAGGGGTGCTCTGAGTCTCTTTTCTGTAGCTGACCTCTCAAACCTGCCCCTAATTGGAAAGAGTGATGTCAGGGCTAAGTCCTGTCCTAGAGTGGGGAGGTGGGAGGAAGAATATGTTCTCTGTAGTGTGCTCCAGGCTTATTTCAGCACCAAGAGTTCCAGAAGCCTGGAGTCAGGAACCTGGCCTTAGTTCAGCACCCCTCTTTCCCCAGCGCCCATTCTGAATAGGAAGTGGCCTCGGGCTGGATGCGCTTTTTCCACGTCCACCTCAGTTTGCTCCTTTCAACAGGACAAGAAGGGGCTGCATCAAAATTCTGGAGTGGGCAAATGTGCTGCAACCTTCAAGTCGTGGCCTTGAAGCCCAGGCTCTGCCGGGACACGCGCCATTCCCCAGGCCAAGAGTCTCACCACCTCTCCCGCCCGCACTCGAAGGCGGGGCTGGCCTGCAGCACGAGGAATGCAGGCTTGGGGGCCCGGCGCCCGGGGCACATTCCAGGGGAGACCCCGGGCCTGGGGGGCAAGCTTGCGCAACTCTGCACTCAGCTAAGGCTGGGAGCAGGGGAGGGCACCCACACCAACTCTCTTTCCTCTTCCTCACTACTCGGTGCGGACTGGCTGGCGGAGAACCCTGGGGGGTGGTGGTGCGCTTCCCAGAGTCCTGGCCCGGAAACCCAAAGCGCCGGAAAGGGCTGCCTGCGGGGGACTGAGCGCCGAGAGCGGGAGGGGAGGTGAGGCCGGCCATCTGGAAAAGGGCCTTTCCCGGTACTGTGCATTAGTCGGCTCCGCGGCGCAGGCAAACCAGGGCAGACCGGCGGTTTAAAATTAGCCCGGCCCGCCCCCTGCCTTCCAGCCGCTGGCTCGCAGCGGCCCGAGTACGGGATAGTGGGGGCGGTGACTCAACGGGCTTTTCCACCAGTGCAGCCTCTCGCGCGCGGCGTGCCCCGGGCTGCTTCTAGAGGACTACTCTCACCCAGTGAAGTCTCTTCTTCACCGGCACTCCCAAGCTGGACCCCCACCTGCAGGGGCTGCACTCTATCTGCCAGGACCCAATCCAGACACCGCTCGACCTTAGCCACCTATAGAGGCCCGCCCCGGGTACGCCCCTCCTCGTAGTCCCGCCCCACCTCACCTGAAGCAGGTGGAAGCGGGTCCCTCCCCAGCTCTGTTTCCTGGGTCCGCTACCACCCACATATCTACCATCACCCTATCCAGAGCAGTTACCTAGGCAGAAAGGCAGCGAGTGGACCCCGGAGCACCTCCCCAGGTGGTCCTCACTTAAAGGGGCAGCCAGAGTGGTGCAGACCACAAGCTCCCATCTCCCTTCTTTAGTTTCCCTTCAACTTGAGAGGCATCCCTACTAGCAGGGCCGCGTGGACTTTGGTTCCAGCCCGACTTACCCAGAGGAGCGCACCCACTCCAGCCTCTCCACGAAGGGCACCTCCCAAAAGCTTTCATGGCGCCAACTCCGAGCCTCGATTACTCCCAACCTTTTCCGGCCCCCCTCACCTTGAGCGGCGCCCCCAGCAGGCGGTGCAGCGCGGGTATCTGTGCGCCCAGGGGCAGAGCCCCGTCCAGGCTGCAGGTGGGGGCCCGGCGCGGCTCCGGGAAGTTGGCACATGCGAAAGGGTCGCTGTCCTCTAGGTACTGCACCCGCACAGTTACCACTGATACCGGCTCCCCGTCACCGCTGTCTTCCCCGCCCGCCATGGCTCTGCTACTGGCTCGCGCGCTGCGCGCCTCCAGATGGGTCCCGGACCAGCCGCAGTCTCCTAAATCTACTGTCTGGGCCGGGCCGGACCGGACGCCGCTGAAGAGGGGCGGAGCCAGGCGGAGGCGGGGCCGGGGAGGGGTGGAGCCAAGAGTTCCCGAACGCGCGGGGGGCAACCACTGCCGGAGGCGGGGCTTGTCGCCAGCCACTCAGAGGGCGCGATCATGATCCCGTTAGTTCACTGGCTAGGCGGGCGGGAAAACCCGAGCTCGCGCCCCGCCTTGGAGAGCGCGCTGAGTGGCGGGTGGTTTACTTTGGGTGTGGAGTGGTGAGGATGAGCTCTCTATGAGGGGATGTTGAGGCAGGTAGGGCGGAAATTTCTTCAGATAGTGGCCGGCCAGGTCTCCCTCAGTTTAGGGACCAGGTGGTCCTGATCCCTTCAGTTTGAGGGTTGAAGTGGATGGCATTCCCTCATTTAGGGAAAGCAGGGAGATGGATCTCTTTCAGAGCAAAAAGTGAGAAGAGAGTCCACTCAGTTTGAAGGAAGAAGTGGGGTCATTTCCCTTTAGTTGGGTGGGGGGTAGGGAAGGACAGGTGCCCCTCAGTGCTGGGAAAAGGATGGGATGACTCAGTTTGAGGGGGAAGGTAGAACATGTTTTCCCTCCGTTTTGAGGAAGAAGTGGGGTGGGTGCCCCTCAGCTTGAAAGAGAAGTGGAGACGGTCCTCCTCAATTTGGGGCAAGATAAACCGAATACCCCTCAGGTTTTGAGAAAAAGTTGGGTGGATCCCTCTTAGTTTGAAGGAACTCGATAGGCTGGGCTTTCCATAGTTTAGGGAAAGATGCGGTCTCTTCACGTTCATGGAAAAGGTGAGAAGAGTTCCCTGCAGTTTGAGGGAAAGGGAGGCCGGTGCCCCTCGGCTTGGGAGCTAAAGAGAAACGGCCTCCTCTCAGCCTGTAATGAGCAGGGCCCAGCCTGGGCCTTGGAGTTTCTAGGGACATGGGGGGACAGCGCGGCTTTCTGGGAGCGCCCAGTGCGCGTGCGCAGTTCTGGTCTGGTCTGGTCTGGGGCCGGAAGGGGGTCCCAGGCCCGGCGGGGCCGCGTGAAAGGCGGTGGCGCGCTGCCCCCTACCGCCTGCGTGCGGCAGCGCCGTGGTCCTCGGCCTCCGTACCAGGGGGCGGCAGCTCGCTGCGAGAGGGCACTAGCCTTGGAGGAGACCCTCCCTCTAGATTCTGCCCACCCGCAGACCCCTGTCCGACCCGCGGCGCAGTGTCGCCTCCGGGGGGTTGGACGCGCGGACGCTCCTGGAGGGCTGTGGCTGCTCCCAGCTGTGAATACAGGTCGGGGGAGCTGACTGGAAAGAATCGGTTACGGGACTTGGGGGAGGGCTGCACTGGGGAATTTTCAGAGCTGAGACTGGTTTAGACGGGAGGAGCAGGGGGTCAGAGTGCAGACGCCTTGGGTAGGGTCTCGGAGCCCAGCCCTGGCTTGGGGGTATCGGAGCCGGGATTGTGGGGAGCGCGCCCCACGTGTCTGTGACGCGGGGGCAGCCGGTAGGCGGCGGCAGCGACACGGGGCCGGCGGCCGTGCGGGGCCGGGAGGGCGGCTAGGCAGAGGCAGAATGCTGCGCGTCGTACTGCCGCTGCTCGGGCTGCCCTTGGCGGGGGCGGCAACAACCAGAGAACCCACCCGGGAGCCGGGGTCTCTGGGCGAGCCTCCCCCAGGGTTGGCGCTCTTACGCTGGCAGTGGCACGAGGTGGAGGCTCCCTACCTGGTAGCCCTGTGGATCCTGGTGGCCAGCCTGGCCAAAATCGGTGAGTGCGTGTGTGCGAGCGCCGGCGGCCGGCAACGGACCTGTCCCCAACCCCTACTCCCTAGACCCGAGCTGGCTTCTTGCACAGTGCCGGCACTTAGGTTGCGATTCCACAATCCGGGCTCCTCACACAGTTCTTGCGCCGCCTCTTGTGGGTCTCCCTCCTCCCCTTCTCCTCGCATGGGATCTCTGAGGATTTGCCTTCTCCATGGGCTGCCCCAGCTCTCTCCGGCCTTATCCCTAGACCCCTTTGCCCTCTCTGCTCCCTCTCCCCCTTGCAGTAAGCCCTATCGTCTGACCTCTCCTCCACCTATCCCCAGCCTCCCAGAAACCTCTGTTAGCGGTGAGGACGTGTGGGGACATTGAGGGGAATGTGTTCGCTGGCAAACCCAGGCATCCTGGTCCTGAGGAATAGTCTTCTTTGGAGACCAGGTCCAAGTGTCCATTGCCTTGGGATACTAAACTGCCACTCTTCCTCTCCTTCTCCCTTTCCCCCGAAAGATGTCCCATTCTTGTGCCTAGCTATGGGACCCCCCCCTCCTCCAAAACCCCCAGTTCAGGTTTACAGTCTTCACACTTCCGGGTATTAGAAACTTCCATTTATTGGGATCTGACTATGTGGTGCCTGCACTAGATGCTTTCGTACACCTGACCTCCTTCAGTCTGCATAACGCTGAAGGTTGTGCTTCAGAATCCTTTCCTTGAATAGAGCTGCTTTTCCTTGCCTCAGCCCTGTCCTCCCTACTTCTGAGCAGCCAGTGGTTCCTCCTCCCACCAGAGACCCTCCTCCCTCTCCCTGTTGTGCAGGCTCTGCTGTGGGGGTGACTAATTATAGCTGAGCGTTGCTACTCACTCCCCATCTATGCTGGCACAGCCTGTACTCCAATCTCACCAATACAGTCTTCATGAAGGAATCACACAACCTAGAATTTCCCCCCCTCCTCCCCCAGGGACATTTCTTTGGGGAAAGGGGCTGGGCAGGAACTGGAGAACTCTCCACTCTGCTGTGGCAGCCGATTAATAATGGAAAATGGGGCTTGAAACGCCTTCAAGAAGCCTAATTCTGTCAGAAAACAGGCTTTGTTGATGGGTTTTGGATGGCTGGGGTTGATGCATGCTCTGGAGATGAGGATGGAATAGAGTCCCTGAAGGAAAGAAAATGGGGACCAAAGGTAGGGATGTGCGTGGGGAGATCTATGGCTAAACTTACCTTAGGCCTGGCAGCAATAAGAGTAAGATGGGGGGAGCCTCAGATTTGGGAACCAAGAATTGGGTTTGCTGAAAAGTCTGTGAGTTGCAGTAGAGTTCCTGTCTTATTTATGGTTTATAGCAGCTTTTGGAGTTTCCCCCATAAATCGTAGTGCTTTTCCTAGCTTGGATGACACTCCTCTGGAGGTAGGAGAAGACACCTTCCTTCTCATCAACCCCTCCCCCCCCCAAAAAAAATCCTTAAAAGAAGAAAGGTAGAATGTTTGGGATAACTTCCCTTAGCTTCATTACTGAGAGATTTTTCCCCTTTTACTCAGCAAATCTTTGTGTAGATCCCATTATGTGCCATACATTGTCCGAGGCCCTTTGGGAACAGCTTCCAAAGGGCAGTGTCTTGACTTTGGGTCTCACACAGGCTGACATAGAAGCCTCCCCACCTACCCACTACCCCAGGGATTGTATGGGAGAGGCGTTCACTCGTGGTCCCAGGGCCCAAGGGAAAGCCAAAAGAGCTTATTTTAGGGGGCAAAGGTAGAAGTGGCAATAGTGCTAGAAACCCATTTCATACTTCTCTTTTCTAGGGATGGATGTTATTATTTTCCCACAGAGTCATATTTAATTAGTATTTGTTGAGAACCTGCTATGTGTCCGACATCCTACTAGGCACATTTACACTATATCATTTTATCCTCACCCTGTGTGATGGGTATCTTTCCTATATTACAGAGGAAGAAATTGAAATTCAGGTAAATTAAATGACTCACCTAAGCTCACACAATTAGAAAGTGATAGAGAAGAATTGGAAATCTTTTGACTGCTAAACCCAATGCTTTGAACCTATATAATGAAAAGCACATTGGGCTAGCATAGTGCTCCTAGGAGGTATATAATATGCATTATGGTCTAGGTAGGGAGACAGGATACAATAATATAATAATAGATAACCTTTTTTTGAGCTCTTACTATAAAATACTGAGCTAAGTGCTTTTGAGTAGATTGTCTTATTTAAATCTCACAGCAGTCCTATGAGATCATTACTGTTTTTATTCCCATTTTGCCCTTGAGAAAACTGAAAGAGAGGTGAAGTTATTTGCTCCAAGGTCATAGAACCAGTAAATATGAGTATAGGAGCTAAGCTTTGAGCCCAGGCAGCCTGGCTCCAGAGGCCCTGACTTTTACAGCTATGTTATACATACGTGTAAAAGTATAGTGAGTAGCATATGCTGAGGTTGAAATAATGGCTATGAATAAGGGAAATCAGAGAAAGGTGAGGTCCCCTGAGGATGAGAGTAGAAAGTGAGGGGCATTTTTTGGAAATAGAAAAAGCAATCACTGGCCTAGGTTACCATGATAGGAGCACCAAGAAACAGACAACTTTGGCTGTAGTGGTGGATTTGTAGACTTTGAATAACCTTCTGAGACTGGGAGATTATAGGCCTCTGTGTGTGTGTGTGTGTGTGTGTGTGTGTGTGTGTGTGTGTGTGTGTGTGTATGACCCTTAAGCTGATAACCTTCAGCTCTCTTCTTGCATTGTAGTGTTTCACTTGTCTCGGAAGGTGACGTCTCTGGTCCCTGAGAGCTGCCTGCTGATTTTGCTGGGACTAGTGCTTGGAGGCATTGTCTTGGCTGTGGCCAAGAAAGCTGAATACCAGCTGGAGCCAGGCACCTTCTTCCTCTTTCTGCTTCCTCCTATCGTGCTGGACTCAGGCTATTTCATGCCTAGCCGGCTGTTCTTTGACAACTTGGGTGCCATCCTCACCTATGCCGTGGTGGGCACACTCTGGAATGCCTTCACAACAGGCGCTGCCCTCTGGGGCCTGCAGCAAGCTGGATTTGTGGGTGAGTGATCCTAAGACCTGAGTTGGCAAAGGGAGGCTTTGCCAGACTCATCACCTACCTCCCTTTTCCAACTCTAGAGATCCTCTGTTGGCGGGAGCCATACCCTGAGAGCTCCATCTTGGGTCCCTCCCACCTGGAGTGCAAGGAAACACTCCAGATGGGCCTTCAGCCTTCATTTAGTCTTTGCCAGTTAAGTCTAGGCTGCCACAGCATGACAGCTGAGCAGGGGTCTGGCTCTTAGCTCTGTGTGGGCTGCCAAGGCTGTGTTACTACCCTGCTGCCTCCTTCACTCTGTTACCACATGCCAGCCCTGCTCCTCTGAGGCACAGCTCACCGTTTCTGTGAGGGCCTACCATCCTGGCTCATATTGTTATTTTTAATAAATAGATGTTATACATCCACAAAGTGCAAGACACTATGCTGGGTATTCTCACTTTATTTATCCCATTGACTCTTCACAGCAACCCTGTTGGAGTATAATTTGTCCCATTTAATGGATAAGGAAATAGAGGCCTTTAAACTCATTTGATATCAAGCCTAAGTTTGTCATGAGAGGTCCATTTTACTGATGAGGCTCTTTGCCTTCAGGCTGCCCAGACCTGCTCCCTTCTTCCTCATTTCCTGCCTCCAAAATCCATTCAACCCTGAATATTGGTAATTCAGACTTTTTCCAGGGTGCAAGGGGAGGTTTGCGATTTTCACTTGGGAACTCCAACCTGGTTTTCCTAATGGGTTAGTGAATTCCTTGGGCAGGAAGGAAGGGGAGGACGTGAAACCATAATAAAAATAGTAACCCTAATAATAGGGTACTTTCTATGTATTAGGGACTGGCTAAATGAAGAACTTTGTGAAGGAGATAATGTTATTATTCCCAGCATATACATGAGGAAACTCAGGCTCAGAGGTTATATGACTTGTTCAAGTCCCACCTGTGGTGCTTTTCATACTATATACAGCCCTCATAGATGGATAGCCTCTCCCTCTCCTGCTGAGAATTATGAGTGTCACATCCCTTGGGCTTTGAACCACAGGTGTGGGAGAAAGCATGCTCTTTTGTTGTCCCTAATAAAGCCAGTCAGCAGCCAGTTTCCACCTTCTGGTGGTTATTATTACTGCTGCTGCAGTTTTTATTGTCAGTACCACTTTAGCTTTTCAGGTTACATAGAGCTTTCGTAGTCCTCTCCTGGGTTGGTGTTTGCAGCAATCTTGTGAGGTAGGCAGATGAGGAGGCATGACTAAAAGATGTCATGTGACAATGACAGTGCCAACTTCACAGAGCTGGTAATTGGCAAAGCCAGGTCATAGATTGAGATCTGACCAGCAGGCCGATGCTCTCTTCACCACCCCAAGTCCTTTCTGGGTGTTATTTTAACAGTGGGGTAGAGTTTGGGCTTGTCACCAGGAATGTCGTAGGAGACTCAATACCTCACCAATTACTGTCCCCCATCTGTCCCTCAAAAGCCCCTAGAGTGCAGGCTGGCTTGCTGGACTTCTTGCTGTTCGGGAGCCTCATCTCAGCAGTGGACCCTGTGGCTGTGCTGGCTGTTTTTGAGGAGGTGCACGTCAACGAGACTCTCTTTATCATCGTCTTTGGCGAGTCCCTGCTCAATGATGCAGTCACCGTGGTGAGAGTGCTCAGCTGGCTGCCAATCCCAGCCCCAGGCTGCCATGCTCTGACCAATTGGGTGTATCAGCAGGCTTAGACCCTCCCCCTGGGTACCGTGGTGAAGAAATATGGTCTCTGCGTTCATCTCCTGGCAATCCCAATTACTGCCTTCCTCTTGTTCCTGACTCTCTTCTCCTCACTCAGGTGCTCTACAAGGTCTGCAACTCCTTTGTGGAGATGGGCTCTGCCAATGTGCAGGCCACTGACTACCTGAAGGGAACCGGTCAGTATCTCCCCCCTTTCAGTTGGCACTGGAGGTCTGCCTCCACTGGGTTGCTGAGTCCCTGTCCCCACTGCATCAGGACAGAGGAGGCTGTTCAGGTTGCCTCATTCCCTTCCCTTCTCTATGGAGAAATGGAGCCCTGAAACCCCAAGAAGGAGGGGCTTAGGGATCCTGACCCCTGGGGAATGCAGTGGACATCATCCTCTATTCCCTGCCAGGCAGCAGTCTTGTCAGCCCTGGTAGGGTCTGGGGCAGGGGTCACGCTGACAACCCACTCCTTCCCCAGCCTCCCTGTTTGTGGTCAGTCTGGGCGGGGCAGCTGTGGGCTTAGTCTTTGCCTTCCTCTTGGCCCTGACCACACGCTTCACCAAGCGGGTCCGCATCATCGAGCCGCTGCTGGTCTTCCTCCTCGCCTACGCAGCTTACCTCACTGCTGAAATGGCCTCGCTCTCTGCCATTCTTGCGTGAGTCCTCGGGGTATTGCAGGCAGGAAGCTGGGAGGGGGCGCTGGAGATGGTTGACCCTCATATGGACAGAAACAGGACCCTGAGGAATTCATAGGTTTCCCTGGTAGTGGGAGCCTCAGACTCCCCTTGGGAGACAGTAAACCTCAGGTTATATTCCAGGATCTGCCTTCAGAACTTTCCTGGGCACCCCAGAACCCAATCTTCCTTTGCCTGAAGTGCTCTGTGGGGTATGGGTCGAGCTGGAATTGGCTTCAAGGCCTGGTGCCACTGGCTTTGGTGACCACAGCACTTCAAAAGGTGCCTCAGAGAGTATGCCATTCAGAACATGTTTTTCCCACCTTCCCCTCCAGGGGGAAAGTGCTCAGAGACACTGAGTGGGAAGCCTGGAGATTAGGACCCTTATTACAGGACTACCACTAGCTATCCCTGGACAGTCTCCATGCTTCCTGGGCCTCAGCTCTGAGAGTCTGACATCCTGTGATGGGCAACACCCTCTCCTGCAACATGCTCAAACCCCAGAGGCTGTGCCTCCTGCAGCCCCTCCTCACTTGTCTCTCCATTCCTCTTCCAGGGTGACTATGTGTGGCTTGGGCTGTAAGAAGTACGTGGAGGCCAATATCTCCCATAAGTCACGCACGGCTGTCAAATATACAATGAAGACTCTAGCCAGCTGCGCTGAGACTGTCATCTTCATGCTGCTTGGCATCTCGGCCGTGGACTCTTCTAAGTGGGCCTGGGACTCTGGGCTGGTGCTGGGCACCCTCTTCTTCATCCTGTTCTTCCGAGCCCTCGGTATTGCTGGCACCCTCTGATTTCCCACTCTTCTTCCTGCCTCTGCCCCAGCTCATCCCCCAATCTGAGTCCACATCCTTGTCAATTCCTAAGCCTCCCCTTGTTGCTCACCCCTTCCAGCCCCTGTCAGACCTTAGCCCAGATACTTGGTGCCATCACTCCCAGTGCCCTCCACTCCCAACCCCCTGCTCCCACTGGCCTCCCTCCTGCTGTAGGCGTAGTTCTGCAGACGTGGGTGCTCAATCAGTTCCGGCTGGTCCCTCTGGACAAGATTGACCAGGTGGTGATGTCCTATGGGGGTCTGCGGGGGGCTGTGGCCTTCGCTCTCGTCATCCTACTGGACAGGACCAAGGTCCCTGCCAAGGACTACTTTGTGGCCACCACTATTGTGGTCGTCTTCTTCACAGTCATCGTGCAGGTGGGAGAGCCCACAGGCTGGGTGGGGAGAGGGTCTGGCAGGCCCGGGGGGGCCTTGGAACCTTTGGTATGAGCTCTTCTTCCTGCTGGGGATACAGGGACTTGACTTCCTAGACCTTGAGTGCAGTGAGGTGGGGATTCAGAAGCTGAGGCCTAATTATGGGAAGAGACAGGCAGCAGGGAACTAGATAGGGCAGGGCTCACCTGCTGCCTGTCTATAGGGCCTGACCATCAAGCCACTGGTCAAGTGGCTGAAGGTGAAGAGGAGTGAGCATCACAAACCCACCCTGAACCAGGAGCTGCATGAGCACGTGGGTACCAGAACCCCATCCCCCCACCTGTCCCTCTCTCCCTTCTCCTGTTTTGAGCAGAGTCCTGATCCAGTCGCCCTACCCACCCCACTTCTAGACTTTTGACCACATTCTGGCTGCAGTGGAGGACGTTGTGGGCCACCATGGCTATCACTACTGGAGGGACAGGTGAGGGAGCTGCCCCGAGGCTCCTTCAGCAGCAGCAGCCCCTGCCAGGGCAGCATGGGGAATGTGCCATACTCCTGAGAAGGGACACAGCCAGGCTCAGGCTGGGTGACCTCTTCCTGGAGTCCTTCAGTGGCATCCCAGTACTCTGAGGATAAGACAAGGCTGGTCTGCCCGGCCCTGCATGGTCTGGCACCTGTCAGACTCCAGCCTCACTGTGCTCTGCTCTGTCTTTGACTGTCTGCCTGCCAATTACATGGACCCTGTTTTACAATCTCAGGACCCACTATGCTCCTCTCACCCTGGCCCCTGGGACCTTTGCATATGTTGTTTTCTCTACTATATAGAATACTCCCTTGCCTCCCTTTCACACACTTAACCTCTGTTCATCCTTCAGATCTCACCATAGGCATCAAGTCCTTAGGGAGGAGGCATTCCCTGGCCTTCCCGACTAGGATGAAGCCCTATCATACTGTATAATTATCCATTGTAGTTCTTGTCATGGTTGCAATTTTACAATTATTTGTAATAACTTCAGGCTTTCCTATAACACTGTAAATTCCATAAGGACAGGGACTAGCTTTGAGATTCTCCCTGATTGAGGCCCATACCAAGAAAGCCAGGCCAGTGCTGGTGGTGCCCCTGCCCCATCTGAGGAAGGGCCAGCCAGCCAGGCCTTGGGGATGGCACTCAGGGCCAGGCCTGGCATCCTCTGTAGGTGGGAGCAGTTTGACAAGAAGTATCTGAGTCAGCTACTGATGCGGCGATCAGCCTACCGCATCCGGGACGAGATCTGGGATGTGTACTACAGACTCAACATCCGGGATGCCATCAGCTTCGTGGATCAGGTGGGTCAGCAGCCAGAGGTGGGTGGACCAGGTGGCCAGTAGGGTGGGGCAGGATGGAGTGACAGCAGGCAGGCCCTGAGCAGGGAGTTGAGAATTCCTAGCAAATTCAATGGTCTTGTAAAGTGGCAGCTGCAGGAACCAGTCTGGCCTGATGCTAATATTCAGAGTCTAGCAGGCAATAGAGAAAGGTGGGAAGCAGTTGGACTCTGGAGTTAACAGATGTGGTTTAATTCTTATCACTTGTAGGCTTGTGACCTTGAGTAAGTCACTTAACCTCTCTGAGCCTCAGTTTTCTCAACTATGAGAAAGCAGAAATGAGTGCCTCTGTCACAGTTTTGTGGATTCAATAGGAAAAGTGCCTAGCACAGTACCTGAAACATCAAAAGAGCAGAATAAGTGTTAACGATTATTATTCTTTTCATTACCCTCTGATTGTCTGGGCCACCCTGGATCTGATTGCCACCTGACCTCTGTCTTGGCCCCTGCAGGGAGGCCATGTCTTATCCTCCACAGGGCTCACTCTGCCCTCTATGCCCAGCCGCAATTCTGTGGCAGAGACCTCTGTCACCAACCTGCTGTAAGTCCTTGAGCCTGCTCCCCCTCCCTCAAGCTCCTCTCCATTGGGCCTTCTCTGAATCACTTCTGGGAAAGATTTGTGAACACTTTTGCATCTGCCCTTCCCCTGGCCTGTGCCTCCTGGCCCCTCCCCAGCACATGTGTTCCCTGCTTCCTGCAGGAGGGAGAGTGGCAGTGGAGCATGTCTGGATCTGCAGGTGATTGACACAGTACGTAGTGGCCGGGACCGTGAGGATGCTGTGATGCACCATCTGCTCTGCGGAGGCCTCTACAAGCCGCGCCGCAGGGTGAGAGCATGCAGGGCATGAGTTCTGAAGGGGTGAGGGTGATCTGGGGAGGCCATGATTGCAGGCTCAAGAGGCAATTGACACTAGCTTGTGGAGAGCTTTAGATGCCCAGTTGAAGAGTGTGGGCTTCAACTTATCGGTAAGAGCTTTTTTTTGCGGGGGTAAAGGTTGGCCTGATACACACACTGTTTAAAGATGTCTTCTCTGGTAGCAGAGTGCATATCAAATCAGAGGAGGTGAGTTTAGAGGCTGGACGAGCCAGCTGGGAAGCTGGAGTGAAACACTGTGGATTAGAGCTGGTTGATGGGAAGGGAGAGGAGCGCATAGAACTGGGTGATTGGCCCTGGAGGGGAAGGCAAGAGATAAGAGTACAGAGGGCTTGATGGTGTCACAGACAGAAGCAAGAATGCTGAGGAAGCCTGCAGGACCAGCTTAGCACAGGGAAGGCAGACATGTTTTAGGTAATGTGAGTTAGTCCAATGCAGGCTGTGAAGCTTTGGGACTGGAAAGGCCCATCCCATTTTGGAGGGAAACTGTTGCAACCCCACAAGGGGGCAGCAACCCATTACCTTGAACCTCCCTGAAATGGGAAACCAGCTGTTAACCATTCCTGGCAGTTTAAAATCAAGGCTGTTTCTACTGTTGAGACAGAATTGGCTTTCTTTAACTTGCTTCCACTGGTCCAGATTTAACTCTTTGCAGCTCTGCCAAATCAGTTTTCAAAGCTTTCAAGACAGTTCCCTTCCCCACAGGCCTTCTGCCCTCAGGCTAGCTTTTCCTCTCCCTGGTGTATCTTCTCTGGTCATAAGAAACAAGGCCCAGGATGGAAGGTGTTATTCTAGCTGGAGTTGGCAAGGGAAGAGCATAAAGCCTGTCTTTTCTAGTTCTAGAACTTTCCAGTCTCTTCCTGTAGCCCCGAATCCCTCCAGCTTTGGCTCACCACCCCGAGACCCCATATTATCCTTACAATCAGGCAAACCCCCAGTGTCTTCCTCAGTTTAATGGCTGTTAAACCCTATCTCATCCAACCTGTGGGCCTTTTGTGTTGTTTACTTTTTTCTAATAGAAAACTTCATTCACAAAACTAGAGAGAATAAAATAACTCATTTATCCATCACCCAGCTCCAATAATTATCAATGCATGGCTAATCTTGCTACATTCTGGAACCCAACACACTCCAGCCACGCTTTATTGCCTTAAAGCAAACTCCAGACATCGTATCATTATCATCTCTAAATATTTCAGTATGTATCTCTAGGTAGAAAGAACTCTTAAAAAAATAAACATAGTACCGTATCACTTACAACAGATAACAATAATTCCTGTTTATATCAAACATCCAGTCATCTTTTTCCAGATGGTTTGTTTAAATCAGAATCCAAATCAAGTCCTCACTTTGCATTTGGTAAATATATCTCTTTATTTAAAAGAAAATCTATAATAGTTCCTTCTCCCTCATCCCCCCCCCCCACCTTGTAATTCATTTATTGAAGGAACTGGATACTTTGTCTCAGAGAGTTTCCCATTTTATAGATTTTGCTGATTGTGTTTCAGTGGTGGTGTTGAATGTGTTCCTCCCTCCCCTGTGTTTCCTGGTAGTTAAATCTAGAGACCTGGTCAGATTCAGGAACATTCATAAGTATGCTGTGTATTTCTTACTGTATCACATCAGGATGTACATACAATAATAATTGGTTGTCTGTGAATGTGTGTGTGTGTTAGATCAGTCAGTGGGTTCAGTCCAATTAGTTCTTGTGCAGTCAATTAAAAAAAAACAAACGAGTGAGATTGTGCTTATCCCTGTTAAATGTCATCTTATTTGATTTAGCACATCATTCCATCGTTTGGATACCATGTCTGCCACCAAATATCTGCTCAGATTCACATCACATGAAAACTTGCTAAGCCTGTTAATTCTGTATTCCTCCAAATCAACCTAAAAATGTTGAACAGGATAGAACTGAGGACAGAGCCCTGTGGCATGCTACTAAGGACTTTCCTCCAGACTGAAATGGATCAACCATTTTTGGGGTATGGTTACTAGCCAGTTATGAATTAGTTATACCATAACATAATCTGTAATCCCTCATATTCTTCACAGAAATGTCACCAGAGAGAGACAGAAGTGTCTTGTATGCAGTTAAAAATATAAGATTGTAGTTTAAGAGAGAGAGAGAGATAAGGGCTGGAGATAAAGATTTGGAAACGACCTTTACCAGAGGTTTACTCACCTGGCTACAGCAGAACCCCCCGAGGAACTTGCTAGGATACATATTCCTGGCTTCACCTCCTGGAGATTTTGATTCTGTAGTATGGAATGGGAAGCAGACTCTGTGCTCTTAATAAGTCCCCCAGGTGATTCAAATGCAGCTGGTTTGATGGCTGGTGTTTGGGAGCCACAAATCTCTATCACTGGGTTAACTGAAGCTGAGAGAATGGACAGGTTTGCTGGGGAGAGAGGAGGGCCAAGGACAACACTGAGGAATGCACACGGAAGAAAAGGAGGAGGAGCCAGAAACGGAGCCAGAAGGAACCCTTGGAAGAGCAGTAGCAGATGGTATCTCAGAGGCCTGGGGCAGAAAGAGGGCTGAATGCTGCACAGAGGTCAGTGCCTAACCAGAGGCCATGGCACTGGTGACTGGGGAGAAGGCAGCACTGTGGAGTTGTGGACCCTGCAGTTATATTTCTGGTATTTAAGGAAGTAATGGTTATGAGGGAAAGTGTCAGAATCAAAGTATACAAATTGTGCAGCAAAAGGGAGGCAATGGCATCAATGGAAAGGTTTCCTTTAAGGAGGTAAGGGCAGGAACACGCTTAAAAGCAGAGGGGAGGGGGCCTGTGGTGAGGGAGGGTTTGAAGAAGTAGGAGAGGGAGAAATAGAAGGAGCAAGGAACTGATGGAGGCAGGAAGGAGTGAGCTGAGCCAGTGGAGGCTGTGATTGAGGAGTGAGGAGCCCTGTGAAGGAGCTGGACCCCTCCCTTGACCTCTCCAAGAGAGAGGTACCTCTGGGTCAATATGTAGAGGAGGGCAGATAGGGGACTTTGCAGAGAGCTCTTAGAACTGGTTCAGGGAAGCAGAAAATATGAGGTGTAGACTGGGAATGTGAGGCAAGACAAGATGATTTGAAACATGCTGGCAGTACTTGGTGGATTACCACTAGATAATAAAAAGGTTGCCAAGAACCAAGGGCAGAGACAGAGGCAATCTAGGTGAGTGTGTAGTGGGCTTGGTCTTTATGACAAAAGGATGGAAGGAGCAGATGATGGGGTTGGTCCTGAATTAGGCACAGATAGTTGTTGGGCCGAGAGGGTCCAGTGGGTCAGGAGAGACACTTAATGGAAGTTTAAAGTGCAGCCCGAGGTGTCCTGGTGGTTGTAGGAATGGCTAACTGGAGAGCTCCACCTGGAGGGAGAATCCTGTGTGGCTAGAAAGGGGCATGTGGGCCAGGCAAGTGGACCAGGTTCATGATGAGTTGCAAAGAAAGAAATGTCCCCCATGGTCTCATAGTAGCCCCCTGCCTCTCTTGTCACTTGAATCAGAGAGAATTGGGAAAGGGCTGTAGGGGGTAGGGGAAACCAGATTTGGGGGAGATCTGGGATAAAGGAAAGTTTTTCCCCAGTGAACTGAGAATACAGAGTGTCTGGCTGGATTCCTATTGTATTTTTTTGTTTTGATTTGTTTTTTAATCAATGACTAGTTCTTGAAAAACTCAGCCGGCAGGGCCTATGGTGAACATGGGGCTGTAGCCTGGGGTTCCTATGGGAGGCCAAGGCCCCCAGCCTCATGGCAGGGCGGGGCTGTCATTGCCAGTACAAAGCCAGCTGCAGCCGCCACTTCATCTTGGACGACGCACAGGAGCGGCAGGACAAGGAGATCTTCCAGCAGAACATGAAGCGGCGGCTGGAGTCCTTTAAATCCACCAAGCACAACATCTGCTTCACCAAGAGCAAGCCACGACCCCGCAAGGCTGGCCGAAAGAAGGCACGTGCTTTCTTTGGGACTTCTGTTTGGGGCTGGAGGCTGACGGCACACAGTTTTGAAACCCTAAGTGTTGGAATCCAGCTCAGGGGGACCCCTAGTTGGATATACCTCAGGGACTTGGTGGCTGCAGCAGTTTGGGTTCTCTTTTGCATCTTCCTGGAGCCCCAGAAGGGGAAGGTGAGCCCTTCAGAGGGAGATCAGCTTCTTGGCCATGTGATCACCTGCTGGGAGGCAGCAGGACCTCCTACCAGAGGTGAAATGAGCAGGAGAAAGGAAGACTCCCTGAGGGGCAACTCCACAACCCCCTGGTTCAGCCCAGGCTGATGTATCGAGAGATCTGGCTGGGGCATGGATTACTCAGACAGCACAGTACTTTGCTGGGGGGGCCAAGGGATGGAGGGCTATTGGGATTGACACAGATTCCGTCTCCTGCTGTGTCAGGAAGTGTAGTCCTGTTGACCCTACCAGACAACAAGGTTAGGATTTGGAGCCAGAGGCTTAAGGTTTTTTTCTTGGTCCCCAGAAGAATGGTGTGGCTAACACTGCAGCTACAAATGGGAAACCTCCTCGAGACTTGGGCTTTCAGGATACAGGCAAGCAGGGAGTGGGGGTGAGGTTGAGGATGGGAGGGGTAGGGAAAGGGCAGGGGCCCATCAGCCAGAATCCTGGAGGACCTCCTCTGCTATATTCACAGCCATGAGCTGGGGCTCTTCCCCTCAGGGACTAGATGGGCACACTTGATTTCAAAGCAGTTATTAGACTATTTGTGACAGGAGATGTCTGAAAGCTAACTACAGGTTACAGGCCCTGAGGACTTGGAAAAGGTGTCATGGACAAGGGGGAAGCTTGGTCAGAGCCTTGAAGGGTGGGTGGACCCTGGGGCCCAGTGTCCCATCTGCAAAACCAGGAGTTTTGCAAAAGCAGAATGGGCTGAATGTTGATGGGCCTCATAGTTCTCCAAATGCCCAGTTGATAATGGAACCTGAAGCTGAGGGAAGAGGATGGGGGAACCACAAAGTATGACTTCCCTCATGGCTTCCTCTGAGGACTCTGCTTGCCCTGGTTGCCTCCTTGGGATCTGTAGTTCCATTTCCCTTCCTCTCAAGCCTCCAACTTCCTAGGCCAGTACTAAAGCAGCCAGAGGAGAAAGCAGGTGCCTCTACCAACTGTGGGCTCTGCCTGGGTGGACAGGGAGCTGGTTTGGGGTTGTGCAGTACCAAGAGGCAGCTGCTGGCCTGGCCACCCCTATTCAGCTCGTGTCCCTGTCCAGCTGCTGTGATCTTAACTGTGGAGTCTGAGGACGAGGAGGAGAGCGACAGTTCGGAGACAGAGAAGGATGACGACGAGGGGATCATCTTTGTGGCTCGGGCCACCAGTGAGGTTCTCCAGGAGGGCAAGATCTCAGGTAATGGCTACCCCCCCACACACACACACACACCTCCCTCCCCTCTGGAGCAAGCTGGAGCTGTGCAGTTGGCTTCCGCCCTTTTCACTTATGGCCTCTACTCCAGACAACTCCCTCTTCCTATTCACTCATTTATTCACCAACCAGCATTTACTGAGCATCTCCTTTATATCACACATCTGACATGCATGATCTGATTCAACCCTCACGACAACCAAGATGGAAAAACTGAGCCCAGAGAACCGAAGGGACTTGGAACTTGTCCAGCATTCCACAGCAGAACCAGAATTTGAACCTGACTCATCTGACTCCAAAGCCTTTACACCGCCATGCTTCCTCCCTTTATTGTTTGGCGAGAAACATGAGGTGACAAGGCTAACACCAGGTTTTGTTGTGACCCATGCTCAGCATACCTGCCCTCAGGTAGAACCCCTGATGATGGTGGAAGTCTGTCCTGGGAGAAGGAGTCTGAATTTATCAAAATGGAATTATTGAGGACAAAAAGCAATATGTACATGTTTCTATATGTGGAGACCTAATTCACAAAGCTAAATATCACTGCTAGTTAGCTTAAGCACTCAGGTGTCTTTTAAAACATTTTTTATTATAGAAAATTTCAAAATATACAATAGACAGAAGAGTAAAATGAACTCCCATCTATCTATTCCCCAGCTTCAATACTTACCTACTCCTAACCAGTCTAATTTCATCTATATCCTCACTATGCCCTCCTCATCACTGGGTTTTTTTTGAAGCAAATCTCCAATATAATAATTCATCAATAAATACTTCAGCATGTATCTAAAAGATAGGATTCCTCTTTAAAAATACAAACACGATACTATTATCATATTTAAAATCTTGGTTATCAAATACCCAGTCCACGTTCAAATTTCCCTGTTTTTATATATATATATATATATATATATATATATATATATATATATATATATATATGTAATTTTTTTATAGTAAATTTGTTCAAATAAAAATCCAGATAAGGCCCACATATTGCATTTGGTTGATATGTTTCTTTTAACCTTTAGGTGTGGTTCTCAAGGTGGTGGTGATGGAGTGATTTTGTCCCCCAGGGGACATTTGGCAATGTCTGGAGACATTGGAGTTGCCACAACTGGAGGGGTACACTTGGCACAGAGTGGGTAGAGGCCAGGGGTGCTGCTAAACATATTATAATGCATAGGACAGCGCCCACAACAAAGTATCTGTTCCAACATGTCAATGGTGTCAAGTTCTTATAGGTTCCCCCACTCCCCCGACTATCTGCTTTCCTCTCCTTGCAATGTATTTATTGGAACAACCTGGCTATTTGTCCTGCAGTCTTTCCTAGTCTAGATTTTGCTGATTGCATTCCCCAAATATCATTTAATGTTTCACTGTCCTTTACATTTCCTGTATTCATTTATGTATTTATTTATTTTTTAGCTGAGCCATCCTGCTACTATTGGCAGCTTAGCGGCAGCTCAGCTCGGGCCAGGTATTGAACCGCTGTTGCTCAGAGCTCAAACTCTTGAGTGAGCTCTTAACCAACTGAGCCACTCAGCCGGCCCTCCTGTATTTATTTTTATTAGGTAAAAAATCTAAAAAAAACTGAATTAGTCTATTCAACGAGTGGTTCCTGGCCACTCTGTGACCCCTTCTTCCTGTATGTTCTCCCCCAACTTCTCTTTGTGTATCTAAACTGTCTCATGTTCTTAGCTAATTTTTTACTTCCTTTAAACTGGTAATTACCTCTAGAGCAGATTTCAGTTTTCACTGTTTGGTAAAAATACTTTATAGGTGGTGATGGTGTACTTCCTATTGCATCCTATCAAGAAGCACATATCACCTGGTTGCCTCTCTTTTTGTGAGGTTAACATTGATCACTGGGTTCCGATGTTATTAGCCTGATCCATCCATTATCAAGTTCCCCACCAGCTTTTCATCAAATGGTCTTAACAGCCACTGATGATCACTGGCAAATTCAACATTTTATTGGGGGATGCAAAATGGTGATACTCTACATCAATTTATTCGCAGGAATTCTATGGAAAAAAGCTTCCTCTCATCAATTATCTAGTTACTTTGAGATATAGTTCATACAGGAAACAATGGATAAATGCTTGATTTTTTCCCTTTTATCTATCAGTTTTCAGACCATGAGTTAGCTCCCTAGCCTCCTCCAAAGGCGAACACTGAAGTTTTGTGTTCTTTTAATTTCGTTGTTAAAATTTAATATTCCAGGTCTTTCAAGAGAGGTAGCTTTACTTTCAATCACAGCATCAATACATTTCATAATGTACTCAATCACGTTTATAGGGCTGCTCAGGACTGTATCAATGAGCAGACATGTATTGAGCACATACTATATGCAAGGCATTGTGCTTGACTTTGGAGGGCCAGGGGTGGCAGGTGGCCAGAAGGCTTCTCTTTCCCAGGTTTCCTCTTTCAGAACCTTAGACTTCCTGTCACGCAGGGGCTGAGCCTTCCATCTTGGCTACCAGCATTCTGGGATTCTCAGCTCATGTCCCCTGTGTTCTGGCATCCCCTTTGTGGCACAGCTTTAGCCTGCTATTAGGTTTGCATGAGCTCACACTCCTGGGCTCTGTCCCATCAAAGGGCAGGGCCCCCGAAGCAAAGCCTTTGGCTGGAGCCTTGAGGTCTTCCTCACCCTCGCTGCCATCTCTCTGGGATGGGGCTTGGCAGGATGTGGTTTCTGAGACTGGTGCTACAAGTTGGGTGAGAGCTGATTATAGATGGAACTTTCTTCCTGCCTGACTCCTGCTTTCTCTTGCTTTAGTTATTTTCACTTTTCAATAGGTATTTGTTGAGCAACTACTATGTGCCCAGTCCTGTGCTAGGTGCTGGGGATAGATACAACGGAGAGCAAAACCAGCTGTGGAGCTTCCCTTTGGCAAGGCATTCATCAAATAATCACACAAATGGATGTAATATGGCAACTGTGGAATGAATTTATTTATGAAAATGTGCTTATACTTGAAGGTTCCATTGTGTTGGTAATGAGCGCTTGTGTACTCTCTGTCCCCAGGGAGCCTTGAGGTGTGTCCAAGCCCACGCATCATCCCTCCCTCTCCAACCTGTGCAGAGAAGGAGCTACCCTGGAAAAGTGGGCAGGGGGATCTGACAGTCTACGTGTCCTCGGAAACCACCAAGATTGTGCCTGTGGACATGCAGACAGGCTGGGACCAGAGTATCTCATCCCTGGAGAGCCTGGCATCCCCGCCCTGTACCCAGACCCCATCTATGACCTACCTGCCTCCCCACCCACCGGCCGCTGAAGAGCCCCAGGCCCCTCTTGACCTGCCTTCTGATCTGCGCCCTAGCTTCGCCTTTCCCCCAAGCCTGGCCAAGGCTGGCCGGTCTCGCAGTGAGAGCAGCGCTGACATCCCCTGGCAGCAGGAGCTACAGCCCCTCATGGAACACAAGGACCATACCCATCTTAGCCCAGGCACTGCTAGCTCCCACTGGTGCATCCAGTTCAACAGAGGTGGCCGGCTGTAGCCCAGGGACTCAGGGAGGAGCAGGAGGCCGGAGCCCCTGTGGAAGTGTTCCGTGTGCAAAAGGCAGAGGACACTCAGCCTGATATGGGGTCAGAGGGACCTGGACTTAAGTAGCCACTGGGCTCCTTTAGGGTGGGTCAGAAGGGTCTCCTGGGCTGGTCCTCACAGGGATCCTTTTCACCATCACCCCTGCTCCTAACTCCTACCACCTTCCCTTTTAGTAAGGCCCTAACCCTCGCCCAAGACCCAGTCCAGAGCTTCTAGGAGCTAGGCCCAGACACTTGGGTAGCTGATGCCCATTCCCCAGGGGGTCTGTCTTCCTGGGGACAATCTAGGCAGCTGTTTCCTGCCCCCAAAGCAAGGGCATCAATCATTCTTCAGCTGATGATGGCCATTCCTGCCCTCTACCCCCTCAGAACCAGCTTAAGGACAGTGCCCTGGCAATGAGGTTCCTCGAGGGGCTGGTCCTCAGAGGAACTGCGGTAGGAGGTGGAGCAGGCCTCAACCTTGGGTTTTGCTGCCCTGTTGTAACCAATTTTTCTAGGGCAGTAGGAGTCTGTCTCTATTTCTTGCTTTATCTCCTTCCCTTTGCTGCCAGTTATTGGGGTGATTGGGGTGATAGTTCCTCCTTTTCCAGTCCCAAGGCTACAGGGCTAGGCCAGGCTTCAGGTCAGGGCTGCTTCTTAGCCAGGGTCACTCTGGGGATCTGATGCTCTGCATCCGAGTCTGGACCATTCAGATCCTTGGGTCTAGGTTTTCTGAGGAAGGGAGGCAGTGGCCTCGGCTCCCACATTACTACCTTGACATTTCCCAAACAGGAAAGGAGCCAGGTATCCCAGGGCCATAGCTTCTCTGCTGTAGGGGCTGGGATTCCTGGCTGCAGTGGTAAGGTAGGGGCCTTTCCTGGGGTTAGCACCTGCCCTGTGTTTTGTATGTTGAACTGAAGACACATTAAACACCTCTTGGATGGATGGGTGTCCCACGTCCATGTGTCTGGGGGTTCTAGGGGCAGGGGAGTGGCAACAAGGGTATCTGGTGAGGGAAATGGAAACTTCTAACCACCTGCCCCAGGATTTCTGGGATAGAGATTGAAGGGGGGGATCCTGGGAAAGACTGTTAGGCCCTCTGGCCCTTCCTCCCTCCTCTCCTCTATCTTCTCAATATTGTCCCCTTCTAGGGGTCTGCAGTGGCAGTCCAGGGGATCACTGTATGGACACGGGGCCACAGAACTGGGTGTCTACAAAATGGGGAAGGCTAGTCAGGAAAGTGACCCAAGAGGTCAGGTGCCATGGTGCCCAAAGATGCAGCCACCACACACTGGGACCCAATAAACCTTTTTGAAAACCTGGAGGCAGGCGTAGGACAAATGAACAGAAGTGTTCTGCACATGGCAAGGTGGGAGGGCAATCTCAAGATAGCTGGTTACCCTGAATGTTTATGATACAAATCGGGTAGTGTGGGGTCCAGAAACATTGAGGGATAGAAATCTCTGGTAACAGCAGTCCCAAATTCAATTTCCACTGTGTCTAAAGGGCTTTTTTAAAAAAATCTATCTTTACAAAGATATAACACCATAAAATTCACCCATTTAAAATGTACAGTTCAGAGGTTTTCAATATATTCAGAGTTGTGCAACCCTCACCACAATCTAAGTTTAGAACGTTTTCATTATCCCCAAAAGAAACCCTTTACCCATTAGCAGTCACTCACCCGCAGCCTAGCCCTAGGTAATCACTAACCTACTTTCTGTCTCTATAGATCTGAAGGATTTGACATACTGTGAAGGTTACAAATTTAGTCACCTTTTCTATGTTAATCATGGGGGAAGTATGAAGAGAAGAGTGACTTAGGCTTTACTCTCAAGTTTAGAGTGATGAGGCCTGGTAGTTATCAGTCCCAGCTGTCACTCACCAGGTAGGTCATCTTAGGCGTGTTACATACTTTCTCTGAACCTCAGTGTCTTCATCTCTACAATGAGATAACAATCATACTTATTTCATAAGGTTGCTCTTAGAATTAAATGATAAAATGAGAAGAATCTAGTACACAGCTTGGTCCATGGGAAGGGATCACAAATGTTTGTCATTATTGGTCTTATACTATAAGGCAAAGCACACTGAAAGTGCTATGGGGCATTGAGGTCTGGGAGGAGTGTGTGTGTGTGTGTGTGTGTGTGTGTGTGTGTGTGTGTGTGTGTGCATGTACGCGCACGTGTGCACGTTTAGGGGCTCAGACAACACAGGAAAAGTTGGGTGGGTGAATTCCCAGTAGAAAGAGCAACATAAAGGATGCCTGGAGTGCACATGGCAAAAAACAAGGAGCAGTGGTTGGTGTTGGGAGAGACCAGCCAGGGACACAAAAGCTTGGGTGGGGAGGCCCTGTGGAGTTTTGGGGGTGGCAGAGAGCTGGCCTGAGAGAATTGGGATCTGGGAGTGGTGTGGGCAGTGATGTGCTTTAGGGAACTCAAATATGGCTGGTGCCAGGAGGAAGATGTGTGGAACTGCAGGTGGAGGATGGATTGATAGAACACAAGACTAGAGAAAACCTGTTGGGAGGCTGCGCCAGCAGCCCAGGAACCTGAAGGGGCTGGCTGGAGAGGACAGGCAGCCATTTTCAGACTTTAGTATCAGAATCACTGTGGAGCTTGTCAAACATGCAGACTCCCGGGCCTACCCCAAAGGCTCTTGCTCAGCAGGTCTATGGAGACCCAGAAATCGGTCATCTTAAACAGCTCCCTAGAGGGAGGTGGCCCATAGACTACATCCTTCGAGAATTACTAGATTAGAAAGGTTGTAGAAATCAAATCCACGCAATTAGGCAACTGATGGTGTAGGCACGGGGGCGCAGAGGGGCTCCTGGGCCTGGTGCTGGGTAACTAAGAATGGCGGGACTTCTGGGCAGATAGGATTGGTCAGAGGCCAGCAGACTGAGGGAAGAAAGCAGGTGAGCACAGCTCCCAGGGGAGGCAGGCATCTGGGGTGAAGGCGCACGGCCAGTTAAGAGCTCATCCATGGATTGCCACCTGACTGGACAGCATGGCAGAAATGGCCTTCAGTGCCACTTGAGCTGCATCCAGGCCTCGAAGGAAGAACTTTGACCTGGGGGACTTGGGGAGATGGACATGGGCATTCCAGGTAGAGAACTAAGGCTTGTAATCAGATGAGTTTTCCAGGCTAGTATGTGAGCTGTACAGGAAGGGTGTGACGTCTTTGGATGGCCTTGAATGCTACACTAAGGAGTTTAGAGTTTATTTAGGCCAAAGATGAGATAGGTCTGGAAGGTTTGGGGTATATGTCACCCTATCTGGGGCAGTATTGAAGAGGGTATGCAAGATTTTTTGGTGGAGTGAGGGCAATGACGGGCCACTGAGGCACAAAGCTCCTATTTTATTTTTTGATTTATTCATATTGGCAAAGAATGCGAGGCTGAGGGAAGGTAAGGGAAGGCTAGGGAAGGGGCAGGGGAGGGAAGCCCATCCCCATTTTATGATCTCAGTGGAAAAGGCTGCTATGAATAGGTTCTGCTGCCAAGAGAGCCACAGAGATGGGCCCCATGAGTCACTGTTCAGTCCTGCAAGCTCAGCCCACAGAGCCTACTGTGGTCAGCAGCCCAGGCTGGCTCCAAGCCCAGCCCCCAGTGTTCCCCACTAGGCCCCAGTCTGTCCCCATTTCTATCTGTGTCTTTGCCATCCTAGAGCCGTGCATCCTGCAGCTCTCTGCTTCCTCTGTGTCCCTTTCAGACTGAACCTCTGAATCTGTTCCCATTTGTGACTCTGATTTACATCTGGTTCATGGATGGGGAGCCTCAGGAGGGCAGGGGCAGTGTGACCAGTCTCAGGAACCTCCCAAGCATTTATTATTGCTGGAAGTACAGAAGTGGACAACACACAGTCTCTGTTTTCAGGAAGCTTACAGTGCACATTCTATGTGGAGTGAATAAACCAAGGCCTGAATCTGTCTGCCTGTGCCCAGGAGTGCTGGGGTCTGCTATGGCCTGTGGCTTGAGGCCTCTTATTTGCCTCTGGCATTGGAGGGGTGTGTTTGCTTGCCAGCAGGTCCCCCCCAGCTCTTAGGGCTCCTAGGGGGCCTGGTTGGTGGGTGGGGGTGGGCAGGCAGTGGGCAGCAGAAGGGGAGGGAGGGAGAGGAGGCAGTGACTCAGTGGGGCGGCCCTGGGACAACTGGGGAGGTAGCCAAAGTTGGTCCTGATGCTCACTGGAGCTAGAAGAGGGTGGGATGAGAGGACCCACGGGAGCTGGGGATGGATCAGGATAACTGCAAGGCTCCTCTTTCACAGCCAGATCAGTTCATGAAGAAGACTCTTTGGTAGCTGAGAGTCTGGACTTTGGGTGCTGATGTGGCAGCTGGGAGGAGGGCAGATTGCTTTTGTTCCCACTATGTCTGTTTCTGATGCTCAGTTCCCTCCTCGGGCTCATGAAGGAGGTGCCTGCCTTAGAGTCAGAGAAGCCATTACACCCAGGAACCAAGGGCCTGAGCATGTTGTGGGGCACAGTGTCTTCTTCTGGCCATATAGCCTACCTTCTTACAATCTTCCTGCAAATTCTGGGGAGTGTTAGGCCAGGCCTACATGACCCAAAGGGACCTCGTACCTCAAAACTGGGAGGGATCTCACAGGTCAACTGTCCAGTGAGAGTTGAGGATCCCCTGACTGAGGGGGAGGGCACCAACACAGTGGAAGTGCTGGCAGCAAGTGGACGTCTGACATATGGGGTCTTTCCTAGTCCTCATAGCAATCCCGAGAGAAAGAAATGACTTTCTTTTCTTACAGGTGAGTAAGGTGAGGCTCAAAGAGAGCTGAGTTGCTGGAGCTCACCCAGCAGGTAAGGAGGAGCAGGCCTGGGTTAATAGCTCTCTGGCTGTGAGACCTGACCTCAGTCCCAGCCTCCTTGGGACTTAGTGGGCAGGGGGATCTTGGCTGGGGAGGGGGTGTATGTGAAAGAAGTGTCAAGAATACAAGGTAGGGGCCGGCCGAGTGGCTCAGTTGGTTAAGAGCTCGCTCAAGAGTTTGAGCTCTGCGCAACATAGGTTTGATGCCTGGCCTGAGCTGAGCTGCCAAAAGGTGGCAGGATGGCTCAGCTAAGAAAAAAAAAAATAATACAAGGTAGTGGAGGGTCTGGGGCTGGTGGATTGGTGGATTCTGGGATGCCTGGGTCAGCTCCCATCCCAGAGGCCTCCCTGCCCCCTCCTCCCCAGCCCAGACGGCAGCCCTCTATCCCATCATGGGATCATACAACCTGTCTCTTGGTGCCTGGGCCTGGGGCCTGGAAGAAAGATGGGGGCTGCAATGGAGGGGCGCCTCCCTCCCAGCCTCTATGAAGATATCCCAAGCATCTGGTCTGGGCGTAGGGAGTCTCTCTTTCTAGGGGCCTCCTGGGACCCTGGGCCCACACTTTCCTTCTCCAGGATAAGAGGAATGAGTGCTCCTTATTTTGCTGAGAGACCTGGGGCAGGGCTCCCCCCAAACTGTGTTCATTCAAGAGCAGAAGCTCCCTCACCTACGTAGTCCCTTCTCCACCCCAATTCCCAGGCCAACCCACATGCTCACTCACTCTCTTGCACTTACACCTTCTTCCCCAGGGGAGACGGCTTCTCAGGGAGTGGGCACGGTGGAACGGGTGGGTGTTGGTCGCTGCCCCCACCGGTGGACTGAGAAGCCGAGTCAAAGTCAGCGGGGCATTGGAGGTGCAGGCGGAGCCGAGCCGTCCGGGTCCGAGGGATGGAGGGGTCGAAGGCCAGGGGGCGCTGCGTGCAGAGGCTCTGCAAAGGTCCAAGGCTCTGTTCTGTCAGGGTGACCCGGGCGGCTGCCGTCGGGCCTGGCTGGGTGAGCTGTGACTCCGTCCTCCGGCCCCCAGGGGGCGGCGCGGCACCGCGTCCTCGGCTGCCCTGCGTTCCCTCCCTCGCGGCCAGGAGGCGGCGTCAGCGCACGCCTGCGGCGCGCTGTACCCGCCGTCGAGGCTCTGCGGTACGTGGGAGGTCTCTGGCTGTGCGGCCTCTCTGGCCGCGTTGATCGCGGCGCGTCCGGGGTGGGGGTCGGTGAGTGCGGCAGGCGCTAAGGCGAAGAGGCCCGAGTCCCCAGGAGCGAGGCCAGGGCCCCGCTGGGCCGGCGTGAGTGCGAGCTCGAGGCAGCACCCATGGGAGGGTGCGCATCCGGGGGTCCACGTGAATGCGGACGGGCGGGTCCTGGGCGGAAGGGAGACCCCTGCCCTTCTTTCCTCTCTTCAGGCATGAACTGCGGCAGTACCTGCGGGCACCAAGGCTGGCATCTCCGGCGGCCTAGTGCCTATTGCCTGTGTTACCGTCCGAGTGCTACCCGACCATTTTCAACCCATTTCCTGGATGAGCTGAGACCTCAGTTCACACCGAGGCCCCAGTCCCTCTCCCACTTGCTCTGAGCAGACCCACCTTTAAGTAGGGGGATGATGGACAGGTCTCCAGAGGATGGGGATGAGTCCCCAGACTCCCAGGGTCACGCTACCGACTGGAGGTTTGCTGTGTGCAGTTTCAGGGATGCCTGGGATGAGGAGGAACTTGCTCCCCAGATGCAGGTTAAGGACCCCAATCCTCCAAGACCACCAGCAGGGGCAGCCCAGGGTGAAGGGCTACAGGGCAACTCTCTGCCTGGGGAGTTTCAATCACCTCCAGGACAGATAACTGCAGATGGGTCAGGGGATGGCAAGAGGGGCACATTAGGAGGTTTCTCAGGCGAGTCAGAGGAACCTGTTCCCTCCAAAATGGAGAGCCTCCTATGCCCAATATCCTCCCACCTCAGCCTGGCACAGGGTGAGAGTGCCAGGAAAGGGGGAGGCTTGGCTGGTGACCCAGTTTTAGACAGGGTAATAATGCCAGCTGGCTTGGACCCTGGGGGGTTGGACAGCCACCCTGTGGACCTTCGAGACTCTTTATCTGCGACATCATCAGAGCTGCTGGAGACAGGTAAGGGAGGCTGGGCAGGGATATCCTGGAAGGGAATGGGAGTGCCTGGAGGGGAGTGCCAACTTGGAGAGGGCTCTGACCCTGCTCAGACTGAAGTCCAGGTCCAAGGAGGGGATCTCTGGGTAGGTGGTCCAATCCAATCCAGACCCAAGCCATTTCCCTTCCCAAGACCCCAGTGGATCCAGCCTTCCTAAGCCCACTGACTGCCTCCTGGCCCAAGACCTCACCTGGGAGCTGCTGGCCAGTGGCATGGCTGCCTTGCCAGGTAGTAGGAGGGACTAGAGGTGGAGGTGGGGTGACTTGATTGGGCAGATGTTCACTGTCCTCTCCCCACAGGGACTCGGGATAAAGAAGGCCGGGCAGTGCTGCTGCTGTGTGCCCATAGCCCAACTTGGCTTCACTCCACGTGCAGCAGCCATGAACTCATCTGCCTCCTGCTCTACTTGCGAAGCATCCCCAGGTATGGGGGAAGAGGTTGCAGGTTGGAGCCTGAGCCAGGAAATGACAGGGCCTGGGAAGCAGATACTGAACCGAAGCCTGCTGCCTCTTTAGGCCCGAAGTACAGGCCCTGGGACTGACTGTGCTAGTGGATGCCCGAATTTGTCCCCCGAACTCTTCCCTCTTCTTGGGGCTCAGCCAACTGCAAGTGAGTACAGGATTGTAGCTCCTCCCCACCCACCCCCATTCTTTTTCTGTAGGGTTGGGGGCAGGGCTGAGCTCAGATTCCTTGCAGGAAGCAGTCCCAGGGTCAGTGCACCAGGTGCTGCTAGTGGGGAAAATGCCTGAGGAGGTGCCTTCGGGGCTGCAGGTACTGAGCCATGTTGGCCGGGAGGTGGAAGTGGGACGCTTCCCCACCAGACCTGCGTCAAAACACTTTCTCTTCTTTCAGCTAGAGCAGTTGCCCTCTCAACAGAGCCTGCTGACCCACATCTCCACCTCAGCATTACCTGCTTCACTGGGAGGAGGCCTGCCTTACTGCCATGAGGCCTGGCTGGACTTCCGGATGGTCAGTGCCCTGGGTGGGGCAGAGGGTGGGAATTCAGGCAGCCTAGCCAGCAGAGGATCCTCTCCTGGGCTGGCTTGACCAGTGCAGAGCTGGCTGCGGTGGTCTGGAATCCAGGATGCCTGGGACCAGCACTGTGCACTGCTCTGGTCATGCCTGTCCCTACTCACAGCGTCTGGAAGCCCTACAGCAGAGCTGCCAGGTGGTTTGTGCCTTGCTTCAGGGGGCCATTGAGAGCATGAAGGCTGTGCCCCAGCCCATGGAGTTTGGGGTGAGTGTCGTCTCTTCACGCCTCCCCAAGTGCTCCCTGTCTCCTTTTTTTCCCCATGCCCACCTCCACCCCGTTTCCTTTAATCACAGGAAGTCAGTCAGCTGCTACGGCAGGCACGGGTCTTGATGCAGCATGTACTAGACTCACCACAGCTGGCATGGCTACAATGCCAGGGGGGTTTGGAGCTGGCATGGCTGAAGCAGGAGGTCCCAGAGGTGACCCAGAGCCCAGACTACAGGTAGATGCAAGCCCAGCTCCCAGGTCTTGCCTCAGCATATCATATCCCATGTTAACAGCTCAGCTGGCTGCCTCAGAACCAGCTAGGATGGTGATTCCGGGACAGGGTGGAGTGCAGCAAGGCAACTGCAAGGACCCTAAGATCGTGTACCCTCACTAGGCCAGCGGTGAACAAGGTTGATGAGCTGTATGACCGTGTGGATGGGCTTCTGCACCAACTGACCCTGCAGAGTAACCGGCGAGTACAGGCACTGGAATTGGTCCAGACGCTGGAGGCCCAGGAGGGCGGGCTTCACCAGGTGAGAAGTACCTGCCCAGATGGGTCCTGCCCCTGAGCTCAAGCATGACCCTCAACCCACAGCAGCTGTCCTTTCCCTGTTTGTGCCCTTCTAGATTGAAGTGTGGCTACAGCAGGTGGGCTGGCCAGCATTGGAGGAGCCTAAGGAGCCCTCACTAGACATGCTGCTCCAGGCCCAAGGCCCTTTTCGGGAGATGGACCAGGTTGCCCAGGTGAGTTTGGTCACTTATTTATTCTGTAGGTATTGGGGCACTTGGCCAGGGATCAGAAATGCAGAGTGGGTGAAAACAAGTCTATCCTTTGCTCTCTTGGGATTTATAGTCTAGCAGAGAAGTTGTAATTAAAAGTTCAAAGTCATATATGTGTATTTGTAAATTGAGGCAAAAGGTCTGGAGAGAAGCAATTCAGGTGGCTCTACCTGAGTGTATAATAAAGACCTGACCCAGAAGGGGTGTTTTGGGCAAGCTTTCTTGAGATAGTGACTTGAGCTGAGATCTGAAGGATAGGTTGGGGTCAACCAGGCAGAAGAGGGTTGGAGATGTGAGACATTCCAGGCTGAAGGAACAAGCAGCATGTGCAAAGGTCTTGTGGCAGGAGGGAGCACTACTTGCCTGAGGAACTGTAAGAAGGACAGGTTGAAATGCAGAGCAGAAGAGAGTGATATGACATAAAACAAGGCTGGAAAATTAGTCAGTGGCCAGATTATTGGGCCTTATAAAAATGTACAATTTAAGCAGGAAAGGCACGTATTCAGATCCACGTTCTAAAAGGAGTATCCTAATTTCTGGGTAGACAGTGACTTGGAGGATGGACATGAACTATCCATTGAAGAGACAGTTGTAGTGTTCCAGGTGGGAGATGGTTGCTCTGGTCAGGATGATGGTGGAGGGGATGGATTTGAGAAATTGATAGGATTTAATGGTGGACACATGTGAGAGGGTAAAAGGGAGAGGGAGGTTGTAAGGATGAATGGGTGCTATTCCCTGAGAAAGGGACCAGGAGACAAGGACATTCTAGGGGAAGGGCATTCGTGAGTTCAGTCTTGGGTGTGCTTTGGAGATGACTGTGGGGAATGAGTAAGAACCATGGGGATTGGGCTTAGAGCTCAGAGGAGAGATCTGGCTGTCGAGGGTCACTTGGTGGGTGTGGGTGTGTGGATGACATTTGAACTGTGTTCATATAAGGTTGCCTTGCGGGAGAGAGAGTGGACTGTCTTCAGGAGCCCCTGTGTTTAGTGGCCTTTGTGAGGGTTGAGGAGCAGGAAGAGGAACCCCCAGAGAAGGACATACGAATTTGGAGAGTGGTGAGGGGTCAGGAGCCAGGAGCCAGTAGAGAGAGGGTTGAATGTTGCTGAGCAGTAGAGTCAGATGAGGCCTGAGGCCCGAGAAGTGCTGGGGTAGGGGTTGACAAGGTGAAGAAGCTGTGATAATGAGTTAAACAATTTCTCCAGAAAGTATGGCTGTGGAGACAGGCTCAGAAAGAGAGGGAAATGGGTGGGGGATGGAGGGAAGGTCTTTAATCACAGGAGAGACTTGATGATGTGTAGATGTCAGTGGAGGAGACCTGGGCTCAGGGATTAGACCACCGGGCCTGGCTGCTGAGCCCAGTCTCTATCTCCAGGAGCAGGTCAGGCGAGGGGAGAAGTTTCTGCAGCCACTGACTGGCTGGGAGGAGGCTGAACTGGGCCCCCCTGGGGCCCGCTTTCTGGCCCTGCAATCCCAGCTGGCTGAATTCTCTAGGGCTTTGGCCCAGCGCAGGCAGCGGCTGACAGATGCTGAGAGGCTGTTGCTGTTCTTCAAGCAGGTGAGTGAGGGCTGCTGTCTGTGGCTTCAGGTGGTCATTGGGGCCAGGCGGGTGGCTGCCCGGCTCTACCGCAGCCTGAGCTCCTCCTTTTCAGCCTGACCCCAAATCCAACCACTGGGGTATGGCCTGGGGCCAACACCCTGTGTGTGTGGGGGGCGAGTAGGGAGAACACTCAGTGGTTTCTGTGGGGTCCTCTTCATGTCTGTGTGGCCTTGGTGTTGCAGGCCTCGACATGGGCTGAGGAAGGGCAGCGGGTATTGGCAGAGCTGGAGCAGGAGTGCCCAGCAGTCGTGCTGCAACGGCTGCAGCTGCATTGGACCAAACACCCTGACTTGCCTCCGGCCTACTTCCGAAAGATGTGGGCTCTGGCCACTGGGCTGGGCTCTGAAAGCATCCGCCAGGAGTGCCGCGGGGCCTGGGCACGGTGTCAGGACACCTGGCTGGCCCTAGACCAGAAGCTAGAGGCTGCACTGAAGCCACCACCGACGAGCAACACAGCTAGCCAGTGTGTCAGCCAGTTACCAGCTGCACCTGCCCCCCCTCCCCTGAGGAAGGCCTACAGCCTTGATCGGAATCTAGGGCAGAGTCTCAGAGAGTCTGCCCACCACTGCCACCGTGCGGCCATTGTGGCTGCTTGCCACAGACCAGAGGCTGGATATGGTGCCCAGCCAGAGTCATCACCCACCATGCCTCTGCCAGGCACCTCTGACCCTAGGAACCTCAACAGGTGCAGGCCGTGGGCAGGGCGGGATGGCAGAGAGAGGCAGGGAGGGCAGTGGCAAGGCAAATGTCTAGGGTTCTGACTCCACCTACCTGGTAGGCTCCAGCTGGTGCTGGCAGAGATGGTGGCTACGGAGCGGGAGTATGTCCGTGCACTTAACTATACCATGGAGAACTACTTCCCTGAGCTAGATCGCCCTGATGTGCCCCAGGGCCTCCGTGGCCAGCGTGCTCACCTCTTTGGCAACCTGGAGAAGCTGCGGGACTTCCACTACCATTTCTTCCTGCGTGAGCTGGAGGCCTGCACGCGGCACCCACCCCGGGTGGCCTATGCCTTCCTACGCCATGTAAGCCCCACAGGCCACACGGCTCCTGGCTGATTCTGCCACACTCAACAAAGAGCTATTGGGCAGATGCTTGGTGCCAGGCCCTGTGCTGGGTATAGCTATGAGGGAGAACCAACAGGACCCTGCCCCTCAGGGTGCTCATAGTTAAGTAGAGGAGACATAAAAATGAAAAAGGTAGTTCCAGATTATAGTTGGGGCTAGGAGGAAAAGAATCACAATAGATTATTGTGTGTTACCGGTAGGGCAGAGGTTTGCCCTTTAGAGAGAGCAGTTAGAGATTCCTCTTTGAGGAGCTATGTTTGAGCTGAGGCTGGAGTCAGTGTTCCATCAGAGGGAAGAGCAAGTGCAAAGCCTGTGGCAGGAAAGAGGCCCAGTGGTCAAGGAAGACACAGGCCAAGGTGGGTGACTGTAGTGAGCAGAGTAGTAGTCCAACGTGAGGTGAGACCAGGGTGTGTTCTCAGCTGTGGGAGGAGCCGAACTGGGTGTGGACTTCTTCCTCAGGGTCTGTGTGGGCGAGTCCCCTTTTCAGTGCCCGTTCTTGCTAGATCACCTCTCGTTCAAAGCAGGGCAGATTGGATCTCTTGGGGGAGGCCTCCCTGGGAGCCGCCTGTTGGCATTTTGATCCTCTCAAGCTGAGAGTGGTCTGGCCCAGGCAGGGGCAGCTGACCCCCTTGCACCTGGGCTGAGCTGCGTGTCCTTTCAGAGGGTGCAGTTTGGGATGTATGCACTGTACAGCAAGAATAAACCTTGCTCTGATGCCCTGATGACCAGCTACGGTCACACCTTCTTCAAGGTAGGAGCCTGAGACTGTAGGGAGAAGGGGGTTGGTGGGAGTACCCCAAAGCCGCCTGATGGTCTCTAGCCCACCTGGCAGGACAAGCAGCAAGCGCTGGGGGACCACCTGGATTTGGCCTCCTACCTGCTGAAGCCCATCCAGCGCATGAGCAAGTACGCACTGCTGCTGCAGGAGCTGGCGCGAGCCTGTGGGGGCGCTGTGCAGGAGCTGAGTGCCCTGCAGGCCGCCCAGAGCCTCGTGCGCTTCCAGCTGCGACATGGCAATGACCTGCTAGCCATGGACGCCATCCAGGGCTGTGATGTGAGTCATCCCAGGCAGGGGGGCAGGTGCTGTGGGTGTGAAGGGAGGGGGCAGAAGAGGCTGGGCATCTACCTGGCCCCAATTTGGCAGGTTAACCTCAAGGAACAGGGGCAGCTGGTGCGACAAGATGAGTTCACCGTTCGCACTGGGCGCCACAAGTCTCTGCGCCGCGTTTTCCTCTTTGAGGAGCTGCTGCTTTTCAGCAAACCTCGCCGAGGACCCACAGGCATCGATGTGTTTGGCTACAAGCGCTCCTTCAAGGTAGGTCCACCTGACCCCACCCTGTGCCCCTTGCCCCCAAGTGCCTCATTATGCCCCTCTCCTGGCCACACAGATGGCAGACCTTGGCCTCACTGAGTGCTGTGGGGATAGCAACCTGCACTTTGAGATCTGGTTCCGCCGTCGCAAGGCCAGGGACACCTTTGTGCTGCAAGCTGCCAGCTTGGCCACCAAGCAGGCTTGGACGGCTGACATCTCCCGCCTGCTCTGGAAGCAGGCTGTCCACAACAAGGGTGGGTTCCTGTCCTTGCTTTACCCCACACTCCCTCCCCTCCCTGGAGATCTTATGGTGGCCCAGGGAGGGCTTAGGGATCTGGAATGCTTAGGAAGTAGGGAGGAGGTCCAGCAGCAGCAGCCACAGCAGGGGAAAGAACTTCAAAGTCAGGCAGTCCTGCTGTCACTGCTGGTTACCGTAGACGCAGTATTAACCTGTGAGTATCAGAGACCTCATCTCTAAAAGGGGAATTACACCTGCCCACAGGATGATTGGGAGGAAGATAGCCTGCCACCACAAAGGCTCAGTGCACAGGATGGCTTATCTGCTGGGAATGGGTGTAGAAGAAAGACTTATTTAAGGGGGAGGGGTAGATAGAGGCCGAGGGCCAGGCTGATGTCAAGAAGGGCCCCAGCTATGCCTACTCTCCACCCAGAGGTGCGTATGGCTGAGATGGTGTCCATGGGTGTGGGGAACAAAGCCTTCCGGGACATCGCCTCCAACGAGGAAGCTATCAATGACCGCACCATCAACTACGTTTTAAAGTGCCGAGGTAGCGGGCAGGCTATGGGGGTGGGGGTAAGGAAAGCTGCGCGGGAGGCAACATGGACCTCTGTTAGCTGTGGCCGGTGCTCCCCTCGAGGCCTTGGCACAGGTAAGCTCTCACCTGCCCAACCTAACCCTGTCTCTTATGCAGAGGTTCGTTCTCGGGCCTCCATTGCTGTGGCCCCATTTGACTGTGACAGTTCCTACCTGGAGGCCTTGAGCTCCCTTCCTGCCAACCCTGCCTCTTGCTCTGTATTGGGGTCCCTCAACCTGCACCTGTACAGAGACCCGGCTCTTTTGGGTCCCCGCTGGCCCCTGTATTCTACTAGCTTCCCAGAGGAAGCAGCACTGGAGGCTGAAGTGGAGCTGGGCAGCCAGCTGCCTTTGAGTAAGTCTGGGCTTGGCCAGAGGCAGGAGGGCATGGCTTGGGGTCTGGGCTACCCCTGCTGACAGCTCACCCAGTCTCCCTCTCCCTCCCTAGCTCCTGAAGACTCAGAGGTCTCGTCCCAGTGCCCATCAGCCAGTGGCTCCAGTGGCTCTGACAGCAGCTGTGTGTCAGTGCAGGCCCTGGGCAGGGGCCTTGAGGACTTGTCCTATGTGAGTGCCATTTTGCCCTATACCCACCAACCCCTCCCCCACCTAGTCTGGACCTATGGCTGCCTTTCCTTTAGGTGGAAGTGCGGGTGAGTGGGCCACAGCCATTCTCCAGAGACCCCTCCTGGACCCTGAGCCAGGGAAATAGGTATCCATGTCTACCTTGGTACCACAGGTCTGAGCCCAGGCTCGAAGGTGAACAGTGCATCCAGCAGCCTGTAGTTCCAAGGAACATGACCTCTCTCTGGATCTACTCTGACCAGGGCATGGCTGTACCTGGGCCACTTCAAGCCCACATGCACTGCCCTATTGACTACCCTTTCTGATGTATATGCCCATTGGACAGACTGAGGGCCTCTCCAGCAGAGCCCACTGCAGAGTCTGGATGAGCAGCATCCTGATCCTGTGCTCCTGGCCCCATGTCACCTTCTTCTCTCCCTTCTCCAGCTCTCATCCCAGTTGTGGTTTAGGATTAGGCTAGAGCAGAGGGTGGGGTTTGTCTGTGCTCCAGGCAGTAAGTGGGTTACCCTACCCCTCAGGAGGAACATAGGTGGGTTCCCAGCAGCTACTTCCCAACCTCTGGTCTTACAGCCACGCTCCTCAAATAGAGGCAAGCCCACCCCTATTGGGCCCTTACTTTTGCCTGCCCTGGCTCCCTAGGCCCAACGCCTTCTTATCTGGGTCAGTTTGGTTATATTGACTCAGTGCCTTTAGAATAGCTTTCAATTAGATTTGTTGTTTAAAATTATTTCACTTGTTAGGTTTGTGGCATTTCAGAGAGGGAGTCCAGACCTTTGACTTGTGATTTACTCTTTATTTGTTTATAATAAAAATAGACTGATACACACCCTCGAATGGGCATATGCATTCTGGGGACATCATCAGTTCAAATGAGCCTTGGCAGCTGGGGATAGGTGGGGGCAGTGTTTCTGGATACCCTCACCCTCTTGTAAGTATTTGCCCAGGATAGAATAAGAGACAGACTTAGACAGGCCCCTCTGGATGAGCAGGTCCATGCAGCAGCCATATTTCCTGGCGAAAGGCAGTGTGAGCTGGAAGGAAAGGCTAGTTCTAGCCCTGATTTCCTGCCCAGTTGCCTACTGTAGCTCTGTGTGGGCAGGGTAAGGTCAGTTATTGGGAACCTTTGATGTTCAAAGGGTTATGGCTAGGGGCGGTTACCAGGGAACTGAGCAGAAGAACCACAGGGTCAAAAATGTATGTTTTCCTGCCACTAGGCCAGAGGCCTGATAATTTGGCATTTTTGTGTTTATAGAGAAAGGTGTTGTAACAATGCACTTGATTACAGAAATACCAAATTAATGAGAAATTAGCTAAATCTTTTTCACCTACAATGTTAAATATAAATGTTGAACCATGAAATTACTTTAAGGAATCAAACCCAAAAATTCTGGTCATTCCTTTGCTCTCACTGAACATTTTCTTTATAAAAATTCTTTAAGCAGCTTAAATATTAAAGGGGTGTACAAAAATGGTGACATAATGGTTAAGTAGGTAATGTTGGTATCACCTGTTGAAAAGGTCTGACTCCCAATAGTTTCTCTGATTTCAGAATCCCAAAATATTGGGCTCATATAATATGCTTCCCTGAGCATAGCCAAGGTTGTTAGTGATGAAGGCAAAATCACTATCACTGGAGGAAAACTACAAAAACAAGTAGGCTGAATACTGCTTTTTGACCACTCTAGACTGGTTGATTTCAGCCATCATTTCTCCCTCCCCAGGACCAGGGACCCAAGGTCTAGCTGCCTGCCTTGCCTTCTGGGCAGTACTGGCCTAGCCCTTGTGCGGCAAGGCACAGTGTCCATATGGTCACCATTACCCGTGTGGTGCAGGTGGTTCTCACCTCCACCCAGCTGTACAAGCGTTCCTGGGTATGCCGGTCATTCTTGAAGCCGGTGATGGCCAGCAAATCCACCACAAATTGCTTAGGACTGATGTGCAGGGTCTGTCAGGAGAGCCCACTCTCAGCGCTGGGGCAGCTGCCCGACACACTTTTGCTTAGCCCCTCAGAGTGGGATACAGAGAAGGGGCTTTCCTGGGCCTGCAGCAGCCACAGGGATCAGGGGGCACTTTCACTCCAGACTGTCTCTTGGCCAAGGCTTGGTCCAGATGACACCACCCTGTCTTCCTGTCCCTGTTCTTGCCACCCTTCTTCCCCTGACCTATTCCCCTTACCTACCCCCACTGTCTTGGCTTGCTTCCTCTTGCCTTGTACTACTTATTGTGGGTCAAAGGGACAGGTGGCGAAGGAACAGGGCCTGGGGCCTATCACATACCCACAGCCGGTTGGCCAGGGAGACCACCTTGGCTGTGATGGCTTTGGGGTCCTTTTGCCTGATGGAATCCAGGATGATGTCACTCAGGAAGCGGTGACATTTCTGTGCATAAAACATCTCTTCCCAGGACAGAGAGAAACTCAGGAAAGTCACCTCTGTGAAGGAGAGAGTGGATGTGGCCACATCTACCCAAGGCCTAGGGCCTTAGAAGCAGCCTGGGGTAAGGGCTCCCGCAGGAGACTATCTCCCTACAGGACCCTGGGTGGGGCTTGGACGTCTCCACAAGGAAGTGCAGGGCCCGGCCTGGCTCCAGAGCCTCACCTTGGGGCTGGAGGCTGGCTGTGGGAGGTGTGTGCCTCAGCTTGTCCATCCGTGTGGTGTAGACGATGCTGTCCTCAAAGAACATGCAGGAGCCATCACTGCCCACCACGGGGGGGTGGCTCACTTTGAGGATGACCCCTGTGCTGTCCACCTCACTAGCCTCAGGCAGTGGCTGCTCAGGGGCAGGGCCTTCTGTGAAAACAACGTGGGGAGGGGGTTCTCCTTAAGCCATTTCAGAGCTCAGCCAGGGAGGGGACCTCTGGTGACAGACCAGTATGGGCAGTCACCCCGCCCTCCCAGCAGCTGCTGCCTCCAGCCTCTCGGAAGTGGCACCTTGGGTTGGCAGGGGCCTGTCCTGGCTCTCCCCTCTTCACTGCCCTGAAATCATTGCAAGCCAAATCCTAAATTTCAGAACTCCAAGAACTCTCCCAAATTTCTCTGTTGAACGAAGATTGGTATAAGGCCAATAATAACTCAGCTGGGGACTGGAAATGTTCATAAAATTATAAAATGAGAGGAGTTTTTTGGGTGAGCCTTTGAAGCCTGTCCGCTGTGAAAAGTATGCTTGACAGACCAACTTGTGGCTCATAGGCAGGGCCCAAGAAGGCCCCTCCAAGCAAGGCTCGAGCTTCAAAAAGGGAAGGCGACAACAGTGTCGGAAGGACTTGGACGGAGCAGAGGAAATAGCCCATTATGGCAGTTAGCACACTTCCCTGGGCTGCGCTGCAGCTCTCCACACAACACACCTCTCTCTCCAGCTCCTTGTCCTGTCCATCCCTCCTCAGTAACCGTCCACCCCTTTTCAGTCACCCAAGCCAGAAACTGGCCCCTCTTTGGCTGAGTCCTTATCCCCATCCTCCCCTGACTGCCTAGCCTGTTTTCATCTCCAATGACCTCACCACTTCTAACACTTCCCCTCCTGCTGCTGCATTTCCTCTGCTCCTGGAGCAAGCTTTCTGAATGCACATCTGACTACTTGCTCCCTTGTTTAAAATGCTTCAGTGGCTGTCCACTCCCTTTAGGGTCAGAACAAAGTGCCAGGACCTGAACTTAACCGCAAGACCTGTTCTGATTACTTATACCTCCCATCACTTCTCCAGGAAGCCTGGCCTCCAGCTAGACTAATGACCTGTTTCCACGCGCACCAAGGTTTCTCCTTCTTTCCCCTGCTGAGTCCCCAGCCCCCAGCCTCCTTTGTGTTCCTATTACTTCATAGGCACCCCCTTTCCATATGCTTTATGTGGTCTCTTAGCTCCTCGAGCCATGCCACTGTGTTGGTCATATATTTGTGTTTGCTGCTTGACAGAGCTGGCATTGGTGAGTGCTGGGTTCTAGTTCCCCTTTGTCACTCACTCACTCTGTGGTCTTAGTCAAGGTTTTTCTTTTCTGTTGTAAATGAGGATGGTATAGGACTCACCTCTCTCCTTTGACCTCTGCTTGCCCCAGTCCTTCAGGGTGAGAGTTCTTTTCATGGGGAAGTATGGCTTAAAGGTTGGCTCTGGCCCTTTGTCTTTGGCTCCAGCTCCAGTCCCTGCCTGTGGACCTGGGTCCTTCTCTGAGGTTGTGGAATGGCCTTTCCAGGAAGCTGAGGTACTGGGCTGAGAAACAGCCTCACTTGCCGAGGGGAGCTGCAGGGCGGCCTCCTCCAAGGAGCTGCTCTGGGGGGCTGGCAGTGGCTGGAATTCCCACTGCTTGCAATTGACCATGTCCCATTCCCTCACCAGGGAGATGAGCTTTTGCATGGGGGTGACAGGAAGGTCTTTGGTTTCACATTTCTGTGTGAGGTTAACTGTGGGGCACTTCTTCCTGGGGGGACTTTCAGGGTGGGCCCCCCAGTGTCTAGGGTTGGCACATAGGCCAGAACAGTGGGAGTATGTGCTGGGATTGCCCACCCGCTTGGCACTTCGGCACAGGGACATCGGGATGGTCTGGGAGTACTGCTCGGCCTCCTCCATTTGGCTGGACCGGGCCAGGGTCCCCTTGACCTTGTTCCATGCAGTCCTGTTATTGCAGTCTTGGAGGTCCACAGGTACGCAGGCTGTGTTCTGGGGAGGGAGGGCGCAGCAGCTCTGGGCATGTTGTGCTTCCACTTAGGAGCTTCCCCCAGACCTAACAAGCTGGCCTCACCCAGAATGATCCGTGCCCTATAGTCAGCTGTGTGAGTTTTGCTCAGTCTGAGTGGGGTGGTGCCAGCACAGGGACCTCTCACACACCAAAGGGACATAGTAGCAGCATCCCAGGCCACAGCAGCCGACACTTCCCTGTCGCTCCTCCTAGGTTCAGAAGCCAGTTACTGTGCTAGGAGCCCATCTAGGCCCTGCCCTGTCACTCTGCTCTGCCCCCCAGTAGCAGAGCCTGCCCTGAGCCCTGTGGGGGTTCCCTTTGAGGACAACACCAAACCAAAGAAGGCTGGGCCTTACTTCTTTGGGATCTCTACTGAACTCCACCAATGACTCTGGCCCTTCTGTCACTACGTGCAGCCTCCTGATGGGAAAAGCTTCTTCATTTTCAGATTCATTCTCCTGGGTCCATGACCTACACACTCCAAGAAGGGTTGGTTAGTGAGAAGCTTTCACTAGCCCATTGACCAGTTGGTCAGGTCTGCCCTTTGGCTGAGAGTTAACCCTGGACAGCTGGGGAGAAGGGGCTCGTAAAGGGTTTTGCTTAGGTCACTGGTCAATCCTGGACCCGCTCCACCCCCTTAACCCTAAGGATAACAGGTCTTATTGGGAGGTGGGACTTAGGACAGGATTCCCAAGAGGAAATTAAAGGACCAAACTCCCGAATGTGGTGTCTGGAGCCAAGTCCCCTTACTTGTACGCCTCGCATTGGACAAGGGCTTCTGAGAGCGATGGGATGTGGTATTCCTCCACCTCCTGGCAGAAGAGGGGCCATTCCCTGCAAATGACAAGATATTGGACTGGGCAGCAGGGGTGGGAGTGTAGGTGGAGGCATAGGCCTCCAGAGCTGCTGCCTTGAACAGTTCACATGTTGGAAATACTGTGTCCTCCCCCCTAAAGGCTGTAAACTCAAGTGTCCTTTATTACAGAGGGCTGGGGTTTCATCATACAATTTCCTCCCTTCACTTACTTGAATTCTGATGGTAGAAACAGTTTTCCAAGTCTCAGAAAGTTGAGAACATGTCGGAACATTTGCCCATCCCCATGGATCAGCAGGGTCTGTCCATATGTGATCCAGTACACTCTCTTAGGGTTGGACAGCAGTTCTGGATACTGCAAAGGGTTGGACACCACACTGTTAGTCTGTTAGTTAAACGTCTAGGTCTTCTGTAAGGGGCAGATCAGTCTTCTCTTCATTTCCCCGACCATTCTAGAGCAGAGGCTTTGGGGTTTGTTGGCCACAGGGAGCCATGGTGGGGAGCAGAACATCTAAAGGAGAAGCACATTATCTCTTCTTCAAGTTTTGCTGGTCCCTAGACCACCACCTAGGGGTATTTGGAACCCCACCCTACCTCCTGCTCAGTTCAGGCCCCTCAGACTGGCCTCCTCCCTACCCCCAAACTCCTGAGGGCCTTCCCAGCATGCTGTTCGAATGATAAAAGCAGGAGGGAAGGTTCTTGTTTTAAGCAGGCGCTGGAGGCTATGTGAGGGTCAGGTGACAAGTTCCACAGCAGGTCAGCTGCAGAAGCCAATGGGAGGAGGGCAACCCCGGGCCAGCAGTACCTTCAGCAGGGTCTGCAGGGTAGTCGCGTACCAGTGGCTTCCAACATAAACCTTGATAATCTGTTGCGGGGAATACACAGTGATTTCTGCCATCCACTCCTCATCTACAGAAAAAACGAGAGGGAACACATCACAGGGCCAGAAGGTAAGTTTTGGTCAAGAATGTAGTGCATGTAGACTCAGTCATCAGTCATAGTGTGTCACCTACTCTGAGAAGCAGCAGAAATCCGACTCCACCCTTCTCTGCTGCTCAGGCCTTCCCTGCAGCTCACCATGTGGTTTCCTGGGTGGTCAGGTGGGTTTTGAATGGCAGCTTGGAGGGTCAGCTGGTGACTGGAGGTGGGGAAGGTAAAACTGGGAATCTCCACCCCAAGGACACTGCTGCTCTTCCCCTGACCCACCTCTCTCAAGAAAGCTGGACTGATGTTCCTGTCTGCCTACATTGCCAGCTGCCTCTGGTTTCTGGGTGTGTCCTGGGTGCGTAACTTTTCACATGGCTACTCAGACTGAAGCTAGGAGTCCCTTGGTATGTTTGTGCTTATCATTTGGCAAATGTCATAGAGCCAGCTCTCATCAATTTACTGTTACTTCTCTAGAGAACAAGCCTCTAGATATGACTGGAGAATGAAGCTTTCTTCTGGGAAGAAGAACCCATGCCTTTTCCTGGGAGTGAATAGACTTAGGCTTTGTTGTGATGTTTGGGAACTAGTTTCTAATGAGCTTGGTTATGAGTGAAGGGTATATAACTAGATTATAATTAGATAAGAGGTAAGAGGGATATATTAGATTGTGAACTCCATGAAGAGAAGGACTGGGTTTGTTTTGCTCGCTTCTGTACCCCTGGTGTCTACTTCTGTCCTGGTATATGGTAGGTGCTCAATAAATGTTGAATGCTGCAGAATGATAGTAATACAGCGTAAACTTGACCTGAAAAACTTTTTGTTAATAGGAGGCTATAAGCAGATGGTGAAAACAATATTAGCTTTGGACTCAGATTTCAACCCCAGCTCAGTTATGATCTAACTATATAATTTGAGCAAGTTACCTCCCTGAGCTCTGCTTAATCTGTTAAATGGACCCAGGGACTGTTCCTCCCTGGATGGCAGTGAGGACCAAGTGAGCACAGCACGTCAGCACCCAGAATGGACCAGGCATGACTTGGGGACTGTGCAGCCTCACACTGGATCACTCTGTAGTGCTCAGCCTGTGCTGCCCCATCTGTGCTGTTTGAGGCCACTCATGGGCTTGGGGTAAGGAGGGCTCATTTAACATGAAAGTTCCCCTTTAGGCAGAGCCCACAAATGTTGGTCTTTCTGGCTATCCTTTCCTCTTCCCTCTATAGTGCCTGGCCCTGGCCAGCCTCATCATTCCCCTCTGCTCCTCCAGGCCCTTCCTTGATGCTAAATTCAAAATAAGAAGCTTCCTCATTTACTGAGCACATCCATGGGTTCGAGAGTCCTTGGCTCCAGATGAGTCTTCAGAGCGACTTTCATTGGCTCATAGGTGATGTCCCTCTTGTCCAGGAAGGCACAGAGCTCATACACCTCAGAAATGGTCTCGGTCAGGGGCAGCCGGCAAGTCCCCAGCCAATTCCTGCCCAGAGGAAAGGCCTGTCACAGACAGCCTCAGCACTGCACCCCAAGGGAGTCCAGCCTGTCAACTCTATGTCTAGAACGTCTTTCCCCAGCACTGGCTCACACTTGTCACTAACATCATATCCTTGATTTAACTGGAAATCTGGCGGTATCTTGGAGGAGGGTAAGTTTGAACACACAGGCTTACTCTTTTGTAGCTGAGCTTGACCTATTTTAGCAAAGTCCTCTAAATTGACTAATTGTGAGCCTCCAGGCCTTGTCTCAGGTTCCAGAAGCCAGGCCAGGGCCTGGCCACATCATTCCTGCCCCCATAAGTATTTGCCCAAGACATCTCAGACACTATGTGGCAGCCTGCCATGGTCTTAGGAGATTACTAATACACCCTATGTGCCCAAGAAAGTCTGAATTTAAACCCCCTGCCTCCAGAGGCACTTGTTTTTGCCCTCTGTGACATCAGGCGTGGGCCACAAAACCACAAAGGCCCAAAACAACAATATTGAGGTAAGACAGGGTTCAGGATTGGCTGACCCTCTCCCTAGGGACTCAAGAAAACCCACTTCCTACCCTTAGTTTTGGTACCGATGTATTTTGTGACCCTGAGAGCTGTCCACTCTGTACCTGTCACCCCTTTTGTAAAACAGGATTCCATGCCCTTACACTAATGGGTATATTCTGAGCTCGTCCCCCAAGGCAAAGGCCAGGTATCACCTCCTCTGGGAAGCCTGCCTGGCCTTATTTCTGGGAGACTCACTATTGGCTCTGGCCTCTCTGGGTGTCCAGTGAGCCTCCCCAGGGTGGGGGGAGGACCTTTGTAAGAGGGTCTGCATGGGGGGAGGTGTAATACTTAGCACCTTGAGGATTGTGACTGTAGTCTGGTCACCTCAGACCTAGCACAGGGCTAGAACCAGAGCAATGGTTTGCAGAGAACAGAAATATGAAACCTTGGGAACCCTTTCATTTTGACACTAGCCCTCTCCTCTGAGGCTGAGGTTTGGTGGTGGTGGTGGAAGTGGCTAAAATGATAAGTTTGCCCCCCACTACTTCCCTCTGGCTGGTGGGCAGGGTACCAGGTTGGTTCCTAGAGAGAGGCGAAGTCCAGCCTGAGTGGGATTAAGCTGTTCTCTGAGGAGAGCCTTACTTGACGTGCTGGAAGAGAACCCCATTCCCTGTGATGTACAGTCTACTTCCGTCCAGCGTGCTCTCAATGCTGAGCTGTCCCAACGCGGAGTCTGGGTACTTGACGAGCAGACCCAGGGCCATTGTGTACAGTGGCTTCACGGACTCCAGGCCCGCTGTGCGGCCCCCCTTCCCTAGGCTCGGGGGAGGACAGGAGGTCCGGGAACAGCCACCTGTGCCAGGAGAAAGGGGTGACTCCTAGACCCCTTGTGATCATAATTGTATTGGAAGCTTTGGGTCTTGTTCTACTGCTGCCTTGAATTAGTACTAAAGAGGCTTAGAGGGAGCTTATTTCGTTGCATAGCCCAAATTTGGATCTTCTCAAAATCAGTATAGTTTTTTTCATATCCTCAGCCAGGCTGAGAGGTCAAAACTATTTGTTAGGAGGTGGGGAGGAGGGAAGGGCAATTTAGCTGGATGACTAACATTTGAAGTTCAGAAATTTCAGTGCAGCAGCCATCCGAGCCAACCTCTGTGGGACTCTCCCTTAGTTCCAGGCTCCGCTTTAACTATCCATGGGTAAAGATCAGCAACCATAGACAGAACCCAAAGTGTGTTATAGCTTCCCAGATTCACAGCCCCTATCACACCTGGGCAGAATTTCCCCCAGGTTGGGTATTTGCATTGCTGGCCTGTGGGTGGGACCTTGTTCTGTAGTGGGCACAATGCACAGTCTCCAGTGGCAACAATGGGCAAGCTGCTGGGCAGTTTTCATGGATCATCTCCAACCCTCAGAGCAACACCACAAGGGGGGTAGTGCTATCATCATGTCAGAGGTGAGGAGACTCCTGAGAGGCTAATTAAGTACCTTGCCCCAAACTGCAAATTGAGGCAGGGGCAGAGCTGGGATTTGAGGGCAGCTCTGTCTGTCTCCAAGGTTACCAGAGCTCTTTCCCTTAGGTATGGTGCTTTATAAAAGGCAAAATCCATACTTAGTGTGTGGGGGCTGCTGCACGGCATACAGAGCCCATCTACAAACTTACTGCCCTTCCATCTTCACGTAGCTCTTGTGGAGCGGGCACCACTCAACCCATCTCTCAGTGACCTGTGCTCTCTGAGGAATAGAAGCCCTTGAGGGAGGGGTTTGAAGTTACACCCCCTTAAGTGTATTGGAAGAACCTGGGACAGGCTGCTGAGACCTGCTGCAGAATGCTACTACCCCCAAATAGGACAGGACTCCATTTGCTTAGGGAGGAGGCTAGGAGAGGGGCCTGAAGACAGGGAAAGGCCTATTCCCACAGACAAATGTCTGGTGATGTGCAAACTATACTATATATTCTCAGTTCTCTACATTCTCAGAATGCCAGCTGAGGCCACACTGAGGTAGCTAGCTCCCTGCAACATGCACAGTAGCTTCCATGGATGTGCAGGATTTGGGAAACAGGATGATGAAAGGCAAATGAAAAATGTGATGGGGGAAGCAAGCTGGAATGAGATAGGGCTGGGAGCATGAAGGCCTGGACTAGACCAGGGTCAGGAAGTGTCAGGAGCAGGCAGAAACAGACACAGCAGCCAGGGGTTTCGAAGTAGGGCACAAGGGAATTTGGTGGTGGGTGGGAAAACTGAAGCACTAGTAGGGAATTTGCCCAAGCGTTTCCCATGCCTTCCAGCTGTGCCTGGAAGAGAAGGGCAGGAGTGGTAGGTGGGTACTGGAAGTTCCCAGTTGTTCACCACTTCACAAGCAGAGCAGACCTCCCCTGCCCCTGGGAAGTCTGCCGTCAGGCTCAGCCTCCTTCCCTAGGACATGCTGGCCTGGTTTCCTCACCTCGGTGGGGCTGGGCTACCTGTAAGCTACCCATCCTCAGTGGGGAGGCTGAACAGACAGAGGGCACACAGGATTTCAGGCTGAGATTCCTTTTCTTGGATTCTAAGACAGCTCAAACACCCGCTTCTCTCACCACCTCCCAAAGCCCCAAGTAGTTGTGGGAGGAGAGATACTTGTTCTTGGCTTTTCCAGCTCAAGCCTGACTGCCCCAGAATGTCAAGGGGAGGGCAAGTTTCCCCTGGTCACATACCCATATTCATCCGGTACAGCCTTACAGCTTCAGTGAGCTCAGGGATTTCGAGAATTTCCACTTCTGCTTCTAACACATCTATGTTGGAGAAATTATCCGGTAGTATAATCTTCTGTGAGCGAAGAAAATTCACTTAAAAAGCAAAGGAAAACAAAATGAGTTAGTGAGGTTATTTCTAATTTAACTGTAGGTCTAGGCTTTGGCATGTTTTTGGTGCTGCAACTTATCCTAGGCTTTTCTTGTTCTGAAATAATTTCTAAACATACCTGGTTAGATTAGCTTTAAGTCTGTAGTTTTCATGGTGACAGACCCCAGATTACTTTGTTTTCCTGTTTGAGTCCATGGGTGTGGCCTCCCATGGCCTGACCTGGGGATTCCAAGCCAGGCCCAGCTGGTGAGCACACTGGCCCTGAGACTTACCCTATGAGTCTTGACCCCAAAGCAGGCTATTCCAAAAGAGGGAGCTGTCTTGCCGCTTAGAGAGGAAGGGCCTAGCCGAGTCTGGGCTGGCAGGTGGCACTTGCAGTTTGTCCCTGCCTGGATTGCAGGGAGGGAGGCAGAGATGCAGCCAACGCTAATATCCTGTGTGAATCAACTTGGAGATTCAGAAGCACATCACAGACAACTTTCCAGGTGACTATGAATATGATGAATGTTTGGGGTTCCAGATATTTGGACCCCTAGTACAACTTGGGTGTTTCCTGCCCTCTTCATCTAGGCAGCAGCAGCATCTTAGAATCAAAGAGGTCACTCAGTTCACACGCCCCCCAGAGCGTGTCCTGGGACAGCTGGCCGAAGGAAGGCTCTTCTGTCCAGGGTTGAAGAGCTCACCCCTCCTTAGGCCACTAGCTGAAGTGGACAATTCTACAATGATTCTGGGGAACATTTCACCATCCACCCTCCTCTCCTTCTATTCTGAGTTTAGTGGAAGTGAGAGCAGGTAGGGACCATCCTTTGAAACAACCCTATTTCCTCATTTTAGGGTGAGAGGAACTGAGGCCTGGAGCCCAATTAGATACATAAGAGCAGAACAAGAAGAGTAGCTGACCTTGGGCTCCATCTCAGGGCCTTGCCCTTCACACCAACTCTCTGTGGCCCCTGGCACCACTGCAGGTAGTTTCCCGTGCTGCCCTTGTACCAGGCCACCCCAAATGAACACGCCCTGAGGCTAGTGGAGTCTAATGCTGGAACTCTGCCTGCATCCGGGAAGGCTCTGTCATGCCTCCACCACCTCTGCCCAGCGAAGCTCCTGAGGCCCTAAGCACCAAGCTGGGCCTCAGGGAGTGTGGGTGGGGAGGGGTGGATGGGCCCCATCAGCATGCCTCCCTCCTCTCACCCTTACCCCCAACACCCCGGGATAGAACAATCACCAATGAAGCGGAACTCGCTGTACTCGCACTCAATCAGAGCCACAGTCTCAGCCAGCCACAGCAGGTTGTCTTCAGTCACCAGGCTTGGATACTTGGCCACTAGGTCCAGGGGCAGGAAGCAATAGTGCACTTCCTCTTCTGTGTCTAACAGTGGTGTGTCCATGAGCCCCAAAGGTGCCTTATCATGTAGGCCTGGAGGAGAATGTGCAGAGGGGTGTCACCACCTCCTAGAGGCCAGGGTTCTTAGAGGCCACCATGGCTCTCACTGACCCAGGGGCCCCAGAGGAAGCTGGAAAGATTCACCCTGGAAATAGACCCTGCCAGGTGCCTCCTTCCTCTCTCTTTCTTTTTAGATGTAACCCTAAGGTATGGCAGGAGTGTGGTGGGGAGCAGGGCATGGAAATCTATTTTTTCTACAGTGAAGGGCAGTGTGACATGTTATGAAATTTTGGCTTATGTACCCAAAGTCATTAAATTCACATTGGTTACCTATATGGTTCTTTCTAATGGATCAAACCAACCACTGTGACCTAGACCAAAATAGATCCTTTGACTCTTTTGGAAGCCCAAACCCATCCCTCATAAATGGATGTTCTAGTGTCCCAAATAAGTAAATCTATGCTGCAGGGCACCCATCAGACAGTGATCATTTGGGGACATTCCTTGTGTGGTGGTTAGAGGTGATTTGAAAAGATGGTGGAGTTCCCTGACTATTCAGAGAGGTGGAATGTAGCCCAGCCTTACCCAGTTGAAAAAAAATATACAGAGGAAGATGTTTGATTCCAGTGGGTAAGCAGCCATGGAGAGGGCATGTGGCAGGGTACAAGTTCAAAGGAGATGACAGTGAGGTAGAGAAATCTTCCAGAACGAGCTCAGAAATCAGGGTACTCTCTGGATGGAAGCCACTTCTATTAGGATGAGGAGAAGGGAAGCAGGTGTGGGTTTCAGGAAGGGTCAGCCTGTGGTTATACCTGTGAAGGCTGGGCTTTTTATGGGAAATTCTGAGGGCTTGCTGATACATTTCCATGTTCGCCAGTAGTTCAGAGATGCTCTCTCGGCAACAGGTATGTCTGCAGGCCGCACACGTAGATGATGTTTCCCTTCCTTCAGATTATCTAGAGTCTGTTAGATAAAGAAGATTACTGCTTTGAAAATCCTAAATCAAGTAACTACCAGTTCTAGGGTGAAATACCAGGAAAAATATTATGTGACTTACTTTGGTAAAGTGTTTTGAAATAAATTGAGTCAATCACACAAAAATGCAAAAATTTAGGTCTATAATATGAGATGCTGATATTCAAAATCTCAATGACTATTTCTCTTCTGATATTTGAAACATTATTTTGGATTATAATTTTATATTGATTAATAGAAATTTATCTTACACAATCTTAAGAGTAACTTATATTTAACCATTACAAACTTGAGAGTTTTGGCTATCATTTCCCCTCAAGATTCAAAAATCTTTTTTGATCTATTATAATTGTTGTGGCCGGCTTGTTTGTGCTTATCCTAACTGTGGAATATGGTCTAAGTAGGGAAGTAGAGATGATACAGGGTACCACACTTTTCAAAGGGCTTTCACTCATTCGCTCATTTACCCTGACACAGCTCTGGTATTGGGTTGTTGGAAAAGCCATGACGTATTTTTCTATGTTTTTCGTCGCAAAAATGCGTCATAAGTTTTCCGACAACCCAATAGATAGATATGATGAGTGTTTGCATTCCCATTTTGCTGATGAGGTGGTTGTGGTCAAAGGATTTGTGACTTGCCCAAGCAGTCTTTCAAGTCCAGAGCTTCTCTGCTTGAAGGAGCAGGTGACCAGTGTGTGCAGAGGCTGGAGTGGAGCACCCCAGCTAGGCAGGGCTGAAGCCCAGAACAGAGAGTGGGCAGGATATCTTCATGCTGTCTGCACTCAGGGACCCATTCTCCTGCAAAAGTCCTGCCCAGGGGGCAGGTTAACATAACACCAAGCCCATTTTTCCTGTCCCTACCTTAGAAGAAAATAGAATTTTCCTAAGAAATTTTTGGAGATAGCTGGAAAAGTCGTCCTGTAAAGCACCACATGATCAAATTTTTTCTCTAACAGCCACATAATGGACAGAACACCTCAGATTCAGTATGAAACTAATAAAAGAACCTGCTTCTAATTCCTAGCTACCCAGGTGCTGCTCATGGGAATCCTGAGCTTGAGAAGAGCTCTCTGGTGGCCGTGGCTATAAACTGCACCCATATAACAGCTTAAGGTCTGCAAAAGGAAGGAACCAGAGACAAGAGTCTTCCCCACTTTGGGTGGGTGGTAGATTTGTGGAAAGACTGGACAATGGCAGGGTAGTGGGGAGTGCTTTCCTGGGGGCATTGAGCAATGGGGGAAAACAGTGCGTGTGTGAAATAGCAGAAGAGAGTCTGTCATTCACTCAATTGAGAAATGTTTGTGTATCATCACCAGGGCAACAGCCATAACCCGTGCCTTGAACGAAAGGAGCTCTCAGCTTGGGAAAAGATATGAAAAGCTGAGAAAAGACATTAAAGCCAACAATTTATATATACTGAGATAACAGCCATTAGGGTATGAAGTTTCAGGACCTCCAGGAATCCTGGGATTTCTTTCCACAGCATTAGAAGGGGATCCAAGCCTTCTTGTCCTGCTTTGCTCAGGATTGCACACAACTTTAGCTTCTATGTCAAGCTGTCAGCCCTCCTGAGGAAGGAAATCTGTGAGAGATGGGTTTCTGTATGAGGGAGTAGTTGGCCTCGGGCAAAGAGGAATACAAATGAGGTGACTAAGAGGCTTTCATTAAAAACTATTCATATGAAAAAAAAAAGGTATAATATCCTGGCAGCATTTGAGCTGAGAAGTGGGACAAAGAAAGGAAAATTGTGACTATGCACAGGAGGGACAGGACAGGGTGGGGGGATACAGTAGGTGGAGATATGTACTGAGTCACCTGCCTCTCTGTGCCTTGAATGTGGCCTTGTTTAAGGTGTATGGAGGTTGAGGGAGTGAAGGAACTGAATCTAGAGCAGTAAACAAGAGCCACAGAGTGAAGTACTCTGTAAACTGGGCTGAGGAGTTTGATTTATCCCCTCGTTAGGATAAGCCATTGAAGGATTTAAAGCAGGAATTGTGACTTGACTGATAAGTCACACCATCTCCACCCAGTCAGCCAACAAGCCCTATGACGCTATCTCTTGCTCTCAGTTCCACTCTTTCTCTCCTTTCCCTTCATGGAGTCCTGGTCCCCTTGTCCCCAGGCCCTCTCCACACAGTGACCTTTCAAACATACAAATGAGTCCAAACCACTCCCCGCCTTTAAAAACTTCAGTGCTCCCCATTATCTATGGGATCAAGTCCAAATTCTTCTTAGCATTTCACATAAGGTCCTTCACAATCAATAGAGGCAGCAGGATATACACAAAAAGCAAAGCACAAGGGCCTTGATCTCAGACTGACTGGGATTTGAGTCTTGACTCTGTCACTTAAGAGCTAACATTTATTGCCCAGGCACTTTTAAACTGAATCCTCATAATGTCCCTTGACTCACAAAGTAAGCTCTGGTGTTACCAGTCCCTTTTAGTAAATGGGAAACAAGGCCCAGGAAGAGAAACAGTATTCAGTGCCCCAAGTAAGTGGAGATGCTGGGAACGGAACCCAGGACTTTAGAGCCCATGTTCTTTTTTTTTTTTTAATTGGGAAATTGGGGGATGGGAACAGCTCTGGGGAATTGGGGGAAGAGGAACAGACAAGTTGCTGTCCTTTTTGTTCTTCAGTTTAGTTGTGGAGGACGTTGCTTCACTGACCCAAGTTGGTACCATCATTGCGCTCTTCCCAGGCAAGGCAGATCAGTCGCCGGCTTCTGGACGGCCACTCATGGCGGCTGCTGGCTGCTCACGCTGGCTGCTGGCTACACATGGTAGCTCATGGCAACCCACTGCAGCAGGGGCTGCAGCCTACACAGTTGCAGGTGACTCACGGCAGCCCAGCTCCAGGTTGAGCTGTTGTTCAGCATCTTAGCTGTGGAGGGCAGTGTCACTGGCCCTCATATGTGGGATCCGAACCGGGGCCCTCTGGTGTCCCAAGCCAGCTCTTAACCAATGCGCCACTCGGCCGGCTCCTAGAGCCCATGTTCTTAACCACTGCTCTTAACCAGCTGACTCCCATTTGTTACTTAACCTCAGGCTCCTCACATGCAAAGTGGAAGTAATAAAATCTGGAAAGTATTGTTGTAGGGATTAAAGGAAATAATATAAATGTAAATTTCCTTTCTCTTAGTGGTCAGGTCCCAAACTACCTTTCCAGCTTCATCTCCCACAATTCTTTCATCCCCACCCCATCATCAGTGACACTAAACTCCACAAAATTCCAAAGACACCCCATGTTCTGTGATGCCTCCTCTACCTTATGTATGCTGTTCCGTCTGCTCAGAGTACTTCTATCTTCTCCTCTCTGCCTGAAGACCCTGGAGCCTCCCCCACCTTCGTTCCCCATTTGAGAGGCAAGAAAAGTGTGATTATTAAACATCCAAGTGGCAAGCTTCTTTATCTGGAACTCTGGCTTGGTCTCAGGCCTGTCCGCCCTCCTCTATCAAAGCTCCTGGAGGAAGGACTGTGTTGATGCACCCCCAGCTTCAAGTCTAGAGCTAGTGAGTAATAAGGAGCATAGAACTGCAGCACTAAATGAAAGAATGCATGAAAATGGAGGGCTGAGTCCTCTTGAAAGCAAAGCAAAGCGAGACATGGGGGAGCCCAAAAGTTGCTGGCAGAAAAACAGACTACACAAATAAAAACTGAGAGAGATGCTGAGTATCCAAAACCATAGGAAAAGCCAGCACAGAATCACAATGGGCAGAGCCCAGAGAGTTCAGAGGGCAGTGAAGACAGCAATTCCAACTTGGGACCTGGAGTCCAGAGAGATGATCTAAGGGGGAGAGGGACAGGGTTGAATAGTTGCAACAGGGACCATATTCTCAGTCTAAAATATTTACTATCTGGCCTTTTGCAGAAAAAGTTTTCCAACCACTGGCCTAGACTCTAGTGTGGCAAGGGAGGAATCGGGAAGATCAATTAGAAGGCTCCTATAGCATCCAGACGAAAGATAGTGGTGGTTTGGCCTAAGGTAGTAATAGTGGCGCTAGTGGTGTTCAAATTCTGGATATGTCTTGATGACAGTACTGACCGGGTTCGCTCATGAATTGGAGGTAGGGCGAGAGAGAATGGGTAACTGTTTTGTTTATATCCTGAGCAACCAGGTAAATGGTGTAATATGAAGGAATATGAAGTTTTAGGGGGGAAAATTAGGAGTTAGGATTTGAATGTAATAAGTTTGAGAGGTGAGAAACGTGTGATTAAACGTCCAAGTGGCAATGGTGAGGAGGCAGCTGGATGTATAGATCTGGAATTCATAGGAGCAGTCAGGTGGAGAGGTATAAATTTGGGAGTCATCAAATCTGGTATGTAAATCCATGAGCCTGGATGCTTAGGAATGTCATATCTTATTCACAGGGGAAATTCAAAGTAGTCATTACAGGTCTGTACATTAACATCACAGTGCTTCCTAGAACTTTCTGTGTAATTTGGGAAAGCCCCTTTGCCTAAATGTAACTGTTCCAAGCCTCTCACATGCTCTCAGCCTGGTTGGGAGTCATAGCTGCAGTAGCAGCTATGACTCCCTTCAGGGTCACTCATACGGGTTTGAGGTTCATGGCAGACTGCCAGTTCCCTTTTACTTGCCCTCTTGAAATCCACTGAGGAGTAGTATGCTCAAAAGTAGCCATAGACAATATATAAATAAATGATCATAGCTGTGTTCCAGTAAAACTTCGTTAATTAACACTGAAATTTGAATTTAATATAATTTTTATGTGCCACAAAATATTTTTCTTTTCTTTTTTTTTTTTCAACCACCTAAAAATGTAAAAACCATTCTTAGTTCACAGGTTATACAAAAAAGATAGTGGCCTGGATTAGGTCCATGGGCTGTAGTTTGCTGACTCCCAGTCTAATGTGAATAAATTACACATTATATATAAATGATAAAATTAACCCATTTAAATTGTACAGTTCAATAGTTTTTAATATGTTCACAGAGTTGTACAACTATCACCACAATCTTATTCAACACCCTAAAAAGAAACCCTGTGCCCATTAACAGTCACTCCCCATTCCTGCTCACCCTATCCTTCCTGCCCTGTACCGCAGCCTTAGGCAACCACTAATCTACTTTCTGTCCCTAGAACTTTGCCTATTCTGCACATTTTATATAAGTAGAATCATATAATATATGGTCCTTTGTGTCTGGCTTCTTTTAATATAATGTTTCAAAGTTCATCCTTGTTACATATATCAGTACTTAATTCCTTTTTATAGACAAATAATATTCCATAGTATGGATATACATTTTATTCATCAGCTGATGAACATAGGTTTGTTTCCACTTTTTGACTATTCTGAATAATGCTGCTATGAGCATTTGTCTGCAAGTTTTTGTGTTGACATAGATTTTAATTTCTCTTGGTATATACCTAAGAGTGGAACTGCTGGGTCATATGGTAACTCTATATTTAACTTTCTGAGGAACTTCCAGACTCTCTCTCAAAGTGGCCGTACAAATTTACATTCCCATCAGCAGTGTATGAGGGTTCAAATTGTACCTGAGAAACCATTGCTTAACTTAAGATCCAGTGATCTTTTTAAAACTTTAATTTGATCAGTTTACTTCTTTCTTCATACATCTCCAAAAGCTACCTGTAACCCTTAGGATAAATCCTGTGTCTTCAATATGGTGGGCCTATAAGACTGCAAGATCTGGCATCATCATCGACCTTTGGCATCTCCCTATCTCTCATTGCACCTGACAATGGCTTCTGAGTCTGCATCTTCCAAGCCACTCTAACTCAAGCCATTTGTGTTTTCTGTTTCTTATGACTGGAAGCTCTTTCCCCAGACATCTACATGACTTGTCCCTTTTTCATTCAGGTTTCTGCTCAAATGTTGTCAGAGAGGCCTTCCCTGCCCACTCTTTCTAAAGGAGTAGCTTCCTTGGCCTCATTCACTTGCTATCTCCTTATCACATATTTATTATTTATACTACTATACCTCTGTACATTTAAAAAACAAACAGATGTAAATGTTTTATTCTTTCAAGTAAATTCTAGTACTATAAGGGCAGTGACTGATAGAATAAATAGAAACTACACTCACAAAAAGAAAATCATATAAACACATTCTGAAACCCCAAGAAGTCCTAGAACATAGAAATGCCCTTCTCCTTCACTATTACAAAGGAAGCACTGCTCTGTTCTTCATAGCACTTAGCTCTACCTGACATTATATGGCTATATGGTTCATTCCTACATCTCCAGTGCTTGGCCTGTGATTGGTGCTTGATTCACAATAAATGTTACATTTAGAATCAAGACAATAATAGGTATGGAGTATGCCCTTTGGAGGCCAAAGCAACACACTAGCGGGGAGGTGGGATGGACAGGTAGAGTGGGAGGTGGGAGAGATAGGGGGTGGGGATATGGGGGCATAAGGAGGAGAGGGCAGTAGAGCAACAGTATGAACCCAGGTGCCTGTCCTCCAGAAGCTTCCCATCTCATTCTGCTTGTTGGCTCCTTCTACATGGCTTTCTAATAAGGCTTACTAAGTTATAATCCTGAGTAGGGTATGCCATCTGTTGAGTGCATGGGAACTTTGGTTAGTGGGCGACAAGGTCTCATTTTGATTGTTAGGGGCTAAATCTGAAGGACTCTCCAGTGAGGAGTACTAGCAGTTTAGAACAGTTTAGACACGCACTGTCTACTATGGTAGCCATTAGCCACATGAGGCTATGAAATGTGGTAGTCTAATTCTGAAATGTGCCATAAGTGTAAAACACACATTAAATTTGAAGACTTAGTACCAAAAAAGAATGTAAAATGATATCAATTTAAAAATATTGATTATAGGGCCGGCTGAGTGGTGCGATGGTTAAGAACTGGCTTGGGACGCCAGAGGGCCCCGGTTCGGATCCCACATATGAGGGCCAGTGACACTGCTCT
>NW_017731359.1:5329892-5338968 GCF_001890085.2 Hipposideros armiger | reverse complement strand
CCCGGGAAGAGCGCAATGATGGTGCCAACTTGGGCCAGTGAAGCAACGTCCTCCACAATTAGACTGAAGAACAAAATGACAGCAACTTGTCTGTTCCCCTTCCCCCAATTCCCCAGCACTGTTCCCATCCCCCAATTCACCAATAAAAATCTTAAAAAAAATATATTGATTATATGTTCAAATGATAGTATTTAAAATATATTGAAATAAGTAAAATATATTATTAAAATTAATGTCACCTTTTAAATTTTTTTAAATGTGGCTACTAGGAAATTTAAAATTGCATATGTGGCTCACATTATGTTTTTATTGGATCATCCTCTTTTCCCTTTAAAATTTATAGGAATAATGCCTGGTACCTAGAATGTTTTCAATAAATACTGGCTGAATGCATTACAATGGGCTGCCTGAGAAGTCTTTAAACTAAGAATTGGCAAACTCCACTGTCTCCAACAAAGTGTATACATTTAGGCAGGTACTTGAGTATCTGGACAGGGTTTAGGAGGGGGAAAATGATGGAAATATGTGAAGCTGCTAATATGCTTGAGACAGCTGTTCATTCTCCAGCTGTATTTACATTCTGCTTCCATGAATAAATACTACTTTAGTTGTGCCAGCCTAAATGTTTATTTGTTTGAAAACACCATTTCCAAAACATAAGCACTTGTTTTACAGTCTGTTTTAGGAAGGCAGATCTAACATGATTCTTCAAATACTTCTGCTCAGACAACTTGCAACTTTGGAATGGGACCAGCTCATTGGCCTCTGAGTGGTTGGTTACCTCCCATTTAGAAGTTGCTTCCCAGTTGTATTTTGTTTCAATTTTTGGGAAGTGAGGACAGCAAATGGCTTGATAACTGTTTGTATAATAGGTTTGTGTTTTTTAAAAATGTTTTTTTTTAAAAAATTGCCTTTATCTCTTTGATTTTCTGCAATGAACAAGCGACTCCCTCCTTTTCCCCACAAAATGGTGCCTTGGTATCCAGGTATCAGCAATCCTGACATGCCAGGCCATATAAGTGATATTGAAGTTACTTGTAAGCAATTTTAGTGCTGTGTTCCTGGGGTAGTTGAAAAAATTTGTAATTCAGGTGGATAGCTTAAAAAATAAAAATATAAATAAAAGAATACTACAACAATTTGCACTGGAGTATGGCAAGCGTTTTGAGTTCCAAATATATAACTTTTAAGTGAAAACAATGAATTATTTAGCAAGAAGCAACCATAAAAACATGCTTTATGAAATGTTCTTACTCCTATATGACACACATATGCATGATCTACCTCAATTGTTTTCAAAGAGGTGCTGGGGAGGCACAGTTGGTAGTGCACTGAGCTGCACTTTGGCTTGTTGGGTCAGTGCTTGTGGAGATGGAGTAAACAATACCTTGTTCAGAGAGTGGGATTAATATGGAGCCTGGCCAATAGTCCTTCCCAGTCATAATATTTAGTTCTTCCAGGTTAAAAAAAAATCATTTTCAAAAACTAAGAATAAACTACTTAAGCCATAGAAATGATTTCTGTAGTTTGGAGAAAAATTGGGAAAGAAGGTAACATTCTTTGGTGATACTTTAATGGTATATAAGTAAAGGTATTTAAAGTTCTTACAATGAGAAAACAAGAAGTCTTGGAAAGCAGAAAAGTGAAGACAAAGGAAAGATTCTGCAGTTTGAAGAATTTTTTGCTTTGCTGTAAGTGAACATTGTGGAACTAACAGGTATAATGAGAAGTAATATTCTTAATGAGTCTTTTAGATTTTAAAGCTCGGACACAGTATGTAACAAACTCTATAATATCCGAAGTTTTTACCTTTTAAAATTCAACAACAAAACCAGAAGTTTAAAATAGGATTTCCAAGGGTCAAGGGCATCTTTTCAGGGCATGGTAAGTCCCATCCTGGATCCATGGTGGCTGCTGATATACTGGGTTGTTGGGAAAGTCATGACGCATTTTTGCATTGAAAAGCATAGAAAAATATGTCATGACTTTCCTGACAACCCAATAGATTAGGCATAGTCAGGATGAAATCCCTTATTTAGAACATGCATTCCCAATGTATTGTTTATTACTTTAACGCACTAATCATACTTCCCTATTAAGAGGGTCATCTCAGCAACCGATATATAAAAGGACAAAACATTAAGTGATGTAAAGCCTATGTTTACTAATCACCACTCCAGGAAGACAAGAGTATCTTACCTGCAGCAAAGGCATCAGCTGCAAACCCAGTGCTTGTTCATAGAGCAAGTTCAGTTCTGCACAACTAGAGAAGGAGAGTTTGGAGGTGTAGAGGTAATAGTGTATGTGCCTAAATGTGGAACCATCTCTGTCGATGAATAGTCTCTGGCTGTCTGAAGAGGTCAAGGCTGATGCCTCTTTCCACAACAGGGAGTCTGGAAACTGAGAGAGTTTGCTTCTGGGAACCGAGAAATGCCAGCCCCCAACGTTGAAATGAAACAAAACCTCTGCCGATTCATGAGGCATGCCAGGCTCCTCCTAAAGGGGAATGAAAAGAGAGCTAAGCAAGAAAAAGAAATAAAAAGCATACATATTGGAAAGGAAGAAGTAAAACTACTACAATTTGCACATGATGTGATTTTTGCATATAGAAAATCCTAAGGAATTCATTAAAAGATTATTAGAATGAATTCAACAAGGTGGATCAATATAAAAAAATCAACTGTATTTTTATACTCTAGCAATGAACAATCCAAAAATTAAGAAAACAATTTCATTCACAATTGTATCAAAAAGAACAAAATATTTAGGACTAAATTTAACAAAAGAAGTGTAATACTTTACTCTGAAAACTTAAAAACGTTGTTGAAAGAAATTTTTAAAAACCTAAATAAATGGTAAAACATCCCATGTTTATGGATTAGAAGACTTAATATTGTTAAGATGGCAATACTCCCCAAATTGATCTACAGATTGAACACAATCTCTATGAAAATTCCAACTGTCTGTTTTTGCAAAAAATTGACAAGCTGATGTTAAAATTCATATGGAAATACAAAGCACCCAGAATAGTCAAAACAATCTTGAAAAAGAAAAACAAAATATGAGGATTTACACTTCTCATTTTCAAAAATTACAACAAAGCTATAGTAATTAATATAGTGTGCTACTGGCATAAGAACAGATATATGAATAAGTGGAATAGAATTGAAAGTCCAGAAATAAAACATTACATTTATGGTTAACTGAATTTTGACAAGGGAGCCAATACAATTCAATAGGTAAAGAATAGCCTTAAAAAAATGGTAAAAAAAAAAATGGTGCTGGTACAACTGGACACCCACATGCAAAAAAAAAAAAAAAAGGTTGAATTCCTACCTCACAGCATACACAAAAATTAACACCAAATGGATCATAAACCAAAATATGAGAGTTAAAAATATAAAACCCTTAAAAGAACAAAAAGTCTTCATGACCTTGGATTAGGCAATGCCTCCTCAGATAAGATACCAAAAGCACAAGTGTGACAAACAAATAAACTTCATCAAAATTAAAATCTTTTGTGTTTCAAAGGACACCATCAAGAAACTAAAAAGACAACCCACAGAATAGAACAAAATACTTGCAAATTGTATATCTGATAAAGGACTTGTATTTAGACTATATAAAGAACTCTTACAACTCAATAATAAAAAGACAAATAACCAAATTTAAAATAGGTACAGAATCAAAATAGACATTTCTCCAAAGAAGATACACAAATGGCCAATAGCACATGTAAAGATACTTAACATCACTAGCCATCAAGGAAATGCACAAAACTCACATGGGTAGCACTTCACAGCCACTGAATCAAAACAATGGATAGCAAAGTGTTGACAAAGATTGGAGAAATTGGAACTCTCATATCCTGCTAGTGGGAGTGAAAATGGTACAGCTACTCTAGAAAACAATTTGGTGGTTTCTCAAAATGATAAACATAGATTTACTGTATGGCCCAACAATTCCACTTCTAGGTATAAACTCAAGAGAAATGAAAACCTATGTCCACACAAAAACTCCCAAATGTTCATAGAGGTATTATCCACAATAGCCAAAAAGTAGAAACAACGAAAATGTCCATCAACTGATGAATGAACAAAAGTATTATATCCACACAATAAAATGTTATTTATCAATAAAAAGGAATGAAGTACTGATACATGTTACAACATGGATGAAACCTTGAAATATTATGCTAAGAAGCCAAATACAAAGACCACATATTATATGATTCCATCTATAAGTAATGTGCAGAATAGATAAACTTATAAAGATTGTAGATTAGTGATTGCCTAGGGCTAGAGAGGTTGGGGGACGGAATGGGAAGTGACCTGTAATAGGTATGGAATTTCTTTTGGGGATGATGAAAATGTTCTAAAATTGATTGTGGTGTTGGTTGCATAACTCTGAACATACTAAAAACCATTAAATTGTACGCTTTAAAATGGTAAATTGTATAGTACATGAATTACATCTTAATAAAGCTGTTTAAAAAAGAGAGTTATAATGAGGGGTTCCCCACCCCACTGAGCACGTGCAGAGCTCTCTTGGGATCATACCTGTACAGACAGTACATTACTAGGGCCATGGTAGGAAAGCTAAATGCTGTGGGCTCCTTTTTGTATATACAAAGGCAAAGATCATTAACCTTCCTCAGTTCATTGTTAAAAGTTCAAGGTTATCTCTTCATAAATGAATTATCTATTTTGCTTCAAGATGACCTAGCTTATCAACACTATAGAAAAGTATAAAGCCATCAAACATACAAACCACCTGTATCAGATTTTAAAATAAGCACTCAAGGATCACTACTCTTGTAAAAATAAATAAGAGTGGTAAATAGTGTATAAAATTGTACCTAAGAAAGGCCCATAAAACAATATTGAATTTTAGGTAAAAATTATGCTTGTTGAAGTGAATGGGGTGCAATATACCAATACTGTAATTTATTTTGAAATGCATCAAAAAATAAGATGAATTGATAGAGGGATATTTTATAAATACAGCAAACTGTTCATTGTAGAATCTAGGTGGTGGGTGCATAGTGCTCACTCTAGAATTCATTTAACCTTTCTGCATGTTCGAGAATTTTCATTAAAATATTGGTGGGGGGAAAGATTGCTAAAGTTAGAGGTGGTTCTTAAGACAGGAAAAGCCCACTTTTCCAACAAAAACCCACATCTCCAATTTTGACAGCTGAGGAAAGAAATGCATGCAAAAAAGAAAGGGATGAGGTTCTTTTATAATATAAACCTGGTCTAAATAGTCAGATATAAAGAAGAGCAATTATGTATGCCATGTTAGAGTCCAGAAGAGTTAAAGGGGACATGAAGAGAAAGATTACAAATTGTGAAATAATATCATGATTCACAGAAGCAGAGCTGGAAAAATCCATCTAATGAGCTAATGTAGGCTTTTGAGTCCTGGCCCTTCTAAACATGGTTAAGGCTGAACATGACCAGCTGAGAGTAACTAAGGGCCCCACCTAGACCAGAAAGCATAATTATGCAAGGATTCTTGATTTTGCTTTCTGTTCTCTTTAAAGGTGACGAGCTGTATGAGAGCTCAGTAAAAGTGCTCCAAGTGTGCAGATTTTGGATGCCAAAGAAAACCTGCTCCTTGAAGATGAGCCCAGCTCTGGTTTTAGTTCCTCTTTTCTTATTAAGGATAGGGTATGACAAGAGGGTCTTGGCTCAAGAGTTTGCCTCCTTCTTACATGTACATGTCCCAACCACAGGTGGGCTCTCAAAGGGTGCCAGCTGTAGTGAGGGTAGGGGTTAAAAATGTGGCTGTTCTTTCCAGAGTTTTCTTCCTAAAGACTGCTCAGAGGCTGGTTAGTGCAGAACTCTCCCAGCTTGGGGAGAGCCATTAATCACAGGCAACATAGTACTTGAAGGACAAAGCGACTGCAGGAAATGGGCTAGTTCTAGTATAGTCATCCACATCCCATCCCAAAGAGCATCTCTCTTTTCCACACTGACTCCTCTCCCCCAGTCAATCTCTAGAACTAAAACCACCTCATGATCCCACGACAGGACTTCAACTTCTCAGAGCCAAGTTCCCCAACGTTTCCCATCATGCTTCAGAGTGCCCCCCCCAGCCCTATTCACCTGCCTGCCCACCCCCTTGCCTTAGAGTCAACATCCACAAGCACTGAGATGTTAAGACCTCCACCCAGTCAAGAGGCACACTCCCACTCATCAGATCTGGAGTCCCCAAATCCTCAGAGTTAGCACACTTCATCCCTCAAAGCAGGCGCATTCTTCCAATTCCTCAGACCTTTCAAATCTGGGGCCATATCCCCCCAACATGTCCCAGAGCCAGGTCCCTAACCCCATGGCCCTATCTCGGCCACATTGCTCCTCCATTCTCTGTTTGAGTGGTTTTGGCGCCTCCGCCAGGGCGGACTCCATACCATTGTTTGGACTCCTGCGGCGGGCGGGCGGGCGCGTGACCAGGGCAATAACGGCCGCCGGGAAGGCAATGGCGCATGGGCCGAGGTGGGCGGGGCCTGGAGGAGTGGGGCGGGGCCTGGCACGCGGTGGGCGGTCTCGCGCGAGGCGACAGGTGAGCGGAGCAGGGATGGCTGAGCAGTGGGATCTGGATGAGGAGAGCATCCGCCGCCTGGGGGCGCTGACTTTGGAGCAGCCGGGTAGGGCCAGGCAGGGAGGTTAGAGAATGAGGCTGAAGGGACAAAACTGAGGTGGAGGCAGGGGAACCTGAGGAAGACACCGGAGAACGGCGGTGGAGAAGCTGTCCCTGAGGCGGAGGAGGGGGTTAATGAGGGAGAAGGGGTACACTGAGGTGGAGGGGAATGAACTGAAGTAACCGGGATGTCTGGTGGGGAGGGTGAGGAATTGAGGGAGAGGAGCAGAGTCTGAATTAGACAAGAAGAAACAAGAGTAACGGGACCTGTGGCGGGAACACAGAACTGGACAGAGTTGAAACCGGTGGAAGGAAACTGAGCCCCGAGAAGGGCGTTGGTGGGAGAAAGGAAGTACTGAGAAGGGCGTTTAGAGGTCGAGGTGCTATTGAGGAGGCAAGAAGGGCATTAATTTTGGCAGTTTCAGAAACTTCCAACCCAGGAGAGGCTGGTTGGGATGAACTGCTCATCGTCCAGTCCCCACCTCAAGAATTTGGCCATTTCTTTAGTCCATCTGGACGTGTAGCCTCCTTTTAAGAGAGACTCAGAAAGGGGTCGGAAGTGAAAAGAATAGCAGCTGATCTCTCAAGGTGCTTAGGTCAGGGCCCCAGCCCTGACCTGGTCCTAGAGGTTAAAACAGGCTGAGTGACTCCTGACCCTACCTTTGACCTGGGATCTGACTCACACAGCTTGCTTTCTGAGTTTCTAAGGAGTGAAAATGGTGGAAAAGTTACCAGCATTTCTAATTCAATTTTTACCCTTCCTAAATTCACTGTATCATTAATGACAGGCATTGTGTTAAATGCTTTCTTTGCATTATTTAACCACTTAACAAGCCTAAGAAGCAGATGCCATTATTGTTCCCATTTTACAGATGAGTAAGTTAGGTTTAGACTCTTGCCCAAAATAATGCAGCCAGGTTTTATTAACCCAGGACTCTGATTCCAGACCTGTGCTTCTAATCATAACAGAAGGTGCTTGCTTCCTTTCATACTTTTTATTTGTGGCATATGAAATGGTTTTATTTTATTTAAAAAATATTTAAAATTTATCAAAATAGTGCATGTTAGTAACAGTCAAACATGAGTGAACAAAGAAGATGTTAATCTTTCCTTCCTCTTGAAATCTTTCCCCCACCCCCAACCAAAGATAATAGTTTGTTGTGTGGATAGATTGATGTAGATTATTTCAGGTTTATTTTTTCTTTTCCAAACTACTTTGAATTTTCCTATTTTACAGGTTAGCTAGGAAAAGCTTTATTGGCTTACACAGTTTTGCACCTTTCTTGGCTTTTTTTAGAAAAAATATTGATTCAATTTGATTGAGGGGGGCACACACCCCTTCGATTCTCCAGCTAGAACAATATATGGCAGATTTTTTGCTTATTTTTGTTTCCTTGCTTTATTTATTTATTTATTTATGTATTAAAAGATTTTATTGGGGAATTGGGGGAGGGGAACAGACAAATTGCTGTTCTTTTGTTCTTCAGTCTAGTTATGGAGGACATCGCTTCACTGGCCCATGTTGGTATTATCATTGCGCTCTTCCTGGGTGAGGCAGATGGGTATCTGGGCACTGGACAGCCGCTCACAGCTGCTCACAGCTGCTCTTGGCAGCTCACACTGGCTGCTGGCTGCTCACGCCGGCTGCCAGCCACTCACAGTAGCTTTACGACAGCCCACTGCAGCAGGGTCTTCAGCCTACGCTGTCGCCTCACTGCAGCCCAGCTCCAGGTCGAGCTGTTGTTCACCATCTTAGCTGTGAGGGTGCAGCGTCACTGGCCCTCATGCAGGATCCGAACCAGGGCCCTGCTGCTCAGAGCTGGTGTCCCAAGCCAACTCCTAACCAATGTGTCACTCAGCCAGCCCTTCCTTGCTTTATTTTTGTTATAGGCATTTGAATAACAAAATTAATTGTGCCCATCCTGACAACTCAAACAATACAAAAGTGTCTAAAACAAAAAAATTCCTTCCTCTCGCTCCTTCCATATCTTTTTCATTACTTTATACAAACATACACATAGGTACCTTTTTTTAAAAAAATGAATAAGAACATATATATTATTTGGCAATTCACTTTTTTTACTTACAAATAAAACACGGATATTTTTCAGTTAAGTGAAAACTGGTATATGCAGTATAAAATTCTGTAAAAAAAAAAATCACAGTAGTCATCTTTGGGGAGAGGCTTTTACTTTTATTCTGCCCTTTTCTGTACTGTTGGAATTTTCTGGCTATGTAATAAGTGTTACTTTCTTCTTAATGTCTAAAGGGATGATCTTGATGGTGCAATTATAGACCTTTTTTTTTTTTTAAATTGGGGAATTGGGGGTTGGGAACAGCACTGGGGAATTGGAGGGAGGGGAACAGACAAGTTGCTGTCGTTTTGTTCTTCAGTCTAGTTGTGGAGGATGTTGCTTCACTGGCCCAAATT
>NW_017731359.1:5287173-5328312 GCF_001890085.2 Hipposideros armiger | reverse complement strand
ACTATCCTAAAACTTTTCTCCAACTGAATCCTTGTGGTATATATTATATATCCTGGCAAAATTTTGTGAGTAGTATTATCTATAGGGCTAAATCATAGCAGTGGGATTTCTGAATTTCTTTTTAAATTTTGTTTTGAGAACTTTTGGAGACTGTTACTACTTCCTTCAGGGTAATTAGAGAAACCCAAGGGTTCTGTAAAACCAAGTTTTGGTATGACTGTATTAGACTGTGTTGCTGCTTTTTGGGCTGGCTGAGTGGCTCAGTTGGTTAAGAGCTCGCTCAAGAGTGCAAGCTCTGAGCAACAGCGGTTCGAGTCCCAGCCCAAGCTGAGCTGCCGCTGAGCTGCCAACACGTGGCAGGATGGCTCAGCTAAAAAAAAAAAAAAGACTGCATTGTTGCTTTTAAAAGGAAACTCTGACGAGCCTTGGATGTAGGACCTTTCACAAATGGGATACGGGAGGAAGGAAGACCTATTTTCACTGACTCTGCTGTTTACCCAGGTAATAATATACCTACTGATGATCTCTTTTCAGAACTGGTGGAGTCGCTTTCATTGCAGGGATCTTATGCTGGAAAAATCCATTCCATTGGTGATGCCTTCAGAAATTTTAAAAACCTCCGATCCCTAGATTTATCAAGAAATTTGATCACTAGCCTGAAGGTAAGTTCTGTATTCTATGACCAGCCAGTTCAGCCCAATTTACTTATTTTTTGATGGAAAGAAATAAGAGATTGATAATGTCAGCCTGAGGAATATAGGGTCTTCCTTTTAAATGTTTCCAAACTAAATTTTATTATTTATTGTAAAATTCTTTCAACTTTGTTCTATGTTTGAAATTTTTTATTATAAAATATTGGGAAAAATTTATTTTGTGCTCAAGGAAAACTGTATTAAACTATCACAACCTAGGGTAATAGTACAGATTTTAATGTGTGCCCAAAAAAATGAGGAGCACTAATAAAAGTACAGAGTCTTAGCCCCTACTCTGAGGGAGATTCTGAGTTAGTAAGGTCTGAGGCAGGCTTAGGACATACCAAGGGGATTCTGAAGAGGTTGGTACATGGAAGACTCATGGAAAGCACCAGACTGGTTTGTTACTGTGGATGTTTTCAAGGAGGAGGAGGAAGTGGTGGTCTTGAAAACAAAGAAAAGTTACCAGGTCAGGAAATGGTGGAGCAGAGGACAGTGCAGGAAAGTAGACAGGGGCAGGATAGAACAGAGTGTGCGAGGACTAGTAAACACATACACAGAGCTCTACAGACATAAACATGTACACACAGAGGAAAGTTTTGTTTTCTTTTTGGTAGACCCCAAAATAGGGATTCTTCCACATGTTCCCATTTTTCCCAGGTATGTGCCTGTCTTGATAAAGCACTTCTTGGTGAGACTGAAGAAGGTGAAAGACTCTCAGATGCCATATCTAGGATTAGTTCATGATCTCCTGGATTATTCTGCCAATTTTGTACTTCTTAGAAGATACTTGTTCAACAACACAAGCCAGACCCAATCTCAAGGTCTAAAACTAAAGCCCAAAAAAACAAGCCCAAGCAAGATCAAATTTCCAGCTAGGACTCTAAAAGCAGAAACTCCAAGCTGTCCTAGGGCTTTAGACTACTTGGTAGCCGTCATTTGAATTTGGCCCATCAGATTCAGAAAGTATGAGTTCAGAGTTACTTAGGTCTCCTCTTTTCATATATTTTTATTTGTTTGTTCTTTTTCAGGCTAAAGAAATTGGGTGAACATTGCTGTAATTTGTTTTTATACACTTTCTTTTCACCTTTATAAAATGGGTAAAAAAATTATTGTGAAGATTAATCAAATTAGCATATGTAATTACACATAACATATATAAGACTCCTGGTATAGTGCTTGACATATAGAAGCACTTAGTAAATGTTAGTTTTCTACATTTTTTTGCATCTATGATTTATCTGCATATATTTATCTCTTGCCACTCTGAATCATTTTACTTAGTTTTCCCAGGGGGAAAATGTTTTGTGATTATTTCTAGTGTAACTTTGGGGAATATATGAATTCATGCCAACTGGGAAAAGTGAGAGGATGTTAGAAGGCATTTCCTTACTTTTACACTAAGAGACATTAAAAGGTTACTGGAGCTGGGGCATTAGACACATTTTAAAGACAGCCCTGGGGGCCGGCTGAGTGGCGCGTTGGTTAAGAGTTGGCTTGGGACACCATCTTTGAGCAGCAGGGCCCTGGTTTGGATCCCACATGGGGGCCAGTGATGCTGCGCCCTCTACAGCTAAGATGGTGAACAACAGCTCCACCTGGAGCTGGGCAGCCATGAGTCGCTGGCAACTGTGGCAACTGCGGCAACTGTGGCAACTGCGGCGACTGTGTAGGCTGCAGTGAGGCTGCAGTGGGCTGCCGTGATCTACTGCGTGGCTGGCAGCTGACGTGAGCCGCCGTGAGCTGCTGTCCAATGTCTGGTGAGCGACTGCCTCACCTGGGAAGAGCGCAATGATAATACCAACATGGCCCAGTGAAGCAACTTCCTCCACAACTAGACTGAAGAACAAAAGGACAGCAACTTGTCTGTTCCCCTTCCCCAATTCCCCAACATTGTTCCCTCCCCCAATTCCCCAATAATATCTTAAAAGAAAAAAAAAAAGACAGTCCTAATGGTGTACTGCCCTGAGAGTGGGGCCAATGGCACTGATAACTGTTCTAATCCCTGGCCCTTTTACAATATAAAAGTTAATGGAATTGAAAAAGCCAGAAAGAAATGCATCAAAGTGTAAAAGGGTCTACTTGGAAAGGTTTTGTGTATATCTTTGAGTTTTCTAAATTTCCTTTAATAAGAAAATGCCAATCTTAAATGAGAGAAGAATGAAAACATTATTTTATAAATACATAATAATTTTATGAAATTTAATCTTAAAATGAAATTTAATCATAAAATCTTCATTTTATGAAATTAAGAAAATAATTTTACCTTTCTGAAATAACTCTCAAAGACAGAGTTCCTTTTGTAGTAAGCATTTTTACTACTAAAAGTATATGATTATACATATATATGTACATGTTTTGAAGTATTGTCCTAAAATTCAGTGTTGGGCAAAAGCAGCTAACTGGCCAAATATTAATACATGAAAATTACAATTATCTTCAGTAGTAGGTTTCAGCATAGGAGGAAGATTGTGGCTTTTCCTCTTGAGTTTCCTAGTCCTGATCCTATTGTTGCCATATAAATGAAAGGGTGGGTTGCTGAATCCACAGAGAAAGAACTGAAGAAGGAAGAACTTGCTGGTGTGGTGGCAGTAACTCTGAAAGGGGAAACAAGGACAAGAGGGGTTCCAGACTGGTCCAGGATGGAAGACCTGGAGAGAGCATTGTTTTATTTCCCATATAGTGCATTGACCCTAAAAGTGAAGCACTGAGATATAAGGACACAACACACACACACACACACACACACACACACACACACACTTATTTTATTTATTTATTTATCTGTTTACCATGCTCTTCTCCCCCCGAACCATCTCTTTGCCTGCCTCCCTTCCTCTTGTAAATCAAGGAATGTTCTATTTAACGAATGGAACTTTCACTGCCCATGGGCTGCAATAGTCTTGTTCTCAGGCAACTAAATGGGAGTTTCAACCCTGCCTTTCTCATGGGTGACTTGGGTTACATGTTTAAGGATGGAAAGTAATATAGTATTTCCACCTTTATTTGTGAGATTCCTAGTCCTTTTCAGCATGCAGTTTCATAATGTGGTCTTTTCTTTGCAGGGCATCCAGTATTTATGTTCACTCCAAGACCTGAATTTATATTATAACAACATTCCTTCACTAGTGGAGGTGTCCCGCCTACAGCCTTTACCCTTCCTCAAAGAACTAGATTTGAGACTCAATCCTGTTGTCCGGAAAGATACAGATTATAGGCTCTTTGCTGTGTACACGCTACAAACTCTGGAGAAACTGGGTGAGACCCTCCTCCCCTGTTCCTTGTCCCAGAATCTCACTTTAAACCAGCTGCCTCCTACCCTTTTGGATGTTGGCTCAGATTGTGCACTGGCAGGATATATTTGTTTATTAGTCAATATTTATGTAACTTTTGTTGGCAGGATGTATGACGAGTCCTTTAATTGTTTATTGAATGACAATCTATGATTTTATCAGTTACTTCCAGCTTTAGTTTGCTTCAGTTGATGGTTTCACCACCACTTCCTCCCCAACAGAAAGTTTCCAACAGAAAGTTAAGATTTATTTTTCCAGGTTCATCAACTTTGCAACTGTATTAGCAATAGAAAATGAGTACAACAGATCTGTGGGGCTCAGTTGGCAGGGAACGATAAATATTCCTTCAAATGAGCTAGTCTGTACAATAATTTTATTGTTGATTATACATTTATTGATATAAAATTCGATTTCATATGCCCCTGGGAAAGTTATTATAGGGAAACTAAGTGAAGTCTTTCAGAAAAGGAGTAACTTTCAGCTTTGTGATTGGGTCATTTGGATTGTTTGCTGCCTGAGCTCTCTCTCCTTTCCTGCAGGGGTAGTTACACCTATGTGGCAGTTGTTGCTATGGTATCTGACTAGTCTCCCTGAGTTACTGCTTGGTCCAGTGACAACATAATAGCATTATTTTGTGACTTGTCTCTAACAAAAGATAAGACTGGTCTTTGGTTTTTACTCTGTGAATATGGTTTTCTGATTCACTACTGTTTACTCCAAAAAAGAAACATGCTCAGATCATGGTTTTTGCTTCCAGATGACAGAGCTGTACGAGAAAGTGAGAGAAAAGCTGCCAAGCTGCATTTTAGTCAGTTGGGCAACAGTGAAAATTTTCTTTTAGAGGTGGAAAAAAGGTAAGAAGATTCTTTGCAAAAAATTTTTTACTTTGGCTCTCTGGACATAGAGAGTAGAGAATTCCTGCTTAACTTTCTTCATTTTCCAGCAGAAATCTCCACAAGTGTAAGAATCCTCAGATCAAGAATAAACATATCTATTCAACATATTGAGATTTATCTGGGATGAGAATCTGGCCCTCAGTGGGAACATTCCTGTTTTCTTGAACTATTGGGTCTGCTTTATATATAATTGTTGTAAATTCTATAAAGTTGTTCAAAGCTTATAGATAGATATACTATGAGATAACTTATGATCCCCATAAATGCTTACAAACCCTTTCTTGGTAGAGTTATAAATCAGTACATGGTCTTTCCCTATTGAATTAGAAAAATTAGCTACCATGGGCAGGGTTATTAGACATACATTTGTTAATGGATGACAAGAGAATTATTTCTCTACAAAACCAAAAGCAAATAGATGTTGAAGCTCTAAAGTATCTGAATGGTAGATTTTTCTACTCCTTGACACTAAACCACTATCAAAATAGGGTACCGTATCTACTATTCCAAAATGCATGCTTTTTAAAAAAGTAGCTTTATTATTTTTGAAAAATAGAAGTCCATTACAGATTAAATAATACAGAAAAGTACAGTTGAAAAATGTCAAAATCACCCCATATTCTGCTACCAAGAGTTAACTATTAATATTAGCAATATTTGGTATACAGCCTTCCAGATATCTATGTACCTATAGACACATGTACATATATCTATTAATATTTTTTTCCTGAAGATAAAAGTAATGCATGCTTATTGTTGAGAATTTGGAAAGTACACACACACACACACACACACACACACACACACACACACACACACCATGAGGAATAAAATAGTAACTCATAATCCCATGCCCAGAAATAAACACTAGTTATATTATGGTAAATATCCTTTTAGTCTTAGGTATATGTATGTGTGTGTATGTAATAATAATAATAATAATAATAATAATAATTAATAGTATATAACATGTAAATCTATGAGTAAAAATTAATAAATATATATTTATTTTATAGTAATTGCTTTGTCTACATACTATTTTTAAATTTGATATCATGAACATATCTCCACAACATTCAATATTCTTTCTCCAAATGAGTTTTTTATTTGCTGCTTGTTTATTGCCTTTCTCCTCCACTAGAACATAAGCTCCATGAGAGCAAAGACCTTGCTTGTCTTATTTATACAGTATCCCTCGTGCCTAGAACAGTGCCTGGCACATATAAGGTGCTGAGAAGTAATTTGTTGAATGATGAATGAATGAAGTCAAGGCCTCTTGGCCTGAGAACCTTCTCTGTTCCAGTGACCTTGCCTATCTCTGCTCTGAATCCTTTATATGTTTTATAATTTAAGCCTCATAGAGCATCCTTAGTTCCCTATTTTCTTTTCAGTTCCCTGTTTTTAAAGTCAGGTTTATTGAGGTTAATTTATATAAAGTTCACCCTGCAATAGAACAAAATAGGATGTTTCTAAAAACTCATTTGTATATACATTTAGTAAACTAATTGCCATTTTTTTTTAAGATTTTTATTGGGGAATTGGGGGGATGGGAACAGTGCTGGGGAATTGGGGGAAGGGGAACAGACAAGTTGCTGTCTTTTTGTTCTTCAGTCTAGTTGTGGAGGATGTTTCACTGGCCCAAGTTGGCACCATCATTGCGCTCTTCCCGGGCGAGGCAGATCAGTCGCCGGCTTCTGGACGGCCGCTCACTGCGGCTGCTGGCCGCTCACGCTGGCTGCTGGCTACACACGGTAGCCCATGGCAACCCACTGCCTACGCCGTCGCCGGCGACTCACGGCAGTTCAGCTCCAGGTTGAGCTGTTGTTCAGCATCTTAGCTGTGGAGGGCAGTGTCACTGGCCCTCATATGTGGGATCCGAACCGGGGCCCTCTGACGTCCCAAGCCAGTTCTTAACCATCGCGCCACTCAGCCGGCCCCTAATTGCCATTTTAAATGTATTAGAGTACTCTGTTTACTCCAGAAATACAGAGATGAATTAATGTATAACCGAATAAACTTTCTAGTAAGGGAAATAATTAGTGCCATTATATTTCTGTTTAGTTACCATATCATGATTGCAAAACCAGAGGTTAAATGTTACTCATGTGCCCAGTATTATCTTACAAGCCCCCCAACCTTGGGTTGAAGTTTTTTTAAGCCTTTCTGAGTCCTAGTTCCCCCAACCAATAAAGTGGAGATAATAGATAATAGGGGAGCTTTTATGACTAAATGAAATGGTGGGTATAAAGTGCCTGGCTCATAGTCTAGGTTGTCTGTGCTTACTGTACTTCCCAATCTAACTAGAGATCATCAGTCACGTGCAAACACCTGCCTTTCTTGTCTGTTTTCTAACTAATGCCATAGTTGTCTCCACTATACTTCTTGGTAGCAGAACCTTCCATTCTGTGACCTGAGTTTTTAATTCAAAAGAAACTATCTTATTCCTTCAATCATTCAGACCTCAGCTTGTATCAAGAAAACATAGTGTCTAAGTTCCGAATTTTCTGGCTTTCGTACTTTAAAGGCTGAACGATAGCATCCTTCTCTCTCATATTCTCAGTAAAAATATGAATTTAAAAGAAATGGCTTTAATGGAAATATTTGTGAAATTAATGTTTTAGAGCATTTTAAAATGTGATCACCATGAATTAGTGTTTCCTAAATAGAATTTACTGGCGATCTCAGAAGGCTTCTTTTGAGTTTTAAATAAATTATTCTATGTGGCAGCTCTAGGGAGAAGACAATGAAAACCTGTGTGACAGATGAGAGCTCTGCATCAAAAGTCAGTGCTGATGTTGATAACAGGATTGAAACTGGTAAGTTTTCTCTCTCTAATCTCAAATGATGAAAACTTTGTTTCAGCTTTCACGGCCAATCTGGGGTCGAATGAAGACAGAATAGTTTGAGAAATAACATAGATTTGAAGCAAACACAAGACTTACCAGCTCTGATTTTCCTCCTTTCTCTCACTGCCAGCAGCGCCCTATTTATTGAACAGGCCTAAGCCAGAACCCATCGAAGCACAAACTGTACTCAGAGTTCAATTTCATTTGTATCATTTTACATCATTAGTACATCCTGAAAATGGCATTGCCAGTCTCCACAAACCCCTTAGCATTGCTAAGGTGATTTATTCATCAGCCCGAGACTCATGACTCATCTGCATCAATGCAGCCCACATACTTGTCTTTCTGGGCTTCTCTGCTTTGAACCTTGGCAGCTGCAGAATCTCCTGTGTTTATGCTGTATTCCTGGACAGTGCTGCCTGTAAGCATTGTTGGTAATCTAGTATGAGTAAAGTGGTTATGCCACATTAATGGTTGTGCCACAGGCTAGGAGAAAGCTTTCTAGTAGAGAAATTGCATGCAGTGGACCCTTGTGGATTAACCTGGCACTCATCAGATGACCTTTTACTTGAGAAAACTTTCTTCTGAGTGGAGGCTTCTGTCACTTTCAAGAATCTATTGAATTATATACAAGCTCTAAAAATCAATCTTTAAAATCCCAGCAATAACTTTAATAGGTGGACTGTGTAGTTTAGACATTAAGGGTTTTCAGTGTCTAATATACAGTATTTTATTTTCCTGCCTTCTTATCTTTCCATGACTCTCTTCTTTCTCTACTCTTGGCCCTTATTGATCTCATCTATTTCCACTGTTTACTTTATTTCCTCCCGTAGATGACTCTTAAATATATTGATCATTTATTGACAAGTCATTTTCATAGTATTTCATGGTAAAATAAACCATAGTGAGGTATGGTTTCTACTTTCCTTTCTTGGAAGTCTCAATGTATGTAGGTCATGGACCATGCATTGCTTTATTTCATTTTATTTATTTAAAGATTTTATTGGGAATTTGGGGAAGGGGAACAGCGCTGGGGAATTGGAGGAAGGGGAACAGACAAGTTGCTGTCGTTTTTGTTCTTCAGTCTAGTTGTGGAGGACTTTGCTTCACTGGCCCAGGTTGGTATTATCATTGCACTTTTCCCGGGTGAGGCAGATCAGTCACCGGCCTCTGGACAGCCGCTCACGGCGGCTCTTGGCAGCTCACACCAGCTGCCAGCCATACACACACACGGTAGCTTATGGTAGCCCACTGCAGCAGGGGCTGCAGCCTACGCCGTTGCGGGCGACTCACGGCAGCCCAGCTCCAGGTCGAGCTGTTGTTCACCATCTTAGCTGTAGAGGGCAGTGTCACTGGCCCCCATGTGGGATCCGAACCAAGGCCCTGCTGCTCAGAGCTGGCATCCCAAGCCAGCTCTTAACCAACGCGCCACTCGGCTGGCCCTTATTTCATTTTAAATAGCATTTTTTGTGTTTCAAAATTGATGAAATTTTATTGTAATAATTTTGGAAAATGTTGAAAAGCATGAAGAATAACAATATAATCACTTATAAGCCTATTCCCTAAAGAGAATCCCAGTTAATTTGGTATATAGCTTCCCTGTCATTTTTCGGGGTACAAGCATTTATATATTCATTCCCAGAAAGACAAAGATACATTGAAGCATAATTTGCCTTTTAGTAGGAGCTGAATTAAACTTCATTTATGTCATATTACATCATTAGCACATACAAAAATTCACTCCATGAATTAAAATGTTTTAAAGTACACAATCTCTACTGAAAATCAACTGCTTTACTTGACACAGGGCTTATTTCTAAAGGTTCTTAGAAGCTCCAGCTGTTGCCTGGATTTTTTTTTTAATATAAAATTAATTTTGCAATTTTGAAACATTAAAGAGCTTTGCTTTCCACTGAAAATTGTTTGTGCTCGATCCCTGGGGAGTGTTGGCCTGTAAGTACTGTTGGTAATTCAATATGACTAAAGTGGTTATGCCGTGTTAATGGTACTGCCACAGGCTAGGAGAAAACTTTCTGGAGAACAGTCACTAGTTCAATTGTTCAAAACTCCTTTCTCACCAATCCTTTAGAATAGGCAGGGAAACTCCACTGTCTTGGATCCTCATCTTACTCTCCTAACCACATAATCTTTCTTTCTTTCAAAGGTTCCTCTCTCTTTCCCCATACCCCTAAAATAAGCATCCCTGGCTATGTCTTCAGACTCTCTTCTTTCTCTACTCTTTGCCTTTATTGATCTTATCTATTGCTACAGCTTGCTTTATTTCCTCCTGTAGATGACTCTTAAATATGTTAGTCTAGCTTTGACAACCTGTACCAGTCCCCTTCTGCACCAGTCCCCCATTTCTGTTGACCAACTAGTAATATACACTTGGAATCACCACTGGATAACTCTCTAGCCCCTCAAGCTAAACACGTTAAAAAACCAAACAAATCACTTTCCTCCAGCCCTAAACAGCTCCTAAGGTTTCATCAGCGTTACCTCCACTTTCCCATTACTCAGGCTCAGAACCTTAGTGGTTGATGTTTCTTCTCCCCTAAAGTCCAGCTGAATGTTCATACTCTATAGTAGGAACCACAATCGACAAGCCTTCCTTTCCCTTTCCTAATAGTCTCTTAACAGGCGTGCTTAATAGCTATCATTTCCTGAGTGTAAACTCTGGGCCAGGCCCTGTGCATTATCTCATTTAACCCTCCCAGCAACCTTGAAGGTGGTTATAATTATCCTTGTTTTACAGGTGAGGAAACTGAGACCCAAAGAGATGAAATAACTTGCTCTAGTTATACAGTAAGTGGCAGAGCTGGGATGCAATCTCTGGTCCATCTGTCATCCAAGTCCCCTTAACCATTACACCATGCTGCCTCCCAGTTTCTTCTTCCTTTAGTTTATTTTGTATTTTCCTGTCAGATTAGTTCTCTTAAAACTCAGCTGTGATAATTTGCCTGATCAAAAACTTCCATGGCTCCCACGTACCTACTAAATTAAGACTCCTTAATCTGACATACAAGGCTCCCCTAAACTCTGCCTGCAGTTTATCTCTTCAGCCTAACCTGAAACCTTATCTTGTATTTCTCAACCTCAATGTCCAGGGTTTGAATCAAACCAAACCATTCCCTCCTCCTCAAATAGCTCTTCCTTTCTCCTTCCTCTGCCCCTGAACTAATAGTGTCCTTTCTGCTTAGAATGCTTTAATCAAAATCCTATCTTTTATGACCCAACTCAAAGTCCATCCTTTTCAGTGAAACTTTTTTGATTTCTCAATAAAAAAAATTTTCCTTTTTTTGTAAACCTCCATAACTTATCTTCTGGTTTATATACTCTGGAAATAGAAAATACCATTTTGCTCTGTGGATATTCTTTTCAGACGCATAAAATTTTTAAATTTTTAATGAAGTCCATTTTTAGTTGTTGTTATTTTGCATTTGGTATCACATCCAAGATATTGCCAAATCCAATGTCATGAAGCATTTCCTCTGTTTTCTTATAAGAGTTTTATAGTTTTAGGTCATGCATTAAGGTCTTTGATCCACTGTAATTTTTGTAGATGGTGTTAGGTAAGGGTCCAACTTCATTCTCTTGTATGAGGGGTAGGGCATGGGTAGCTGCCACTGTGCTAAGAGCTGAAATTGACCAAAGTAAATTAACACCAATTTACTTTCTAAGCCTTTCCCTGCAAGCCTTCAATAGGCTCCAGAATTCCAGAATAATTATATCAGACAGACCAGTGCAGTTGTTGCCTAGATGGGAGACAGATGCAGTGTACTTCCTTCTCTGCCGTCTTTCCTCATCTCCATAGTTTTGCCTTTTTCAGAATGTCATATAGTTAGAATCATACTATGTAGCCTTTTCAGATTAACTTCTCTTACTTAGTAAAATGTATTTAAGGTTCCTCCATGTCTTTTCATGGTTTGATAGCTCCTTTCTTTTTAGTGCTGAATAATATTCCATTGTCTGGTTGTACCACGTTAATTCATTCACCTACTGAAGGACATCTTGGTTACGTCCAAGTTTTGGCAATGATGAATAGCTGCTATAAACATCCATGTGCAGGTAGACATAAATTTTAAACTTTTTTGGGTAAATACCCAAGTGTTTAATTATCTAAGAAACTGCCAACTGTCACCCAATACAATTGGCTTTTTAAAATATCTTTTTATATACTGAGTCTTTGAAATTGAACTTTCTCAAACTGGATTCATATTCTCAGAGTTTATGAGAATACTGAGTTTGAGAAACACTGATGTGGATGGGCTCATGCTATAGAATCTCAGCGTGTGCTAGGAGCAGATGAGAAAAGGTTTTGTGGTAGATGTGGAAACAAAGCCATTAGCCCTCAGACTGTAGAGCATTGGGATGGCCTGAAAGGAGGGGGAGGGCATTGTAGTTGGTGGGATTGGTGTGAACAGTTGTGTGAAAGTGGTAATGGGAATAGCAGGTCATGGAGATAGTTGAGTGATGATATGGTTTGGGCAGAAGGTTTGTGTTGGGTGGGAAACGTCAGATTACTGGAGAGCAATGAATGCTTACTGGAGATAATTTACATTTATCCTGTAGCCTATGCATATAGTACACATGTACTTTGTGAGTTGAAAGGAACTCTGCTTACCCTTTTAGCCCATTCCTTTTGCCTTCAAATAGAATAATACTTAAAATGTACTGATCTAATGAATATCTTATTTTTAAATAGCAAGGAAAAATTCACCAGTCACCCTCAGTGGCTCATTCCTGAGTCTAGCAGATGTGTCATTGTCTTTTTTTTATATAACTCATTGATCCATCCCATTTCAACCTGGTGATCCTTCTCTTCTCTTGGTTTAGCCATGATGGTATTTTATTTTATTTTATTTTTTTAAAGATTTTATTGGGGAATTAGGGGGAGGGGAACAACGTTTGGGAATCGGGGAAGGGGAACAGACAAGTTACTGTCCTTTTGTTCTTCTAGTTGTGGAGGACGTCGCTTTACTGGCCCATGTTGATATTATCATTGCGTTCTTCCTGGTGAGGCAGATTGGTCACCGGCCACTGGACGGCCACTCATGGAGGCTCTTGGCAGCTCATGCTGGCTGCCAGCCACTCACGGTAGCTAATGGCAGCCCACTGCAGCTCCACTTTAGCCTACGCCCTCGCCAGCAACTCATGGCAGCCCAGCTCCAGGTGGAGCTGTTGTCCACCATCTTAGCTGTAGAGGGCAAGCATCACTGGCTCGCATGTGGAATCCGAACCGGGCCCTGCTTCTCAGAGCTGGCGTCCCAAGCCAACTCCTAACCAACGCACCACTCGGCCGGCCCACCATGATAATATTATAGTTGGATAAAAATCAGGATTGGAATAGCAGAGACCTCCCCAAATAGTGGCTAGAAATTCATTTCTCTCTCATAAGAAATCCAGATGTTGGCAGTCTAGGGCTTTTATTAGGGTGTGTTCTAAGCAGCGAATAATGGATATGGTGGGCAGCAATTGGCAATCTTTGCCACAGTGAAAATTAGAGCAATTCAGCAGACAAGGGTATGTAGTGGGCAGATCCTGTGTTAGAAGGTAGGCACATAAGGAAATGAAACAACAGTGTCAAATCTTCAGATACTCCCAGTCTAGAGAGATTTATCACGGTTGATTAGGTACGAGTGAGGCTGAGACAAGAATTCGACTGTGGCAGAGATAAAGAACTATAGGGGAGGGCCGGCCGAGTGGCACATTGGTTAAGAGCTGGCTTGGGACACCAGAGGGCCCTGGTTCGGATCCCACATATGAGGGCCAGTGACACTGCCCTCTACAGCTAAGATGCTGAACAACAGCTCAACTTGGAGCTGGGTTGCCATGAGTTGCCGGCTACGGCGTAGGTTGCAACCCCTGCTGCACTGGGTTGCCATGGGCTACCATGTGTAGCCAGCAGCTACCGTGTGTAGCCAGCAGCCCCAGTGAGCGGCTGTCCAGAAGCTGGCGACTGATCTGCCTCGCCTGGGAAGAGCGCAATGATGATGCCAACTTGGGCCAGTGAAGCAATGTCCTCCATAACTAGACTAAAGAACAAAACGACAGCAACTTGTCTGTTCCCTTGTCTGTTCCCCTTCCACCAACTCCCCAGCGTTGTTCCCATCCCCCAATTCCCTAATAAAAATCTTTAAAAAAAATACTATAGGGGATAGGCAATAGTAGTTCGTATTAGCTGGGGGCCTTAAAAAAGCTTTCACAGAAGAGGAAACATGTAAATTGGGCATTCAAATAGAATTTAGTGTGCAGAGTTGGGCATTCAATGCAGAGAGAACAGCAGTAGCAAAACACACATGTTTTGCTACTGCTGTTTGGAAAGTGATTTGGAAAGTGATTCAGTTTGTGGCTGGAGCTAAGGTGCTAGACCAGCGGTTCTCAACCTTCCTAATGCCGCAACCCCTTAATACAGTTAGTTCCTCATGTTGTGGTGACTCCCAACCATAAAATTATTTTCGTTGCTACTCTATAACCGTAATTTTGCTACTGTTATGAATAGTAATGTAAATATCTTTTTGTTTTCCGATGGTCTTAGGTGACCCCTGTGAAAGAGTCGTTTGACCCCCAAAGGGGTCGCGACCCACAGGTTGAGAACCGCTGTGCTAGACTAAAACCCAAGTTGCAAAGGGCCTCTCTAGTAATCATTTTCATTTTATTCTCTTGAAAATGGTAACAAAGGTGTTTGTTTTAGATGGGAGGCATGCTTAAATGTGTGATTTAGGGGGATAACTCAAGCTAGATTTAGATGGGCAGCAACTGGAGGCTGTTGTCCAAGTGGGAGACAATGAGGGCCTGCATGATGTAGGGTAGTAATATGAGGAAGTGTGAATGCAAATGAGGAAGTAGAGGTCGATTAAATTCTCGAGAATATGAGAAGAAAACCTGGAGCTAACACATTAAGTATTTTTACCTGCACTGTTTTGCCAGGGTGAAGAGCTGAATTTCTGAATAAAAGACATATCAGATATTTAAGGGGAAAAAATACAAGTTTACTAAGGTTACAGGCAATTTGTTAATTGTGGGATAAAAATCACTGATTTCCTTTCATGATTATCTGCAATGGTTATCATGTATTAATATTTCAAAAGTTCAGGGATGAAGTTGATTTTTCATTGGGATTAGCAACTTGAAATGGCTCAAGACTTCATTTATTTTGGAGACCAGTGCTAGACAAGTCATTTCTGCTCTTAAAAATTTGTCTTAGTTGAATCTAAAGTACAGATATTTATTAGAGATCAGCACCAAAAGGAAAGAGAGGAAGAAAGGTTGAGCAGAGGGAGCGATCTGAGTGAGGACTGCTCCTGAGACTGTCCCATACCAGGCAAATGCCTGGGCCTCATTCAGTCACTGGATGTAGGCCACCTATGGAAAGGCATGACGTCAAGAGGTAGTTCTCGATAGCTGAGACAGACTCAAGAGCAAAACAGCTCTTGTTGCCCAGATCTGGGTAACAAGTCCTTCCTTTGAAGGGATCTGGGCAGTGCATCTGTTTCAACCTCATTTGGATTGCATGATTTTTGACAAACATGTGAAGCAGGGCCTCATCCACCTATGATTACTGGTAGTTGAAGTAGCCAACTATTAGTTCTTTATAACTATCATTATAAAGCCATTTCTCTGTCATTACAAATATCAAGCAGTTTTCAGTGGTAAAAATCTGTTGAATTATTGTTCTATCACATTGGTTATGTGGGTATAAAAACCTGGACTGGACAATGTCATAATTACATTTGCTTTTGGAATTAAGTGCTGGGTATCTTTTACATCTGAAGAAAATGAAGTATAAGACAAGAAAAAAAATTATCTCAAAATGCAAACTGCTTCTTTTTCCTGATTTTTTTTCAATTGTGGTAAATGACATGCTTAGTCATAATGGCAGCAGAGCGAGTCATTAGTTTTTTTTTGTTTTTTGTTTTTTGTTAGCTGAGCCATCCTGCTACCTGTTGGCAGCTCAGCAGCAGCTCAGCTTGAGCCAGGAATTGAACCGCTGTTGCTCAGAGCTCAAACTCTTGAGCGAGCTCTTAACCAACTGAGCCACTCAGCCGGCCCCCGTCAGTTTTCTTTTTGTTAAGAGTGAGCCTATACCTTGGATATGACACCAGAAGCGTAACAACCAATGGAAAAGTAGATGAATTAGACTTGATAAAAATTATAACTTTTGTGCTTCAAAGGACACTATCAAAAAGACAACCCACAGAATAGGAGAAAATATTTGCAAATCATATATCTAACAGGAATCTAGTATTCATTCTATATAAAGAACTCTTACAACTCGATAACAAAAAGACAACCCAATTAGAAAATGGGCAAAGGATTGAATAGACATTTCTCCAAAGAATATATGCAACTAGCCAACATGCACATGAAAGATACTCAATGTCACTATCCATTAGGAAAATGCAAATCAACCACAAGAAGATACCACTTCACAACCACTAGGATGGCTAGAATAAAAAAGGCAGATAACAAGTGAAGGCAAAGATGTGGAGAAATTGGAACCCTCACATATTGCTAATAGAAAATAAAATGGTATCGCTTCTTTGGAAAACAATTTGGCAGCTTCTGAAAAAGTTAAACATAGTTGTACAGGAATAAAAGCAGCGTTATAGCCAAAAAACCCATCAACTGATGAATGGATAAACAAAATATGGTATATCCATATAAGGCATATTATTCACCCTAAAAAGGGACAAATTACTGATACATATTACAATGTGTATCTTGAAAACATCATGTTAAGTGACAGAAACCAGACACAAAAGGTCAAATATTTTATTATTCCATTTACATGAAATGTCTAGAATAGGCAAATTCATAGGATCAGAAGGTATATTGATAGTTGAAAGTCTGGTGGGGAGGAGAGAATTGAGAGTGATAGCTAATGGGTTTCTTTTGGGGTGATGGTATTAGACAGCGATGATGGTAGCACAACTTTGTGAATAGACTAAAAATCACTGAATTGTACACTGTAAAGGGGTGAATTGTATGGTATATGAATTTACCTCAATTAAAATAGAGATTTCCCCCTCCAAAAGACTTGGTAATTGATTGAGATTTGAGATGAGTGAGAGTCAAAGAACAAGTTTCTATCTTGCAGGATTGGGTGAACAGTAATGCTAATATTAAGATGGGGGTTGGGGGTAGAGGTGGGGGCCACCAACAGAAATAGGCCTGGAAGTGAAGATTTAATGAGTTTGGCTTAGAAAATACCAGCTTTTTAATCTGTGGGGCACAGTTCAAGAAACTTAGGTCTGGATAGCAAAAGAGTAATCAGAGTTAAGAGATTTAGATTTAGGGTCGTCAAATTTTGGTGATAGCTGAAACCAAAGAGAAGGTATGATAGCGTTCAGCAAAGAGTTTGGACCTTGGGGGATGGATTTGCTTGTACCAAGAAATAGGTTGAAAGAAAAAGAACCTGTGCATCCAGAAAAGAACACTAACGCAGCAGGAGGAAAACTGGGATGGAGCAATGTCTTGGATACTGGGAAGTGTAAGTGTTGTTCTGTAGGGTAAGGGTAAGAGGAACCCGGAACCCAAAGTCACAGCTCAGTAACCATTCTCATTTTCTTGCTAAGAATCAGGTTAACACCAGCAATTTCTGCTTCACCTTGTTTTATCTGTTACTACTGTGATAGGAACCAGAGAACATAAACTTTGAGAACTTATGTCACTTTGAGGAAAGTGGTTCTGTCAAGTACAATGGTGGAAGAGCATCTTGTGGTGAAGTAGTACATTTCGGCCCCAGAAGGCAACTCAGAAATAGGAAGCATTTTAGAACCCCAAATGGACTGAGGGGCTGGATTTTCAAAAGGCTGGCGTTATTCACTCTATGTTCTCCCTTGCCCTGACTTCTAGTAGCTTTTTGTTGTCAGAGCCTGCAGATGAGAACTAGCAGAAGGGCAGAAGGGATTAAGGCCCAAGTTTTTTAAACTATCTTAATTTTTACACAATCTTGCTAGGAAAGAAACCTCCCTAAACAAACAAACAAACAAACAAACAAACAAACAAACAAACAAACAAACTCTTGTTTTCATTCAAGTTCCCCCAGAAGACCCCAAAGCCCAGAATTCTACAATTAATAAGCATTGATCAAGAATATACAAAAATTTTTGTACAACTGTTATAATCTAATGGAAATCCTAGCTAGCTCTTTTTGATTACAGTTTCCAGAGTGGCCAGGACTAGAATAAAGTTTTTATTTGCTTTCCCTTTTTATTTTTAAAGTCGTTTCTCTAACCATAGGCAAAAAATACTGGGAGACCTAAGCATTTAGCATTCTTCTCTTTGAAATAGGTCCTGATTAGTCTTTTTCTTTTTTCAAATGAGGAAATCAAGGCAAAAAAAGGCTGGTTTGAAATGACGAATCACTGCAGACTGCTGATAAGAGCCTGGGACATATGTGATGTCAGGAGTCTATTCCCAGCCATCTGCCTCTGTAGCTGGAGGTTATTGAATTGGTCTCAAACTTCATTATTAATCACTTAGGATATATGCAAAATGTTTGCCTTCTTCTTAATTTTTATTGAGCATTTCACAATTTATGAAGTAATTTCATACCCATTATCTTGTTTTAATATCACCTCAACCCTAAGAGATAGGCAGTTTACATTTTATCTTCACTGTTATACAAATGAGGTGAAAGATTCAGAGAAGTTAAGCAATTTGCCCAAGTATGTATGGTTTCCAAGTGATGGTACCAGAACTAGCTCTCACTTGTGACTTCCCTTCTAGTATTTTCCATAAGACATGTTGGCTTTGATATCTGGTCAGTGCTTCATTGTATGCCTCTTTTTTTTTTTTCTTTTTTTTTAACACAGACTCAAACAAAGGACTTTTTATTCCCTTCCCCAGCCGGGAAATAAAGGATTCCCTAATGAGCACTTCTACAACCCAAGGCAACTGTATACCAGATCAGAAATTAGATACTTCCCCACTGGGGACACAGGTAACGTATTCGCTTTCCTGCTGATCTGTTGACTAGTCCGTGATTAACACTAGTAATTCCGTGGACTCTCAATTATTTCTGAAGGCCTAAAAGGACTTTTTGATTAAGGCATTTTAGACCCTTTAAAAGGAAAAGGCAAGACAGGATGCAAAGGACCTTCTGCCTTAATTTCAATGCCCCCTTTTCTTCTCCCCCCACTAACCTGTTATTAAATGTAGTATATTTGTACATATAACTTTAGCACATTTTATGCCAGCTATTTTGGCCTTCAAACAGGGATACAACTGTTACAATTTTTTGGCGGGTTTTAAAATGTCTCCTCTCTACCTAATGTCTCCATCTCCTGTTACCTTGCTTCTTACATTTTCTACCTCTGCCTTTTAATTACTGAATCTTACATCTCAGGGGTGGCTTTCCCAAAGACCTCTTCATTGGGAAAAAAGAAAAAGAGAAAACCGGTAAAGATGGCATAGAAGCTGTGGGCAATGGGGAGGTAGAAATCATGCAAGATGGGGGAAATACTTTTTAAAAGTTTTTAGTGAAAGAAATTGATGGGAGGGGATACAATCATTATATATAAGACATATTTTTTATGAGTGAATATAATGCAGAATTGATTTCTTTATATTCAACTTCTCCTTTGTCTACATTTTTTTGATAAATTATGAGCAATGAAATTGCTGAAAATAGCCAGAAGGAGAAAAGAAAAAAAAAGCAAAGACTGATTAATCTACAATTTGGGTAATCAACACTGTACTAGTAAAAAATTGGTGACATTGTTTTAGTTTGAGTATATAATATCTTCATCTTATGAAAAGATAGAGTAGTATTTAGTTGGTTTCTTTGTTTTTAAAGATTCTACTTCAGTGACTTAGAAACTATTTCAGTTCCCATTTTTAGTACCTCAGTGTTGATTTAAAGGAGATGGAGACAAAGGATACTCCAATCTACAATTAAAGTCAAATAGCTCTTTTTAGATTAAAAGAAAAAACCCCAACTTCTTTGAAATTACTTCTTGAAGTGAAAGAAAAAGGGAAATTGAATAGCTTACTGTGTATCCTTTTCATTTAAGAAATAGGAAGTGGGATTTCTGTCTCTGCATAGCTACCAAAAAAAAATACGGAATATTTTAAGATGATTTTTGCAAAAGCAAACCCTACAATGGCTTCCTATTTTGTATCAATCTTTGCTTACTTATGCCTCAGATTAATTTTTAGCCTATTAAATCTCCCAGTAGCTCCTGTGGTCGATACCAAATTTACCAGAAGGTAAAATAAGTACGGGAGTTCTTCAAACAGAAAAAAAAAAAAGTGGAAAGGGTGGCTATCTAAAGCAGAGAGAATATAGTACTCAACTGGTATGTCCTTTACCAGCTAAGGATATTTTGTATTTTCAAAGGGTCTCCTTACCTATTCCAAAGCAACTGTGGAAACTTTGTATTGTGGCTGTTTTAAAATAAGCTTAAATCTGGACCTTTGCTTGAAAGTCTGTTTCCCTAGTTTGCAAGGATGGACTTGCTCACTAATAGGACAGTATTCTGAATCCCCGGTGTAATAAACTCGCCTTCTCCTGAACTTTCAAACTTTTTTTAGATGCAAGAAGTGGCAAGAAGGGAGATGCCAAGTGATAATCACCAGGAAGATGGTAAATATTTTGGTCACTGAGTATTTTTCACCACACTAATCAGAGAAACCTAGATGTGATGGGTTTTGGGAGAAGATGGAGATGTTTCAGCCCTGGGGCCCTATGTGGTCAACCTACTCTTTTCTGCTTTTGTGAGGGGCTCCTCTGGGTGCTTAGTGCTGTAAGGCCTTTCTAATTAAGGCGTGGGCATTCTGACTTCCTTTGTTCTTGACTTTTTGTGTTGGCTGACCATTCCGTTTTTCTTTGTCTTACTTGCCTTCTGTTGGATTTATTATTATGTTTTTATTCATCCATTTTTCTCTCTACTGGTTTGTAAGTTATAGCCTTTTTCTATGCTTTTAGTATTATTCCCAAAACTACAATATGTGTCCTTAACTTATATAACTTATTGATTAACTTAAAAATTAATCAATATCTTAACTCTTGGCTAATTCAAATGCCTTAAAGTACTTTATTCCTTTTAATCCCTCCTGATTTATGTATTACTATTATGGGCTTTAATTCTCTATATTTTTTAAAAACCCACAAGATAGTATTTTTATACAGTCAATGTTCATTTAAACTTATCCATGTATTTACCATTTTGTTTGTTCTTCATTTCTTTTTTCATTCCAGGTTTCCCTTCTGAGACCATTTTATTCTAACTTACAGTACATCTTTTGGAATTTCCTTTCGTATGGGTCTACGGGTGATGAACTCTTTCATTTTTTGTTTGTCTGAAAATGCCCCTATTTCACCATCATTATTAAAGGGTATTTTTGCTGGAAATAAATTTCTAGGTTGGCAGAATACTGAAGGTATTTCGCTGTATTTTATCTTTGTGGTTGCTTTTGAGAAGTCAGATGGAAGTCTATCACTCCTGCAAGGATAATCTGTCTTTTTTTCTCTAGCTGCTTTTAAGATTTTTCAATTGTCTTTGGTTTTCTGTAGTTTCACTTTGTCATGATGATTTATTTTATTTATCCTGTTTGGTATTTATTACACTTGTGTTGTGAATTGTGTCCCATTAGTTCTGGGAAGTGTCAAATATTGTTTGTGTCCAATTTTCTCTTTCTTGTCCTTCAGGGACTTTTGATTAAATAAATATATGTCAGAGATTTTCACTTTGTCCTCTTTGTTTTCTTGTTCTTTTGTATTTTTCATCTTTTTTTGTCCGATCTACATCCTGGATAATTCCTTCTGACTCATCTTTAAGTTCACTAACATTATCTTCAGCTGTGTCTAATCTGCTGCTGCTGAATTCTTAATTTCAATTGCTTTATTTTTCAGTTCTATAAACTTGATTTTGGTTCTTTTTCATATATGCTGGGTCATTTTTTTATAAGCAGAAAATTTCCAGCTTGTTTTATATTTCTTCAAACATAGTAAATATAGCTGTTGTATAGGCTACATCTCTTAATTCCAATATCTGAAGTTTTTCTGGGTCTGTGTTTGTTGTCTATTTTTTCTGCTCATTCTCACTTGTGTTGTCTTATTTCCTTTTTTGATTGTTTGTGTTAGCTATTTACTGGCTATTATACTTGAAAAACTATTTTGTAGGAATGATTTAAAGTCTTGAATGAGGGTGTCTTTTCCAGATCAGGGTTTCATTTGCTTCTACCAGGTGCCTGAGGTACTATTACCCCGGGATCTAAGCTCAAAGACTAAGGACCACCCAGATAATGCAAACTTGGATTACCAGTCAGTACAGGGGCTGGTTTATTTTTATTTTGCCTTTACTCTGAAGGTTGTATCCTGCTCAAGGTTTCATCTAATGTGGACCGTGAGGTGGTTTGTTGTATGCCTCACCGTGGATGGGTCTTGTACTTGGGCTTCTATACCTGTCACCCTAAAACTCCGTAGGGTAAAAGTGACTTTAAATGCTAGACTTACCTATATGAGTTCTTGCTGTTTCCCAGAGTTTGGCCTAGAAATTCCTCACCAGCTCATTAGCTCTTTGATGCTTTTAAGAACATATATCACCCCACTTTTTTAACTTCTTGAACAGTAGGAAGTCTCAATTACTAATCTCATTACTTGTTCTTAGATTCTTTTTATTATGTAAAGATATTGTTCTACAGCCTTGTCCCTACTGTGTAAGCTGACCCTAAGTAAAACAATGATATTCTTATAAGTCCTATAGAGCTATACTTGGTTCTACTTTTCTAAAGGTAATGTGACTAACTCAGATACAGTATTTTTTAGTTCCTAGAGAAGCCCTTTAAGCATATGCAGTTCTGAAAGCCCCAAAGAACACAAAGGCTTTTTTTTTCGGTCTGCTTCTCAGCTTGCTCCACTCTGAGGTTTTTGGAAGATGATAGAGCTGTCTGAAAGAAGTGCTTTATAGCTGGGTTAGGAATTTTCACAGGTTTTGCATTCCTTGTCATTTAATTGGCTTATAATAGTAGTTCTCAATGTGTAAACCTAAAACCTCTGGGTGAAGTTTGGGGATGGGAGTGCATTTAGCTTCATTGCGAGGAATCTATGAAATCACAGACCTACCAACTATTGTCTGTAGACTGAATACATAAGAAAACAACTATTGTCATGTGGGGGTGCACCAAGTTTTTTATATGAAAATAACATCTAGAAAACTCTGACACTACAATTTTAAGAGGAGATTCCAAGAAGATTAGGTTGACATGAAATTTACCTGCAAAACGTTATAGATTCTTCACTGTTTACACACTATCCAACACCTTTTTTGTTGTTGTTCCATGTAGAAGTCCTTTCATCACTTTATGCTACCATTTATCAAAATTATAAACCATCTCTTCTCGAAAACTTTTTCTGGTAGACAGAGTTATGTCCAGTATACAGAGGTACCCTAACTGGGCCAGGAAGAATTCTCATTGTATTTTGTTCTTTTTTTTTTTTTTTTCCTTGCTGGTGGTTAGAATTCAGACACTACTCACCTCGCCAGTCCACAGTCCGATCCCCAGAGAAGATGGCTAGAGAAGCGCACCGAATATCTTTTTTGGAGAAGAAGTCTTCAGGTTCTTCTCCAGAAAAGGACTTGATAACGAAACCTGATACTTATCAGCTTACCCATGATGCCTTATTGGGTAAACGCCTGGATGTGGGTGATTCTAGCCAGATTCATCCCTATCAGTTACCATCAGATATTGGTCTGGAAAATTATGATAATCATTATTCTCAAACTCTATCCCTGCATGGAAGTCTTTGTAAAAGGCCTCAGAGAAGCAAGAACTACCGAGAACATAGCATAAAGCCTTCAAATGAAATGAAGGCTACCACATCCCATTCCTGTGGAGACTTACTGACTTCTCTGTCAAACCCTGACTCCAGCACCGGAAGGCTTTTGAAGCTGAGTTCAGGTAATAGCTGCCTGTCAGTTTATAGGCCTTTTCACAGGCATGAAGATGGAAGGTATAACTGAAGTTTTGGAATTAACATTTCTTAATTTGCATTAGTATTTCTTAAATATTTCAGAGTTACCAGTGGTCCATGGAACCTCCAGAAATCTGCAGGTTATGAGTTTAACATGATAGGTATATTAGTGAAATGTGAACTTATATTATAGAAATATATTGTAGATGTGAGCTTCATATATATTATTTTAGTTAAATAGAATCCCAAGACAAATTTCTAGTAGCATTTAGCCTTCTATTCTGAGTTACTTTTTCAGAAAAAGCTAGTTTTAGGGTGTTAGAGACCACTCTTCAGTTATTTATTAATTTTTAAAATAAAATTTATTGAATACCTACTATGTGCCAGATATTGTTCTAGCTCTGCAGATAAAGTAGAAAATAAAAATAAAATTCCATATATAAAAATATCTGCTTTCATGGAGCTTCCATTCTAAAGAGGTAAGACAGATGATAAATAAGTTAACATAGAAATTTATGTGAGGTTATGATAAATGTTGTGAAAAAAATAAAATAAGGGTATAAAGTATAATAAGGAGGAGGTGATGTTTTAGATAGGATGGTCAAAGAAAGTGTCTCTGATGAGATATAATAAAAGTAGAGACTTGAATGAAGTGAAAGTATAAGCCATATGGATAACTAGGGAAGAACTTCCTAGACAATGGAAATAGTAAGTGCAGTTTCTGAGGCTGGAACATGTTTGGCTTGTTCAAGAAACAACAAGGAGGCCAGTGTGGTTGCAGCAGAGTGAGCGAGGTGAAGTGTGTAGATGAAGTCAGAAAGTCAGACTTTTATTCTGGGTGAGACCAGAAGCTATCGGACAGTTTATAGCAGAGAAGTGACATGATCTAATTTCAGAATTACTGTAGAAAATCAGGAGCAAAGGTAGAAATTTGGAAAACCATTTTAAAGGTTAGAATCCAGATAAGAGGTGATGGTAGCTTGGGCTAGAGAGAGATCAGTGGAGGTGTGCTGAGAAGTATTGATTGTGAATGTGTTCTGAAGACAACGTCTCATGACTTGCTGATGGATTGAGGGTGAAGTGTGAGAGAAAAAAGGTCAAGGATGACTCCCAGTTTTTGAGTTTATGTAACTAGAAAGTTGGAGTTATTTATTTACTAAGATAGAAAAGAGTAGGACAATCAGATTTTAGGGTAGATATCAAGAATTCGGTTTTAGACATCCTAAGTTTGAGGTGCCTATTAAAACTTCTCAGAGATGCTATTTGACAATTAGATGTATTAACCTTGAGTTCAGGGAATTAAAATTGTATGGATGGCATTAAAACTGAGACTGGATAAGATCTCACCTAGGCAGTGAATATACATAGAGAAGAGATCTAACAACTAATTCTGAGCCCTTCAACAATTAGAAATCCAGTATATGAAGAGAAACCAGCATGATGAGTAAGAAAGAAGCAGCCAGTAAGGTAGGAGAAAAAAATCCAAGAGGGAGTGGTGTCCTGGAAGCCAGGTGAAGAATATGTTTCAAGAAGAAAGAAGCAATCAATATAGTGTCAGATGTCTTCAAATGAGCGGGAGTAAGCCTGAGACTGAGAAGTGATTTGGCAATGCATTTGTGAGCAGTTTCAGGTGACTTGTGGTTAATAAAAGCCTTATTGAGGGGAGTTTGAGAAAGAATTGGAAGAAAGGCAATAGAGTTACTGAAAATATACAACCCTTTCAAGGACTTCTGCAATGAAGGGGAGCAGAGGATTGGAACTATAGTTGGAGGAGGATGGGATCAAGGAAATTGTGGTAAAAATGATCCAGTAGAGGGAAAATTAATGATGCAGGAGAGAAAAGGGACAATTACAAGAAAAACAAATTCTTGGGTAATTAGGAGGTAGAGTCCAGTCCACCAGTGGAGAGGTTGGCCTTAGATGAAGCACAGATTGCTTCTGTTTTACTCAGGGAAATACAAAGGTCAGCACCTGAGAGTGAGGAAGGAGAAGGTGTTGGAAGTTTGAGGAGAAGAGAGACGTGAAATAGTCATCTCAGAGAATAGAAAAGTAAATTGACTAGAGTAATGTATCAGGTTAGCTGGGCAGTATAAGGGCCCAGTTAAGATAGTGGTCATGGGTTTAAAGCGAAGACGGTGAAAAGAGATGCAAATTGTTCTCCAGCCACTTCCCACTGCTCTGGTATAGGCTTGGAGTATGTGGACTTAACCAGATTTAGGGTTTTGTCAGGTGGAGGAAGAGAGAAAGGATCCAGAGAGTTGAGGGTGTATACTAGGGAGAGGTGATTATGACCCTTGGACCCCAAGTGAGCTAAAGGTGGAAGTGAGGCATGAGAGAGTTGAAGGGCAGGTTCATCTCCCAGCCTGTTTCCTTCACAGATCTGTATGCCACAACCCATTTCAACAGTGACCCTGCTCTGCTGGTCAATGTAGAGCAACAGTTATCTGCCAGCCTCGGGGATGTAACACCAGCACATGGCTCCTTCCCAAACAACTGCATCCTGGGAGACTCTCTACGGACACTGCTGTTGCCTACTGGGACTTCAGAAAACAGAGAGAATTTGACCAAAAGGTCATTAAGCCCATCAAGGAGAGGATTCAAACGGAAGGACAATATCCTTGCCACCCTGAATCCAAAGCATGGCTTCAGAGATGCTACAGGCAACGAGGCAAGTGTTGGCTTGTTTGGGCTTGTGCAAGAAACACCTCAGATGCAAGACCAGAATGAGGTTCTGTTGAGGGTGGTGGTGGTTCTGACCAAGAGTGCTAGAAATTCAAAGGGATTTTCAGTGGCCACTGGTCAGTACTGCCAGGCTATAGCCTGTGATTCTTCTGCCCTTGGGAACTCATTCCCCTTCTGCTACATTTCCTCATTTTTTGTCCCAGAGAGAATCTAATCCCAGAGCATGAGCATGGTGGGAAGTACTTTGGATAATAACAGTAGTGGACAGAGTTTACCACAGGAAGGAATGCAGAAGTTGCCAGAGGCTCAGGGTTGGCTGAAGAGTAATCTCTGTAGCATTGATGTTTATCATATTTACACATTTGCTTCGACCACAAGTGACTAACTTGCTTGAGACCTTTCTTCTAAAGCATTGCTTCTCTGTCTAGAAATTAAAATTATTCCATTTTTTTCCAAAGTAACAACAAGCAGAATATGAATTAGATTATCCAAAGTATTTTTAGATGAGAGTGGTTCAGAGAATGAACAACAAATCAAGAACCATTCCCACATATACAATATAATTCATTTTATATTATAAAATTGTAGTATAATAAATAGTATTGTATACTAGAACTTCATTATTATTCAATTTTTACTGAGTACCTAAGTTTTGTCACTGCTTTTGCATTTATGCCTCCATGAAGAATGCCTTCTACTCTCCTATTGTCTGTTTGAATATTAATTTTTCTTCAGGCCCCACTTCCATCATGAAGTCTTCTCCTTTTTTTAAGGAACTATGGTTCTCAGGGATCTTTCTTTCCTTGAACCCATGATTCTTTGTCAAATGAATAATTTATTATTGAATCATTTACTGCTCTGTAAGGAAGCAAGGGATTTGGTAAAAAACAAACATTTTTAGTGACTAATTTTTCAGTTGTGGGAAATCTTTTTGCATATTGGCATGGGTTTGCAAGGTTGATTTTTTTTTTTTTACTCTAAATACTTTCTATTCAGTTTTCAAAACCCCAGAGGTGGTTATAATTTTTGTGTACCAAAGGGGGCAGTCTTGTAATATTTTCTTGGCTTTTGGTCCCATTTTTCCATTTTCAGCCACTGGATGCCTATTTTTCCAGACAAGATTGCTGTGTGTTAATGTATTTAGGTGAAAGGTACAAAGTAACACTTAGGATATTTCGGGTGCTATATTAATAAGATTGTTCTAGGAAATTTTTCACCTCTTTCATATATATTGTTAAAATAGCAATTAGAATTTCAATGCACTTTTCTGGACTTATAAACTTCCATTTCTTTTTTTCTGTTTGATAGTATTTTTCTTTATATGAAAAGCTATAAAAGAGATGCGTGAATGTAAATATAAAAGAAATATACTGTTCAATTTCTAGAAAGGTGTAAGTTTGAAAATTGCTAAAAAGAGCATTTAAAGAGTTATTAAAAATAATCCCATGATACACAAAATTAAACTGAACATGAATTTGTGATTAGAAAATTTATTTTTTACCAACTGACTTTAAAATCATAGAAAAATTATAAAAATTTATTTTAAAATTCCATGAGGCATAAAAAGGACCTCATATTTTACCTCTTCATATGTTCACAGTCCTTATACAGAACTTTCAGTGCATATGATTGGTGCTTAGTACAGATCTGCTGAAGAAATGTTTATCCCATTTGTAATGCCTTTCCCTATCATAGGCCGCATGTGTGACTCAAGTCATAAATATCACTGTCTTTGATGTTCTGCTTCACGGTTGTCAGATATAGCAGCATTAGCTAATTAATCATCTGTAGCTTTTTATATCAAGAGAACCAAAGATTGAGAAATAATTTGGCTGTTTTTAATATATGTGAGCTTTCTTTAAGCCCATGAGACCCTACAGAAAGGATTTGTAGATAGATCTGTCAAGTAAAGTTCATAATTGTTTTTTATTCATTCAGACATGAGTAAATAAATATATAGACATGTATATGAATGATTAAAACTTATAAATTTTACTGGACAGATCTACTTATACATCTATACATGTAAGGTTCTTACTGAATAAAACATCGTTAACACTGGGTCCAACAATAACATTTAACATCTAAAATGTTTTAGGACATTTATATTTAGTATATATTAAGGTACTAAATATAAGCTTATTATGAGTTATAATTTTTATTAAATTACTCCCCATTTTATTTTATGATATATAATACTTTTAAAAATGTTCTACAGTTTAATCTTTTTATATTACATAGCATATAATATATTGAGCCATAGATGTAGGTATTAAAACATTTTTTGTTTTCTTCTAAAAATCTCAACAGAGAATTGTGATAGAAGATGCTATTTACCTTTGAAATTATCTTTGAGTATATTATTGCATTTCCCTTGGATATAAATAATATTCTATTCAAATCTAAACTGAAAGATGACATCATCTTTTTTTTTTTTAATGTTAACATTTTAAATGTCTGGATTCTTACTTCCTTATTGTGTAAGAATGACAAATGGTTGGGTTTTCTGTTTTGTTTTTTTTTCTTGAGCCTCTCTCTAGTGACCTGGGCAGTTTGCATGGTTTGCCAGGAAACCACAGTCCTCCAATCTCTGCCAGAACCTCCCATGTGGCCACTGTCCTCAGACAGCTCCTGGAGCTTGTGGATAAGCACTGGAACGGCTCCGGCTCTCTCCTCCTTAACAAAAAGTTTCTCGGTAAGTGAGTGCTTTCTCACTTCTAGGAGATGGGCTCTGAACTTGCTTCTGCTCTGCAAGGAAAACTATTCTCGTGATCACTTACCAAATGTGTCAATAACACAGTAATTGACAAATCTGCATTTTTCTCATGATCTTCTTCCCTGTTTGTTTTATGTATCAGCACTCTTTCCTCATGTACCAATTGTTTTGTTCTTCCTGTGACTTATTTTTTGGTAGTGTTTGGGTAGTACGAGTGTGTAGAATGATGAGATAATGTAAAATACAGCATGGTCATGTTAATGATGACAAAAGGATTTCATGATCCTTGGGAAATTGCCAATAATAAATACAATAGAAATTGGGTTTGATCATCAGAGTTCTGAATGCCTGTTGAAATGTTATGATTTGAAAAATTCAAACGACTAAATGACCGGGACTTTTGTTAGTGCTTCTTTTTTTAGTAACTTGGGGGAAAACGGTTTTGCAAACATTGTCCCCAGGTGTTTATTTGTTATTTAATGGAAGAAGAATTCAAGGAGCTTTTAGGTGGTGGGAAAAGTTTAAGTCAAAACTAGAAACTTTAGAGCTTTGTTTGTTTAGAGTTTGTTTGGGCTTAACTTTTTTTTTTTCTAAAGGGACATTCAGGAGAAGAAGTCTTAGCCAAATTACTTTTCATCCCACATTGACCCTTTGTTCTCATTTTGTAGGAAATTATCCCCAGGAGACACTCCTTAGTGAACAGAAAATAGTGCAGATCACATTCACAAGGTTTTGCTGTTGTTTCTCCACAGAGGCTGTGGGATATAATTTCTTGTCCATCGTGAAACATCTTTTACAGCCACTTACTAAATTCTTGTTAAAAGGACATATTAGATTACCTTTTTGTCCTACAGAGCTGGTAGTTATTGACTAGGAATTCTGTGCTTTAGTTTTTAAGATTGGCCCGTGTGCCCAACCTGAATTTTTGGCAGGTCCTGCCCGAGATTTGCTTCTGACTTTGGTAGTCCCTGCTCCTTCTCAGCAGTGGTGTCGTTCACATCCTGAAGACACGTCAAAAGCCTTCCGCAGGAGGGAGATGGAACTGAAGGAGGCTGGGCAGGTGGTCCCTAATGACATGGTATGCCTCTCTCATCTTCCTTTCCTACTCTTCCTTTACTAGAAAAGGACAGAGCAGCAAGACTAGAACAGTTCTGTGCCATAAAGATCATCATCACCATGAACACTTAGATGTTCCTGAACCAAAATACAGAAAAGTCAGTCTGGGCAAATCAGGAACACAGAATTTGCCAGGACAGGGACAACTCAGAGGGTCTAAAGCAGCGGTTCTCAACCTGTGGGTCGCGACCCCTTTGGGGGTCGAACGACCCTTTCACAGGGGTCGCCTAAGACCATCAGAAAACAAAAAGATACTTACATTACGATTCATACCAGTAGCAAAATTCCAGTTATAGAGTAGCAATGAAAATAATTTTATGGTTGGGGGTCACCACAACATGAGGAACTAACTGTATTAAGGGGTCGCGGCATTAGGAAGGTTGAGAACCGCTGTTCTAAAGGGATGAGCCCTTAATCCTAGACCTCATCAAAAAATTCTAAAGAAAGACTTGAAATGGAAAAAGAAAACAACCAAAAAGACCCTAGAGTGAAAATGTTTCGGATCATGTTCTTGAAGGTTATGGTTTGATTCTGATGAGGGGAGGCAGATGTCTCTGGGGTTGTCTTTCCTCCCTTCTGAGGGAGCAGAGAGCCCTGAGCCAGGGGCCAGTCCTGGAGCTTCAGGCTGTTGGCTCTGGGAGACGAAGAAGGGACTCATATCCTTAAGCCTTTTTTCTCCTTTTCTTAACATTGGAGGCTTTACAGACATCAAGTTCAGTTTGTAGAAACTTTAGATAGGTGACTCAGAATGCTGGCCACTTGTCAAAACAACCACTTGTTCTGCAAGGGTAGTGGATAATTCACAGGAAAGATAGCCAACTCCATGTGATAAATTTGTTTGCTGCACTTGAGCTATGTTTACCAATGAATTAAAATTCTAGTGAGAAAGGTGTTGACTTCCGTTCAGCTTATCACTAAACAGAGGACAGGTTCTTTCAGTCTTTTAAAAGCACTCCTCAGAATTTCAGATTTTTAATGTGTTTGTATTTTGTTTACTGATCTAAAGGAAAGTTTGAAGCAAAAACTGGTCAGAGTGCTGGAAGAAAACCTCATTTTATCAGAAAAAATCCAGCAGTTGGAGGAAGGTGCTATCACCTCAATTGTGAGTGGGCACCAGTCCCACACTTATGGTAAGTTCAGGAAAGAAACGTGTGATGTGTCCCAAGACAATTGTTTGTTTATAGGTGACCTGTTTAATAAGCTTCATCATCTAGAGCTCACCTGGCTTCCTAAATGGAAACAATCATCTTGCCTTAGAGAGTTGTAATGCAGGTGGCTTGAGTTACCAGATGGAGCTCTTTGTCGGTGTAAAGCAAACACAAATGTTGTTATTTTTGAGAATGAACTTTTTTTATGATTATAGCAGAAGATTGTGTTCTTTATAGAAAGTTTGAAAAATATAAGGAAAATAAAACCCCACTACCCAGCAATAACTACCATTAGTGTTTCTGGTATATTTTCTTTAAATGTATACATACATTTTTAACTCAAAATTAAAATTTGTGTCTTGATTTTTTAAAAAGTAATTTACATACAACAAAATGCACACATTCTAAGTTTTTAAAAATATATACATTCATTTAATTCCATCCCAATCAAAATATAGAACATTTCTGTTACTCCAGAAATTTCCCTCAGACCCTTGTGCAGTCAGTTTCGCCTACTGTATACCTTAGGCAATCAATAATCTGATTTCCACATTCTAATGTTATTAATTTAATAGTATAGGCATTTCATATATATATATATATATATATATATATATATTCAGGCTTGTGTATATATATATATATATATATATATATATATATATATATAAATGCCACATGAATATACCATATTTATCTATCTGGTCCTCTATGTAGTTGTTTTTAATGTTAGCTATTATAAATAAAGCTGCCATTATTTATAATATAAATAATTTAAAGGAGTTTCCAAACATTCAAAAGACCTGAAATGAAAGCAAAGATACTAGAGTGAAAATGCTTCTCTGAGATTGCCTTTCTTCCCTTCTGGTGGAACTGAGAATCCTAATATTTATACTATGATAAATATTGCAGCTATTAATATCTATGTGCATAAGTCTTTGTGTACATTTCAAACTATTTTCCTAGGAGACATTCCTAGAAGTAGAATTAGTGGGTCAAAAGATGTGAATATTTTTGAAGCTTTTGTTACACATTGCCAAATCTCTCCCAATAAAGGTTTTTCAGTTTACACTCACATCAGCAATGAGTGTATTTTAATGCCCTTTTCACTCCATCCTTGCCCACACTGGTTAATTTTTAAAATTTTTGCCGTGGTGGTAAGTGAAAAATAATATCCCACTGAAGTTTTTGTTTTTGTTTATTGTTTTTTGTAGAGGACAGTGTCACTGGCCCTCATATGTGGGATCCGAACCGGGGCCCTCTGGTGTCCCAAGCCAGTTCTTAACCATCGCGCCACTCGGCCAGCCCTATCCCACTGAAGTTTTGATTTGTACTACTTTATTATTAATATATAGAGGGTGCCAAAAAAATGTATACACATTTTAACAAAAGAAAATTGTATTAAAATTGTAATACTCAATATATACTGATAACAAAAGATGAATACAAATCATGTGTATACTTTTTTTTTTGGCACCCCTGATAGTTTAGGCCAGTATTTTAGATTAAAGTCTACCCTTGACTTTAAACCTCTAGCTCAGCAACCCTAAGCTAAGCAAACATGGGCATTTTGATTTATATGAGGAACTTGATATGGAAGTCAGCACTGAATTTCCAGAGTTCAGTCTCATCACAACCTGATTTTACAAGCCTGAATAATCAAGGCATCTCCACTTACCCACTCTGAAAATAGGGCAATGTTTGTTCACTAGATACCTACTTTCTATCAGCCATGAGGCCCAGTACTGGATTTTGGCTCAGGTGATAAATACAGCTGTTGCAGTCCTATTTTCCACATTCCAGAACCTTGCTACTCAAAGAGTGATCCACAGCAACATTAGCAACACCTGGGAGCTTGTTAGACATGTAGAATATTGGGCCACACCTCAGACCTACTGAATCAGCTTACTTTTTAACAAGATCCCCAGGTGATCAGTAAACATATTAAAGTTAAAGAAGTACTGATTTCCTTAGGGCCAGAGTTCCCATGCTTTTACCTACCTCATTATTGTAGGCAGTGATAACATTTGGGAAGCTAGGTCTGAGTGTCTTGGTTACAAATTCAGTTTCTGCAAGCACTCATTGGCATTGAGTTATTACTATGTACCTGATGCAGTTCTAGATGTTCTCACATACTTCACAAGGAGTGAAAGACATACATTCATAAACTAAAATGGAGAATACAGAGACCTAATATTTGTTGACTTCCTATGCTAAATGAGGACAGCCATCTCATTGAATCTTCATAATAGTGCTATGGAGCAGGGTTATTAGCTCTAGTGAACCTCAGAACAGTGAACTAACACGTATGATATTAAGTGGCTGAATTTTAATTCAGATTTTGTTTGTTGTTAAATTCCATATTCTTGTCACCATATCTGCTGTCTCAAAGGGAGGGGATGGTGAATGGAGTGTGGAGGTGGGTGCAGTGGGGTGCTCCCAATTCTTCAAGTTGTCCACCTGACTACTTCAGCTCTGCTCAAAGACTAGCTGCTTGAAATCCTGCTCACCTCTGGCTACTATATTCTCTGCAGATGATCTTCTGCGCAAAAACCAACAGTTGAACATGCAGATGGCTTGCCTGAACCAGGAGCTTGCCCAGCTGAAAAAGTTGGAGGAGACAGTGGCCCTTCTCCATGAAAGTCAGAGGTAAGAGTGGATCTATCTAGCTGGCTTCTGGAAGCAAATGCCTGTTTCTCTTTACTCCTTTGTTTTACTGGCAAGTTAATATCTGTATACTTTTCAAATTAACTCCATATTATTGTGTGTAAACCACTTGTATCTAGGCCAGCTAGTTCAGGGATCAAAGTACTGCTTTCCAGGACACACCAGAGACTAAATGTCTTTGCTGGAATTGATGGGTTGCAATACCTCAATAATAAGTAGTTTCTCTCTGGATCCAACAGGACCCTTGTTTGAGTCAACTAGCTAGTGGGCCCCTAAAATCAGTCATCTGGCTCTTCTGGAAAATGTCTGCCTGCTATTGGTCACAGAAGATTCACCTGAGCACTGAGAGAGAATGATAGGGGAAGAATCTAATGTACATGTTCTCTTCAGAGGAGCTCAATAGCATCAGCCTCTTCAAAGAACAATATCCCTGGAGTGCAGGAAAGACAAATCAGAAAAGGCCTCAAGACTATTAGTACATTTAGAGAAGCCCTGGACATTTTGATTAACCAAACACCTATACTAGGACTTCCCATGAATTTTAAATAAAAGAGCCACATCCCCAAACCTTTAGCCCCAAACTTCACTTCCTGATTTTCCTTGGAATAACTTTGTATTAGGATTAGACCCAGACCCATTTTGGATCGCTTTTTAATTTTTTTAGCTTTTCATTATAATTAGTTCAAACATATATTATACAAAAGTAGAGCAAGTAGCATAAAGTCATGGTTCTCAAACTCGGGTGAGCATCAGAATTACCTGAAAAACTTGTTGAAACTCTCCCCCACCTCCACTCCCACCCCCACCCTGAGTTTCTCATTCAGCAGGTATGGGTTGGGAACTGAGAATTTGCATTTCTAATAAGTTTCTAGGTGATGCTGCTGCAGCTGGTCTTGGGACCACACTTTGAGAACATTAGGGTATATCTCTTGAGTGACATACGTCAAATTGCTGTATGTTAAAGGAACTTGAAATAATTCTTCTCTGTGTTGTTAAACCATCAATTCAATATACAGGTTCAATTTGTTTCTATTTGCTTTTGATTCATACAGAATTTTTTATTACTTTGATCTAATCTTATTTTATAATTATGTAAAACATGTACATCCCAAGGTCAAATCTATAAAATAAGATAAATTCAGATAAATCTATTTTCCTTACTGTCTCTTCTATCTTTCCCTTCCCTCCCACTAGCCTTCCAATGTAGGTGTGGGTGTGTATTTGTATTACCCTCTATTATATAAAAAGAGGCTTCATGGTACTTTAACATTTTATCTTAATAATCAGTTCCCACTGGTATGTAAAGTTCTCATTCCTTTTTATAGCTGCACAGGACTCCACTGTGTGTTTATTTAATCAGTCCTCTGTTGATAGGCATTTAGATTGACAGTATATTGCTGTTACATACAGTGCTGCAATGGATAGCATTGTGCATGCCTCTTTTTTTTTTTCTTTTTTTGGCCAGTCTCTTTTGGCTTTTAACATTACAGGTAATACAGAGTCCAAGAATACAGCCATGACTAACACCACTAGATAATTACAGATGCAGGATAGATTAGAAGTAGAAGTTAAGATCTGGAGATAGAATTTGGAGGCCTGGTCAGGTGCCAATCTCCCAGTGCTTCTATTACCTCATCATGCAAGTGCTTTGGAAAGAATAGAACAATCACAATATAAAATGTGAACTATGTTACTGCTACAATCAGCATGGAACATATTAAAACAGAACTGTAATGAAGAAAGAAACTGTCAGCCTGCTTTTAAAACAACCCACTCATAAATCGGATAGTTCTTTCTATTTACAGATGTTACTTCATTTTGCATTTGTCTTTAGCAAACATTTCAGGTCTGAATGTCATCTACTTTGCTTTTATGATTTCTGGCTGCCTTTTCCCCTGTGCCTCAGATCCCTGGTGGTCACTAATGAGTATCTGCTGCAGCAGCTGAACAAAGAGCAAAAAGGTTATTCTGGGAAAGCACTCCTGCCTCCTGAGAAGAGTAATCATTTGGGGAGATCGTCACCCTTTGGGAAAAGCACGCTGTCTTCCTCCTCACCAATGGCACATGACACGGGTCAGTACGTAATACAGAGTGTCTCAGACTCTGTTCCAGAGCCTAGTTTATGGAGCTAGCACAGAACACCTTCTCTGCAGCTTCCTTCTCAGCCACGGGGGGCTCTCAGTGCCATTGCCACCAGTATTGTGGTATTTACCCACAAGATCAAGAAAACATATTATTCTGATTACATTGTATTGGTCCTTCTCTTTATTTCTCTTTTTATCTCCTCCCATCAAGTCATTCTTTCCTTCTGCCGACAGAAATAGTTGACACTTGGTCCTAGCATCATATCACACAGAGACATTTGGCTGAAAATATCGAAAAGGGAAAAAACACTAGACATTTTTCCCAAGTGTCACTTGAAACTGTGTGGTAGGAGGTCAAAAAAAGAACATCCATAGCCAGGTGTGTTCTGTTTTAGAAGAAATTTCAGCAAATTTATATCGATTGGTTCATCAAACATGTTTTGAGTTTACTCCCACCATAGTGAAAAAGTGACAAGTTCTGGTGTCTGCCCTGGAGATATAGTTGGGAAGGAAAGCAAAAACTCATGTGATAGAGTTTAAAGCTTGGCACCAAACAGGTCTAAACAGAAACCTAAGGATATCTTGTAGAGACAGAGGGAGTGGGGCGGGGGGGGGGGGGGGAGAGAACTTGGAAGATGTGGGTCATGGTGTTTCTGATTTTCCCTGTGTGGCCCTTGGTCCAGAGGGCAGGGGTAGGGAATTGGGGGTGTCAAGGGAAGGGCCAAAGAATTGTTGCCCTTTGGTGCTAAGTGGGTTCAACATGGAAGGGGGAAGGCTCCTAAAGCAAGTAGAAAACAAGTGGGGAGGAATTCCTCACTCTAGGCCTGGCACTATTGGGAGAAAGGAGGAAACAGAGCTCGGTCCTCAGGGAAGTTGTGTCTAAGAGGGACAGAGCCACTGACAGATTTGGCCTTCCCACCAACTATACATAGAGGGTTTTAATGGCTCCATCCCACAGATCCTAACCTCTCTTCCTTGCCCACCTGGCTTTGCTAGCAAGGGTACCCAAAGCTTTCCACCATGAGGAGGCTATAGGTGGGGTGGAGCAGTGATAACTGAAGGGCCGAAGTGACCTTTTTGGTCAGTCGCTGCCCTATACCAGGTTCTGTTAGTAGACCCATTGGTATTTAAGGGTCTTCCTGGGTCTGGGTGGGCCTTGATTTCCTTCAGGCTCCCTGAACACTTTTCAAGAAGAAAAGGGGGCTTTACTCCTGCAAGGTAGTTTCAGGACTCAGCCAGTTCTCTCTCTGGGTTCCTTTAAGCCACACTGCCAGTCACAGGTGGGGCCCAGCCTCAGCTCCCCTACACATTGGCTGGTACTCTCACCTGCAGCTTAATCGCTTAATAGCGTGGACCAATTTGCAATCCAGTTAAATTCTTTTCATTATGAGGATATTTTAGCAAGTGAAAGCCAGAAGTATTTGGGTTTCACTCCAATTGTGCTCCTTTAAGTAAGCCTACAATTTAAACAAATTCCCCAAGGCTAGAGGAATCGTTCCTCCTCCTATTTGCTGGTGGGAGAAGTAGAGCTCTCTGAGGCTCTTCCCTGGGAAGTGAAGGGTTCGTGGTTAGCCACGGCAGGAGGAGCCTACAGCTGTCAGCTGTTAGGCAAGACTTTGCTGTGGCCTGGCGTTGGTCTTCCGCTCTCATCTCCCCAGCATCCCTGTCCCGAGCTACACTATTCCCCTACACCCAGACTCCCAAGAGAACTTGGACTCAAGGGACTGTGGGTCCACCGGGGGCAGGAACATTCCTGAACAGCCTGTGGGATGAGGGACTAAGCAGTTGCGCTACTTTGCCTTGTTAACAGGGTTGGGAAAGAAGGTGTCTGTAAGCATGTGCCCCTAAGCCTTTTCTAGCACCCTGGGGAGCTGTCCTCTATTGGGAAGGCCTTCAGTCCCATCAAGCCTGTTTGTCAGCAGGAAGGAAGGAGACTTGGCCCCAAAGCCTTGGGCTTGGGAATAGCTCTGGCCTAACACCCAGAACCTCAGAGAGGAAAAAGTTAATCTGAAACTCACAGGAGTCCTCAGGAGCCCTCCTCACCCTCTTCCCAACCTGGGATATTGAACAGATGGGAGGGAGTCAGCATGGAGAGACCCCTTCATTGTTTGATGCCATGTTCATCTGCCAAAGGCTGGTGTTGGGTGCCAGGCTCTATCACTAGCCATCCAGTCCCATTTTTGGAAATCATGTTGGAGCGTGCTGTTAGAAAGAGCCTGGCCTGGGAGGCAAGAGGCATGGTTCTGGCCTCTGTTCTACAGAAGCCCCTTAACTCTTTGGACTTCAGTTTTCTCAGTTGTAAAATTAAGGAGTTGGACTGTCTGTCTACTGTCTAAGGTTCTTCCTGGTCCTACATTTTCTGATATTCTGAGCTGGAGCCCAAAATGACTCATTTTGGTAGCCCCCCGGAATAGGAGCCTGTCAGCAGGCTGAGAGCCCGAGGCCTGGTACTGGGCCCCTGCCAACATTTAACCCAGGCCAAATCTGCTGTCTCATCCTTCCTGCTGCTGTGAAAGTGGAGAGGCCAAGACTGAGGCCCTAACTGCAGGAAGGCAAGCTGTGATGTTAGAATTCTGGGTCAGGGCTAAGGTAAAACGCTTTGGATTTCCCTAAAGAGCATCCTCAGGCAGTCTGGCTCTGTACTGATGGAAGGCACGGCTATTCTTTCTGGGCAGGGCTACCAGTGGGAGGATCAGCAGTGTGACACACAGGGCGATGGTGACACTGAGGGGTTGTGAATGTCATTATACCCATCATCATATACCTGACCAGGCCATATTGATACAAAAGGTGTCTTTATTGAGGTATGGGTAAGAATTAGGCACTTGGCCAGAGCAGTAGCTTAAATATGAGGCAAGCAGGCAGCAGTTAGCCATGCCCGGGGCTAGGTTGGGGCGGTGAGGCTATAGGCACAGATTCTCCTCAGAGTGACAAGAAGTCATGGAGAAAAGAGGAAGGGGAAGGGGACACAGAGCAGCCTGGGTCAGAGGCCTGGTGGGCTGGCCCCATGGGGCTGGGCAGGAAGCTCTAGGTGGCAAGTCCAGCAGGGAGGGGACTGGGCTCTCTTGCTCCACATGCCCCTTAGGCCCAGGCCTGAGCCTCTGGTGGGGGCAGCCGCGCTGGGGGGCCTTCCCAGGCCTCACTTCTTCACCTTGGCATCATAGGTGCCTGCATTCTTGTAGGCACTCACATAGCCACTGTCATCCAGGATGTCCTGACGCCCAGCAATGCCCTTGCCCTTGCCGCTCTCGTCGAAGCGTTCCTTGTGAGAGCCAGTATACTTGCTGGGATCGGTCAGCCGTTCCACAGCACCCACTGCTTTTGCTTTCTGTTAGGACAGAGTTCCCCCAGGAATACCTGGTTAGGGAGCCCATCCCATCCCACCCCCAGCTGAGAATCCCCACATCCCCCTCAATGGCTACCGAAGACCAGGAGGGCACTTACGGTGATGCCCACGTTGGCCGGTTCCTTGCCTGCTACCAGCTGGCAGATGGCATCGAAGGCCTCCTCCTTGCCCTTCCCCTTGAATCGCTTGATTGACAGCTCTTCTAGGGCCTTCTTGAACTCCTCATAGTTGATGACCCGAGCAGACTTCCCCCTGCCAGGTATGTGGGCACCATGAGTTTTCCCCCTTCTCCATGTCCTCCCTGCTTCCAGCCCCCCAATTCCCCACCTTCTGGGAACATCAGAAGCAAGGACAGCCTGAGGCTCACTTGACTTTGGAGAAGACGATGTCGACGTCCGTCCCTGTCACGGCCTTCCCATCAGCCACCTTGCAGTCCTTGCACAGCTTGGCCCAGTTCTTGCCATTCATCTCTTGCCCACTGGCCTTGGGGTCACCATGGATGGCAAACTTGCGGAAGCTCTCTTCCAGGCCAGCCACGTCTGTGCTCGCTGCCATGCCACCCTGTAGGGACCCACCTTCGTCACTTCCAGTCAAGCTGCCCCTCCCCTCCCCAAGGCACAGAACATCAGTGCCTCTACCTCAACACCCGCAAGGTCTGAGTTGTGGGCACTTAGGCTACATATCCTCAGAGCTGGAGCTGGAGCTGCCTGGGGAGAGGGGCCAGCATTCAGTGTCTCCCTGGGCCCCCGAGCCCTGAGGAAGAGCCCCAAGAGGAAAGGTCCTGTTGCTTAATGCCAGCCATGGCTTGGAGTGGCGTTCAGAAGATGAAATCATGATGCTCACACCAGGCTGGGAACAGAATGGCACTGTCCAGAAAGACTGTGAGGGCAGCAGCTGGGGCCATGGCTTTGTCTGGCTCTGGCACAAGGCCTGCTTGGGTGGAAATGAGGGTGGCAGAGCAGGCCACCCTCCCTGGGAGTTCCATGCCAAGCTGGGTCAGGGCCAGGCTAGGCTGCTAGTTGGGCAGGTATTTAGTAAGGACTCTCTTTGTCAGGGTCATGAGGACCCAGCAAGACCCAGCCCAGGCTGAGAAAGGAGCCAGAGCACAGGCAGGGGTGCATGCCCTAGGCAGGGGTGCAGCTGGCCCAGCCAGGACCTTGTTACTATTTGCTGTTAAACAAAAACATGATGGGAGCGGGAGCCTGGGGCTGGCCTGGCCACAGTTTGTGAAGCCTGGAGACGGTTGCTAAGGGAGGGTGGTGCTGCTTGGAGAATGTTGCTAAGGGCAGGATGGTGTGAGGGCGGCTCAGCGAGAAGCTCCCAGTGCTGCTGGGCTGGGCTGGGCTGGGAAACAGGGGCCCAGGGGTGGGGCACACCAGCACTCCCAGTGCCTGGGGCACAACCGTGGCTTCCTGGCCCCTTGCCACCCATTGGGGCTGTAACCTCACAGTCTGTGGAGTTTAAGAAGAGCAGGAGATTGGAGGGCTCACCTAGGGTGGGGGTTGTAGAGTTATGAGCCCCCAAAGGCATGTTGGTGAGTGGGACTGTGGTCTTGGCCCTGTGATCCTCACCCTATGCCCTGCACCAAAGCACACTTCCCCAACACCTTCAGACCTCCATTGAGGCCCCTTGGCCACGCCCTGAGCACTGCCACACCAGTCCACACTTCTACAACTGTATGCACTCAGCCCTGGCCCCCTGCACCCTCAGCCTTATTCCCCTTGACCACAC
>NW_017731359.1:5213981-5287145 GCF_001890085.2 Hipposideros armiger | reverse complement strand
GTCAGTCTCTGCCTCCTCACTTCAGCCACTGTCTTCCTGGAGACCTTGGGCTCTCAGCCCCTTCCCCGTTCCCCCAACCACCCCCCCCAGTCCCCACTGCAGTCCCCTGACCACACTGGCAGCGCTGAGACTGATGACCTGGGTCCTTCCCTTAGCATCTACCTCCAACACATACTAACAGCCCTGTACTAAGACTCCCTCAATAATACCCTCAGCCCTGCACTGAAGGGTCCCTCCATGCCCCCACTGCAGTCCCCTGGCCAGTCCCCTTGCAGCACTGCACTGCAACCCCTCTATATAACACAGCCGGGTACTGAGGCCTCTCGGTCCACACACCCGCAGCCCTGACCACACCCTCATACCCTCCTTGTCCACACACAATCTTCTGGCCACACTCTCAGCCCTGCATTGAATCCCCCCAGTGTCCACACCCACAGACTTACATTTAAAGATTCCCAGGTACTATGTTGAGACCACCCTGTGTTGAAAACCCCCTAAGCACACCCACATCCTCCACTACAGCCTCCTGACCACATTCTGTCATGTCTTTAGGAACCAACTTCTACCTGTATATACTAGAGCCTCCAGTGACCACTGGGCCTGGGCCTGGGCCTCTGCCTGGCTACCCCCTCTCCCGCTACAACTGGCCAGTGACCACAATCACCCATTCCTAAGTTGCAGTTTCTGGGACTGGGAGCACTCACAGATCCCACATTGCAGTAACTGTGGACCCACAATCCCAATCCACGTTGCACTACCCTCTCCCTACACTGCAACCTCCCACCAGGGACCCAGAACCCTAGCACTTGATTCTCAAAGGGTAAAGTCTAGGGGAGCTTTCATGCCAGAAGATGCTTGTCTCAGGAGACTGGCAGGATCCTGAATCCAGTGCTCACTCTTGCCTGTGGGAAGATGGATTCTTGGTAATCTTGGGGCTTATCAGGTGAAGCCAGGTCACAGGCTGTAGTCCCCCTGGGGTCTGCAGGCCATGGATGGAGCGGCCACGCCCGTGAACTGGGGCCACCGGCTTGCTCCCGCTGGGACAGCTGGAGTCATCAATCAGCCGGACAAGGGGATAGGGGTGGGGGTGGAACGCTTGGGCCCAGGGCAGGGCCGCTCAGCTGGCGTCCTCATCTCCGGTACCATCCAGGATTGGGACCCCTTCCAGGCCGCTCCCATGCCCACCCCTTCCTTATCGTGCAGGATACTGATTAGTGTGGTCGGCGCCCGGGTCTCCTACCGACTTCTACCTTGTGGCTGCTCCAGCAGTGCGCGTTCGATGGACAGAAGGACGCAAGAATGGACCCACGGACGCGGGAGACTAGGCGGCTCTGCAGCTCCGCTCCCTGCCGGCTCTGGGGCGGGACTGCAGCCCCGGCGGCTCCACCGTATTATCCCCTGTTTCTCTGTCTCCATAGAGACGGCGAGTCCCACCCCCGGGGCTGTCTCAGCGAGAGAGTGACCAAGGTCACGCTGGCTCCACCCACCGGACCCCGCCCTATCGGCGCTCCGTGCTCTTTCGGGGCGGAGCTGCCTTGACAGCCTCCTCCTGTCGCTCCTGGGGCAGCATCTCGGCCTTGGCGGCGGGGGAGACTAGCCCTCTGTAGTTCTGCACGTCCTCGGATGGCCCCCTAGCGGGATAAAAGCCCCCATCCTGGGCTCCACCCAAAGCCCCCGCCTCCAGGAGCGATGAGCTTCTCCGAGCAGCAATCGAAGGCTCTTTGGGAGGGAGGAACGGGGAGGGCGAAGGGAGGGGCAGAGGAGTGGGAAGGTCCCTTCCCTCAGCGATAGTGGGCAGCGGGGTCTAGAGCTGGCTCAAGACCACAGCTCTCCAATGAACATGACATCCCCAAGTCACAACTCCGGGTCACTAGGGGCGGGAGGGGACAATGAGTGAATCACGAGTGCTCAGCCCCAGAATCCTGGTACACCGATGGCGATCCTGGACCTCCTGGGTCTCTGCTCCCTCTACCACCTCCGGAGCCCAAAGCCTGCTTCCCCTCATGTCACCAAGCGCAACTCCATCTTCAAGAAAAATAACCTCCTCCCGGCAACCTTCTAGGATCTTTCCTAACCGGGAGTCCTATACCTGAGCGCCTCAGGTCCTCGTTTACCTCCACAAGACAATATGGATGGCCACCCACTGTAAGGGGGCCCACCCCATCCTCTGCCCCTAGGCCGACTGGCAATGGTCCGACTCCAGGAGAGCCCGTGGCCCTTACCATTAAGAAAGTATGCAATAAGTCCGCAGAAGCATTTAAAAAAAGTTTATTGGAGCATCATGGCCGGTGGGTGGGTATTGCTGAGTTGTGGCGAAGGGGTGGGGGGCGATCCCGCCGGCCGTAGGGGCTCCTAAAGTGCATTCGGTCCGCGAGGGTGGGGGTATTTGTTGCATAGAGAGTCGGGCCGGCCGCTCCTCCAAGGTCCTTCTGCCTCGGCCAGCTAAGCCAGATCGGCCTCCAGGCCGCCTCGCGCCCCGGGCTCGCCGCTGCTCGGGCTCACGAAAACGGCGGGCACACGAGCCTGCAGCGCCAGCCCGAGCTCTGGGCCCCTGCCCCCGGGGGAGGCCAGAGCGGCGCTGCCCAGGCGTGTCTGAGCCACAGGGATCTCGTCCATGGACTCGGCTGATGCCGAGTGGTAGGCGCCTGCAGGGCCAGCGGCGTGAACGGGACTGGAGCCTGCGGAATCCGACGAGCTGGAGCCGCAGCCTGGGGCCCGGGGTCCTGCTAGGGTGGTGGGGAACGTGAGACTAGGGGTCCCGAACGACTCGCTCGGGGCCCCTACCTTTCCTTCCCTCGGAACTCCCAGTGTATAATCCAGTCAGGAAGGGCGCTCACCGGGCAGCCTGGGCAGCGGGGCCTCAAGGTCCAAGGTCCCAGAGGTGGGCACCTTATACACGCGCCGCTTCCTCTTTTTCTGCAGAGACAGCCGGGAGCTTGAGTGCCCCTTCCCCAAACCTCACATCGCCAGAAGAAGCAAAAGAGTGGGGCAGGGTAGATAGAGGGTTCTTTCCCATCCCATTCCACCAGGGGAGGGAGCCCAGCACATTACCCCCTACCTGGGGTCGGATCCCAGGGGGCAGAGCGAGAGTCTCTGGGGAGGAGGGCGCTGGAGGCTCCACTTGGCCGCCAGTGGCAAGGAACCCGGAGGGACTGAGGGGGAAGTGGGAGGGTAAGCGCTGGACGCCAATGATCCCTCAAATCCCACCCAGTTGGAGGTCCTCAAATAAGCCTCCCTGCCTAGCAGACAGTAAAGGGGCACTGATCTGTCCAAGACCAGGCAGGGCTGGACCCAGACATGTGCCTTGGTCTTGGTCTACCCCCTTTTTCCCACCACAGATGGCCATGCCATGCCAATGGGGGATGCCCAGCTAACTATGCCCAGATCACACTCACTTGGCATTCACTGCAGCAGGCCTGGCCTGGCCAGGGGGCTCTGGGCGCACATGGCTGAAGGTCCGCATGTAGAACTCCATCTCCTGGGGAAGGTAGGGTTCAGAGAGGCTGGGTGGCCAGGTATGGATCCACGGCCTTCTGAGTCCACAGCCCACCCAGTCCTGGACACAACACCCACCCTCTCAATGGCCTCTGTGGGAGGTCTGCATGCTGAGGTCTAGGGCGTTCTCCAGGCTTCCCAGCTCTGATGGGAAAATCCCTCTGCAGGCTGAGGCTTAAAATACCCATTTCTGGACCTTACCCTATCCCCAGGGATCTCCTCACTTCATCTAATCAAACTCCATCTCCTCCAGGAAGCCCCAGCCTCATGGGTCCAATGTACCTAGTCTAGAGCTGCTCTGGCCTAACGGAGTGGTGGGGAAGAGGCCCTTAGAGCTGCCTTCTCCTGCTCCTGGCCCCTCCCAAGTCTCCAGTCTCTGAACCGATTTTTTTTCCCCCCTAGCTGGGACATGCAGCAGCCGTTCACAGGCTGGTGTGCAAACGAGGATGTGTGCATAACTTGAGGGTTCCCACGGAGCTGAATCCTCAGAGTACCAGCCGCAATATTATCTGCGGGAGGGGGTAATGCTCAGTCTCCCCCACCCCTACCCTAAATGGGAAGGCAATGGGTGGTGAAAAAACAGTACCGCAGCCCCATTCGGGACCAGGCTTATGGATGAGTTCTGTGTCTTGTTTAGTCGCTGATCCTAATAGCGACCCTGGGAGTTGCAGGTCCAACCCCTGAAAGCTACAGGGCCTAAGGCCGGGATGTCGCAGGAGTGGCCTAGACCTGCACCACAGCACCCAGGACGCCCTCCAGCTACACCCAGGAGGACCACAGGTGAGGAAACAAAAGCCAGGGAAAAGCCAGCCCCAGAAGGTCTTTGTGCCAAGGATATGGGGTGGAGCCAGGGTGATGAGGCCCCACCCCCACTGAGCGGGCGGGGGAGGGGGAGGGCACCAGGACAGCTGTCGCCCGCTCGGCAGCCGTTTCCATGGAGACCCAGGCGTCCTGACTAATGCAGAGACGACAATGTAACAGCAAACGCCGTCTCTAAAACAAGCCTATGTTTGGGGGCAACGGCTCCAGAGTGGGGCCCCTCCCGCATTCCTGCTCAGGGTGGGGGTAGGGTGGCTGCCTGGGGCCCTGGCAAATCTAGGGGACAGAGCCCAGCTGGTCACAGGCTGACTACACAAGTGCAAAGATTGAAGCCCAGCAAGCCCTGTGCCCAACCTCTGCCCAGGCTGGCCCTGTAGGGAGAAATTTGGGGGTGCCAAGCCTGAGCGGAGGAGCTCTGGGAAGGAGGATGGGGTCAGAGACCAGTCATAAAGACTGGGACCTCAAGGTAATCCTCCCCCCACAACTTTCCCCTTCCCCAGTGTGGACCCAGCACCCCTCCAGGGCTCAGCAGAGACAGGAAAGACGGCTCTGGTACTCCTGGGCTCCAGAAGGGTGGAGTAGAGGGAGCTGGCAGTAGTAGAGGCCAGTTCCAGAAGACTGAGGGGTAAGGATGGGTCAGGAGCCAGGCCCTAGCCAGCTGGGGAAGTCTGGGGGTGTCACCAGGGTATCCCCACTGAAACCCGTTTCACAGCTGTCCCTAGGATCCTCCCTCAGAGACCTTCAATATCTGCACACTCCTGAATGGTACTGTGGCACCTCTTAGCCTCTCTCTTCTGCATGCCCCTCCTCCTAGGTAGGTCTCCTTCAGGTCATTTGCAGATGATATGAAATGTCCTTGCTGTTGGCACATCCGGCCCCAAAGCCTAGGTAGGTAATGACTACAGGGCAGGGGCCCAGAGCTCTCAAGTCTAGACATCCCAGGGTCAGCCCTGCCTCAATGGGAACCAACTATGCAGCTTGAGAAAGTCTCCTGCCTACCTCTCTGAACCTCAGAATCCTCTGTGATGTGGGGGTGCGGATGAAGCCCACTCCCCAGGATGGCTGCCATTGTGCTTACATGGGGTCAGTGCCCAGCACTGGGGCAGGTACACAGTGGTGTGGCAGAGGAGTCTCCACCAACAGCCAGCACTCCCCTAGGCCTGGCAGCCTGGCCCACCCCTGGCAGAGAGAACAGGAGAGGCAGGGTCCCAAGCCCTCCCCAACCCGCCCACCAGCCTGTGTTTGTGTCCAGTTGCCATGAGGACTTGGGATCCAGGGCTCAGCCTTCCCAGCAAGGGACTGCCTGGGCCCCCTGCCTTCCTAGTCCCTGGGGGCTCTGAGGACTGGACCACCCCCACCCCCAGCTGCTGACTTCAGGAAGCCACAGGGCGTGGGAATGGGGATAGGCTGGTCAGCAGATGGACTGGCCAAGCCCTATCCTGGGCTGGAGGATTCCTGCTTCAGAGTGTAGCAGAGACCTTAACTCTTCCCAGACCCAGCTTCTGTTTAACCTTTCTTGGTCTCAGTGTGCTCATCTGTGATATGGGTGTGGCAACATTACCTGCCTCATGCGCTGCTTTAAGGATTAAACAGGGTAATGGGTATAAGGGCTCAGGGGCATAGGTGGAGAAAATTGGTGACCCATTCTCTGGTCCATCCTCTCTCTTCTCCTGCAGCTCCAACCTGCCCACTTCTACGCTCCCATTTTCACACCCTCCAGCACATGCTTGGAGCCTGAACGAGACTGGACATAGGGTCCAGGAAATGCAGGGCTCCTTCATGCTGTGCCCATGCTTAAGCAGGCTGGCATGTGCTCAGTATAGGCGTGGGCTCACCTCTGCTGCCCCCAGCACCCTCTAGCCCAGTTACTGTTCCAGGCCTGCCTTCCCTTGCCTTGTCTCATCATTGGTAGCTTGCTGCACAGCCTACCACCTCGCCCACGCCCAGGCCCCATCTCCCAGCCCCTCAGCCCTTTGGGTCACTTCTGTACCTGAATGGGCCGCATCTTGGGGGGACACGATTCAAGCTGCCTGTGGGCCCCCTTTGCCTCCTGTGGCGGACGATGCTGCACGATGTACTCATAGGTAGTGAGCTTGTGCCACACTGAGGGGGTGAGAGAAGGTTCAGTGCAGTGGAAAGGGGGCCCTGGAATTCAGAAGGTGAGGGAGGGCACCCAGTTTCAGGCTGAAACCACTGTCCCCATATACACTAAGCCATGGAGTGAGACCAGGCCACCATAGAGAGCCAGCAGTGGGAAGGGGTATGGCTTCAGGGCTCTACAGCCCAACTGGGTACCTCTCTACAGCCTAATGACCCCTACCCCCTGCAAGACAGGTGTAGATGGGGGCACTTACTGAGATAAATGTGGAAGCAGAGTAGGTGGCCGAGCAGGGCTGTGGAGAGCAGGCCCAGAAGGATGAGTAGGGCAGCCAGGGCCAAGATAGCAGGAGCCTGTGTCTCCACAGGGGCAGCAGGCAGGAACACAAACCATACATCTGTGTGATTCTTCAGGACTGCAAGACAGGGAGACTGTGCTCAGCTGGGGCTGTGACCAGTGACCAGAATAGACCCAGGGTTAAGGGGTGGGAGGAGGCCTAGGGCCCAGACAGACCTTCAAAGTGGTGGTTGGTGCGCAGCCGCATGGGGTTGACAAAGAACTCCACGAAGACATAAGTGGCCACCAGCACGAGGAGCAGGACACCCAGTAAAGCAGATGCCACACTGTGTAGAAAGAGCCTGGGCCCAGCCATGGGCAGCTGTCAGCACCCAGGTGCTCCAGCTGGGTAAGGGCCCAGAGCTCAAAAAGACCCATGGTCGGGTTGGAGAGCCAGGCCTCTGACGCCACAGCTCCAACTCTTCACAAAGCCAAAGGCTTAGGACAACGGTGAAGACTGGAAGCCACCCCATCAGGTTCCCCACCTTTCCCTGGTCCAGCAGGAGGCAGCCATCAAGAACATCACCCTCAGAGCAGTACACCGCAGACGCACACCAGTGCCCAGATGCTCCAAGCCCCCCATCCCCACCCCGCCCCCTGCGCAGCTTTAAGGTCCCGGGTCTCACATTCAGACCCGTGCATCCCCAGCACCCTTGTGGTCCAGGCCCACTCTCACCGGTAGTTCCTCTCGCCCACGCAGTTGTTGAGCCACTTGCAGTGGTGGTCGAAGCCGCACACGCACTTGTTACAGGCACTACAGTGCTTGGAGCGAGCGCTCCTGCGGGATGGGAGGGAGCACAGCGCAATTGGCCGGCTCGTCCTCCCCTTGGTCGCCCGGCCTGGCTGCAGCGGCGGGAGTCCGCGGAGGGACCATAGCGCCGGACCTGGAGCGGGTTACCCACCGGGTGCGTCCACGGGACCGCGCTTGACGACCGGGAGCGTGCGCGCCCTCTGGCGGCACTGCGGGGCAGGGCACCCGGAGGAAGCAGTGCTTCTGAAGAGCTGGGGACCCGGAGGCGGGAGAAGTAGGGGACATTACACTGTCCCACTCTGGGACTGCGCACCAGGTGACGGTGGTGTGAAACGGAAATGGGTCTTCCTTTCCAAGCAAGGACTCCTGCGCCGAGCCAGGAGACGACGCAGGTGTGGGCCAGGGAGCAGGAGAGAGCAAGGCCGTCGGGCCTGCATTGCTCTTCCTGGCATCTCTATTTTTTGAGTGCCTGTTTCCCTGTCAGTCTACGGTAATTTTACTGGCATTTTCCCAGAAAACCTCAGTCTGTCTGGGCTCATCCAAAGGGAACCAAAGGAAGAGAAGCAAGCTGACCTCTGGGTGAACGTCAAGGCAGTTCATCACAGATGAGGTGAGGCCATTAGAAATGCAAGCCAGTCTCCCAGCCCCAGGGTGGGACCAGAGAAGCCCAAAGGAATGAGGAACAGTGGGCTGCAGCCCCTTCCTGAGAACAGGGAGGACCCCTGGAATGGACAGCAGCTGCCAGAGCACCCACGGAGGAACAATGCCCTGACTGGTCCCTAGTGAAGGAAAGGACAGTCTGATGCTAAAGTTCTCAGTACCTTAATGCCGTGGGCTCTCTTTCTGTCCTGTGGACAGATCCCTTCAATAGGCTGCCTGGGACTTCAGATTAAAAGTGTGGGGCTGGCCTGGACCACAACTCCCTCCCTACCTGAGGCTGGGAGACTGGGAATGTCCAGGAGGATGGGGAGGGGCCTCGGGGGGCTGTCAGGACCAGCCAAGGGGCATCACACATTCTGGCTCTTCTCCCCACTAGCAGTGTGACCTGGAGCAAGTCACTTGGCCTCTCTGTGTCTGAGTCCTCATGGGTAAATGGGGTAACAGTATCACCTCAGGGACCAGGCACGCTGGTGGTGAATCTAACTCTACTGCCCAAGAGCCATATGACCTCAGACAGGCCTCTCAGCCTTTCTGAGCTTTGGGTTCTTCCTCCTCTGTGAAGTGAGAAAGATGCTGCCCTCCTTGCAGGGTGGTTGTTCATAAGCACTTGGCACACAGTAAGTACTCAAGAATTAACTCCCCTCCCTGACCCTATCCGGGAAGGCTTGTGAGATTGGGGAGGAGAGGTGACTGGCAGAGTTAGTCATTAGAAATGTTTGTGGCAGTGCCAAATGTTTCCTATTTTAACTGTTGGAAATTCTATCCTCGTCTTCTGTTTCCAATCACCTTCTCCTTCACCCAATTCTCTGTCACTCCATCAAGATTCTTGACTGTGTAAAATACACCCATTATCAGGATGACTGTAAAGCCATGAGCATGCCCCTCTCTGCCTTGAGCTCCCTCTGGCAGTTGCCCAGGCATACTCATCACCCACACATACTCTCAGTCCACGCACACTCACACATCCACGTCGCACAAGTTGCAGTGCAGGTCTTCAATGACATGTGCATGTTGGCTGCGGTTGAAGATGGGCAGGGGCCCTGCATAGCTCTTGTCCCGCACATTGGCATCTGCTGGATCGATGGAGACAGCAGTCAGGTGCACCACGAGGTGGCCAGCAAAGATGGCGCCCATGCACTGGCCCAGCAGGTTAAAGACTCACTCCACACTCTGCTGGCTGGAAGCCCCACCCCTGCTTCCTGTGGCAAAAGAACTGCTCTCCACCTCCAGGTGATTCCCTCACACAGACGCTTCATCTGTGCCACCTCCTACTTCCAGGACCCGAGAGCTTCCTTGTCAGACCTCTTCAGCAATACCCATACCCCAGATGGAAGAGAGGGGCCACCTGGTAATGGAGCTCACAAGCCAGTAACTGTCTGCTGCTGCTAAGGGGCCCAACCACAGGGCCCTGGCCTCACTGCCCCAGGCCTGGCACAGGTCCTGGATGGCCCTAGATGGTCTCCAAATCCAATCTGGTTTCATATTTTAAATAGTGAAGTGAGACTTAAAGAGACCACCTGCTAGGTCAAGGAACACAAAATATAAGCTCTAAGCTTGTTTGTCTTGCTTTCACAGGAAGTCAGCTCTGAGAGGGAAGTAGCCATTCTCTCTCAGTAGCCAGACCAAATGGAGAATCACTTGCAGACAGGGCCTCATATACCCACTGCCTCCCTGAACTGGAGTCCAAGTGCTTGGAGCCCTGGGGCTGAGCATCTGGGATGGCCTGACACATTCAGGACCTGACCAGGGACAGCATGTCTAATTCCTGGAGCTGAAACACAGCTCTTCTAGGACCTACAAGTATCTGCTCAGGATTGGACCAAATGCTAGAGACGAGTATGCTGACAACTTGCTGCAAAGTTTGAATGTGTAAAATTTACCCAAAGATTCCACCCAGCGAGCCATCCACCCTCCATCCAGCCATCGCCTTACTAGCCAGGAAGATATCATCCCTCTATCATTCATCCTCCATCCATCAGCTGTCCAATTTCCTTTTCTCCCTTCCTTCTCCTCCCAGCAGCCAAATTTCCCTACATGTCTGCATAAGCCAGGCTCTGCTGTACCATATGTGCTATCCTATAGCTGAAGGAAATAATCCTGTGGCCCATCCAAACCTCTCTATGGCACTGGCTATGGGCCAGGCCTTCACTTCTTGCCTGGGTTATTCCATAGTCTCCTGATTCTGCTCTTCCTGTTTGGGTCCCCTTGAGTCTGCCCTTCACTTGGTCCCAAAGTGAGCGTTGAAGAGCTTAAACCAAAAGCCTTGCCTGCTTGAACTCCTACACTGGCTCTCAGTGGCTTTCAAGCTAGAGTTTACTCTTTAGCTCAGTGCCAAGGCCTCTTGTGCTCTGGCTCCTCCCAAACCTCTCTGGTATCACCGACCACTACTCCTCACCATTCCAGCCTCTCTTCAGACACACTAAATGTGGACAAACATTTAATTACCCTCCTGCTCCAATACTTCTCTGACTCCCCACACCCTGGTTCATGCATTTAACTGTTTACTGAAGTCTTTCTCTACGCCAGGCACTGGGGAATATGGCAGGAGAAAGACAGACTTGGCCCCTAGCCCCAAGGAGCCTACAGTCTGGTGGGAAACACAGATGTTAATCAAATAATGGGTGGATTACAATGAAGAAAGTTCATGGGACTATGAGTTGGTGTGACCTCATCTAGTCTGAAGGGATCCAGAAATCTTCCCTGAGGAAGGATCACCTCAGCTGAGACCTGGAGAGGAACGGTCACATGGAGCTGGCAGGTAAGGCGGAAGAGGGCCTGGCTGGTTACTGGGAGCAACCAGAGGGGTGGTTCCAGCTCAGCTTATGCAAGAATGAGGGCCGACATCACCAAATTCTGGCTTTTCAAAATGAACCAGAAATCTGGATTTTTACGGGAAGGCTCTCACTTTTTAAATGTTGACAAGGAAATAAATAATTTTTAAACCCACTTGCCAAATGAACACTTAAGATCTGTCTGTTTTGTGTGTTAATTATCCCTCAGTTAAAACAAACAAACAAAAAGTAGGCCAAGCTGGCTCATGTGCTGTCAGTTCTTGACTTCTGATTTAGCTGAGTGTTGGGGTGGAGAGAGAGGCAAGGAGCTTCCAGGCAGAGACCAGTGGTGTCGCAACAGAGGAAACAATATAAGAGGCTGGAGAGACGGGCAGAGGCCAGAACTGGATAGTCTTAAGCATCTTAAACCTCATTCTTTTAGGTAGAAAAAAGTCATTAAATGGTGTTAAGCTGGGGAGCAACTTGATCAGATTTGTTTTTTGAAGGGGGACTCTGGCGGCAGGGATATAGATGGACCGGGCCAGAGTGAGAGCATGTGTGGGGAGACTGGCTTGGAAATGAAAGGGTCCTCTAGGTAAGAGAGACAGATGGCAGTGGGGAGAAGAGAGGGCAAACTCGATAGCTGTTCAGTCAACAGAACTTGATGACTGACTAGATACAGGCGATGAATGAAAGGGGCGAAGTCACGGGTATCTGGAGAGCTGGCTGGGCACAGGGGAGGAGAGGAGCTGTGAGCAGCACGTGTACGTCTGGGCCTGTGGTGATGTCAGTCTAGATGCTCATCTCCTGTACCCCCAGTCTGCTGTATGAGCCCCTAGCCTCATGTGACATTGTCACATACTTACCATGTGACATTTTCTAATCTACAAGGCTTTCCTCCAGCTGGAGGCTGAGCACCCCTTGCTCATCTTTGCAATGCTAGGTCCCAGGCCAGTTCCAGGCCAAGGTAGGTACTTGGTACACACCATTACCCTATTTCATTGCTCAGGGCCCTGAGGGAGCCTATAGAAGGAAGGTGGCTTTGATGGAAGGCAGTACAATCATCCAGACCTGGAAATAGGGATGCCAGACTGGTTGGTTCTGTGAACCTCCACATTGCCCAAAGCAATAAATGTGGGGAGGACAAAACCCTCAAACCATCCACTGCCTCAGAGTCGGCCTGCCTGAGTAGCTCTTCTGGCGTCACGGGGGTACCAGCTGTGTGACCTCAGGAAGTCACTTAATCTCTCTGAGCCCCAATTTCTTCCTTAGTAGAGTGGGGAAAATACCCTCTTTATAGATTATGAGGATCGAATGAGATAATCCATGTACAGAGGTTGGCACAGTGCCTGACACATGTAAGTGCTCAATAAATGCTCATTACTCCTGTTTACTGTTATTTGCTCTGATTCTACTCACTCTAAGCCACAAGGTTATTCATCTGGCTTCCCGGGTACTCTGATGGTAGAAACCCAGATAATCCTGAGTGAGGGGTGTGCCCATTCTAGATCATGAGAGGAATATTCCATGAAGCATTCCAGTCAATAGCCCTGACTAGGGCCTGTTAGTCACCTCAGGGAAAGTCCAGTTTTCTACTTACAGAGCTGATGACTAGGCCCTGGGCCCTAATGAACCAGGAAGCGCCCCCAATGACACTGCTGGTGTCTGAGGCTGGCAACCTTTTCTAGAGTCCTTCACACACCTACCCTTATTACTCACCAGCCCAGGGCTTTGTGGTTTCCCAAGAGAGCACGCGCACACTTACGGCTCGTGCATTCTGGTACACGACACACATTCTTGCGTGCTCTGGGTCCCCATCCTGGGAAGCAGACAGGGCTCTTCCTGTCACACAGAGGAGGAGGCTGAGACCCAGAGAGCTGGCAGAAGTTGCTCAGCCTTATACAGCCCTAAAAGGGCTGAGCTGAGACTACACTCCGCTGCTAACTCTATGTCCGAGGCATTCAAGTTCATCCTTGCTAGCCTCCTTCAGCTCACACTAGCCCTCCTCCCCAAGGGGCCCAAAGATTTATCTCCATGAAGCATACATGCCATGGCACACTCACATGGGCACCCTCTGGACAGGAGCACATGGCTACCTGCTATACTCCAATCTCCCAGCCTTGCAGCCACATCCTCTGCTCCTGGGGATTGTGACCAGGGCTGGGGCAGTCACACCACTAGGCTCATGCAAGTTCGAGTTTGTCACTGTTCCCAGGAGCCTCCAGGACATCTTTATAACTCCTCTAGTCAATTCAACCTCATGCTAAGAGGGCCTGATGTACAAAATCAATGCGCTCCTAAACAATCCTGGTTACAGCATAATAATCTGTCCACAAATAAAAACACATTTTAAATGTACCAGGAAACTTGCTATGTAAAAGAATTCTACCATGACTCTTTTTGAAAAGTGAAAAATTCTTTCATAAATGGAATAATTACTCTCTAACTTATCCCCTGTTGAGTTCTGGACACAATTAGCTTAAAGAGAGCTTCTAGGCTGTCCTCTGTAATCACTCCTGTGGTACCTCAGTTAATGAGGTTCCCATCTGTGTGGGGTTTTTAATGCTCCAAGGTACTTTAGGCCTGTCAGCTCACCCCATCAGGTGGAGGGGTCGAATGGGGGTTGAGGCCAGGCAGGTAAGCAGCTGGCCCCCCAAAGAAGAGACAGGGCCTGCCTGTGCTCTCTGAGGCTCTGGAGCCCAGCTTCAGGCCCTGCCATGTCTTTCATCCATTGCCCCCACAATTCCATGCACCAGCCCCACACTTTCCCAAGGATACAGCATAGCCAGCAGGCACCCAGTGGTGAGGCAGGAGGGGAACAAGGACCCCAAAGCCAATCACAGCAAAGAAGAGGTACAGCAGCCAGGCCACAATCTGGAGCGGGTGAGGGGGCCAGCTCCACCCATTCCGGCGAGACCGCTGGCCCTGCAACTCTGGGGAGGGTCCGCTGGCCTGCGTGGGTGCTGTCCACACATTCTTCTCAGGGGCTGTCTTGTTGGAGGGCTTGTTGCAGATGTTCATCTCCAGAGGGACAAAGAGTAGAGAAAGCATTAGACTGAGGAGGCCCAGGCTGGAGCCCAGAACCCATGCCTGCAGCCAGGTTTCAGCAGGGGAGAAGCAGGCTGGGACATGAAGCCACCTCCCAGCTACTCTGCAGGGGAACCCGGGGCCCTAGCATGATGAAGTTGGGCAGTGGGAGAGAATGGTAATGGAGTGCTAGTCTCAAATCCCCAGAGCCAGCTCTAGCCAGTACAAGGTAGGAGGGCCCAGGGTTTATTCAGGACACAGAGTGACTGCTTGTTACTCAAAGTGTTCTGTCTCCACAGCCATCAAAATTAAACCCAATAAGACATGTTCTCATCTGGTAACAATATAAGGTTGGGGCCAGAGTGATGAGAACACATGCTGATTCTGTTGGGATTAGTCACCTCTGTCCTGCGGCCCAAATGCAAGTGTCAGAGAGGACCCCTTATATTTGCTAAGGGAAACAGAGAGTGGGGTTGCCCGGAACGGTGATCTGGCCTCTGCCCCTCAGCAAGCATGGAATCCCTTTAAGGCTGGGGGGACTGTGAATAGTCTCCCCTATAACTCAGAAGGGCTGCCTGAGGCTTCTTTGCTGGGGAGGGGCCAGCACACAAGAAGAGGGGAGGATGCATGCCTCTTTGGTTCCCTCCAGCAGCAGAAATGACTGTGTTTCTCGAAGTAAAATCTGGGTCTGGTGCACTGAGAACAAAAAGGTGGGCTGATGCTCTCTGACTGACTTGAGGGAGCCAGAGTCAACCACCAGATGGCAGCAGTCCCCTACCTCCGCCATTCTTAAGCCCAAGAGCTGGCCCAGTGGCCCAAGTTACATACAGGGAGACATTACAGGAAGAAGAGCCCCACTCCCAGCATCTTCTGGGCCTGTGGTGAGACTACGGCCTGGGCAGGCAGTACCATACTTGGGGAGACAGGCCAACCTGGAGCTCTTGGTGGGAAGGCCAGGAGCTGGGGACAAAACCCTGGCAGCTGGACTCTCCTATCAGGAGCCCATGCCCATGGGCCAGGGAGTCTGACTAAGCCAAAGCGTATGGGAGACCCGCCTTGGGACATCTGCCTGGAATGCCTTCCTCACTTCTCAGCCCAACAAAATGTGACTTGACCTTCAGAGCCCACTGCAAGCATCTCCTCATCCAGGGGTACCCCACGTGGAGTTGGGGCCCTCACGTTCAGTCTTTACTGGGCAAGGCACTTTGCCATTTGGAACATTTCTGCCATCCCAGTGTCTGCCCCCTGTTATGCCAGCTTCCCTTAAGGGCAACAAATATGCTGTGATTCAGTCAATCCTGTTCCCCACATCCGTTCCCCCAAGTACCCAAAACATACCTTGTATATAGTAGGTGCTCAGTAAATGTTTGCTGACTTGAAAACATCTGAAATAAAAGGAAATGTGGACATGGTCAATGGCGTGGAATCCTGGTCCACCTGGAGCCATCTGGCCCACTCTGCCCTGTCTTCAATCCGCACAGGCACCATGCACCGATACCTCCCCTGCCCACGGGCTATTACCTGACTGCTGGACATGTGCACTTAGCCACTCTGCCCTTCATCCAGCCCAAGGCTCAGAGCCTCCTGTAGCCAAGCCTGGCATATCTGAAATCACCTCAGAGTAGCCTCATCTCAAAGCTCAATGAAGTGACCTTAGTTTTCTCCCAGGGACTCACTTGGAATACTTTGGTGGTCATTTGCTTTGTCTTCAATAAGAAGCAGTGAAAGGTGAAAAAAGAGCCCCAGCTTTGGAGGACACAGATATAGGTTCAAGTCCTGGCTCTGCACTTACTAGCTGAGTGGCCCGAGTTTCTTCATCTAAAAAACAGGGGTAGGGGTGCCTATTTAGGGCTGTATATACATCGGCGACCCTGTAGGTAAAGCCTTGACACATAAATGCTCCCTAAATAATAGACATCATAATTACCCTTAAAATAGCTCTCTGGGTTGTCCTCACATCTCCATACTGAGGCTACAGCATCTGATATTCTATGAGGTTTATGTCCAAAGTTGGTTGGTTGAAGTTGCTTTCTTACATCAGTGGTCCCAAGGAATGCATTGTTATAAGAGCTGGGCCACTTGATCACCATTCTAACCTTCTTACCTTTGATCAAAGGTGACAAAGGTGACCAAGAAGCTGGCATCACTTTATTTTGAATGTCCCCAGAAGTAGCAAATCTTTGTCTTTGACTTTTGGAAACAGTCAAAGGTCATCGGGTCAAGCCCTGTGAATACAGTTGAGCTGGGTGGTTCTGCTCAGGGAAGGGGGCAAATCCCTGTGGTTTGCACATCCCTTCTCCAGTGACATCATCACTAGGGCAACGACTTTGAATTGAATTGGGATCCCTAAGTTCTGGCTTTCCATTTGCCATCCTCACACCTTAACAGCCCTACACCTTGAGGGAGTTTCTAAAGAAAGCAGCAGAGGTACATGGCTGACATGTCCCCACTGTCCAGAGTGGGCTAGCAGTGGCCATGGGCACCCCCAGTGCTGCTGCAGCCCAGATATCTGAGGTGGGAGGAGTCACCATCTGAAGCTAGAAGCCTACACAAACAGACTTGGGGTGGCTCTGACTCCAAACCAGGGTACCCTTGGCTCAGAGGGGTACCACTGTATGAGATCGTGGATGAGGGAATGGTGCTGTTAGATCTAAGTCCCCTGCAGCAGTGACAGCACTCTAGAGTAGATACCCAAGCGAGTCAGGAGGCGTGCCACCTGCCCCAAAGCCTGGATCAGCCAACTCTTAACTGATGACATTTTCCCTTGCAGAGTTGCTGATCACAAATTCTTTTAGCCCAAAAGATTTTGATTAAAAGGACTGGGAGGTCAAAAAGAATCCCAGATGGGGCCTCAAGCACAGATGGGATCAAGCACTGTCACCAGACCCAGGGACTTCTCTGCCATCCCTCCCCTCTCAGCACTTCTCTAGGAGAACAGATTAAAAGATATGTGGCTCGGGGGATGGGTAAAAAAAAAAAAAAAAAAAAAAAAGATATGTGGCTCTGCTCCTGGACAACATGGCCAGCTTTTGCACTCACACCTTGGCCCAGTCAGCGCTTATTGGACCCAACCCTTTGCATGCACTGAGGATGTAAACACAGATGAGACCAGGCTCCTGCTCTCAGGGTCTTACTTTCTGAGGGCCCAGACAGATGCAGACAGACATCAGGGTAGTGGGTGAATGGGTATTTTGGTAGCCTTGAAAGGGCCAACCATTTAGTGTGACAGAACACAGCATGAATGGGGTTTGGGATTGGGGGAGGCAGGGTGCAGAGAGAGACAGATGAGCCCGGTGGGGCTGTGGAGTTAGATCATAGGGGGCCTAGGGAGCCAGGTGAAGAAGCCACAGGGAGTCACAGGAAGTTTAAAGCAGGTGAGTGATAGAAAGGTGATGGGGGTTTTGGAAAGCTTTCTAGTCACAGTGGGGAGGTGGGCATGAGCAAGAGGAGATAGGGCCTGGGGGAAGGTGACACCACAGCAGCAGCCCAGTGCTTTGGGAGAAGTTGGTAGGGGGGTGGAGGTCAAGCCCACAAGCTCTCCCCTGCCTACCCAATGCCCTCAGCAGAATCATCAGTGTGCTGAGGGATATGTGGGCCCTCATAAAAGATTCTTCGTGTACCTTCTGCTGCCACAGAACAAACCACAGAGTTAAGCTAGCCGAGACAGAAGGAAGACAAGAGGGAAGAGGCCCCCTGGAGTGTTAGAGCAAAAGGTAGCTGCTTCCTTGGTAAGCTAAGGATCCACCTGGCCTCTGAGGCAGGCTGGAAGGGCTATGCCAGCCCTCCTTTGTCCCAACAAGGTGAAGGCCATTGCCAGGATGACAATAACCTGTTCATGTTAATATAGACTTGTTAAAGCCTAAAATAGCATTTTCAAAATAATGTTAGGCTACCTTAGTTTATATGCTTAACTTAAATGAAAGAAATCTTAACATTTCAAATTATCATTATGAACTATAGAATAGTTGCATGACTGATCCACACTTCCCTCTTGCCCACCTCAGCTCTTACCAAAAAAGTATTTAGGAATGTGTTTCTGAGATTCATGCACGGTGTTGTCAAAAGAACCAGACTGAGGTGAAAAGTACCAGCCCTGGAGAGGCTTGTAGTTATCCCTGGATTCCCGCAAGACGGTTGAGGATTTCGGGAAAGGATCAACTCAATTACTGAAGAGGATTTGTGGAGAGGCCACAGAACTGGGAGGGTAACGTGATGAGGTCAGAGGAGAGGTGACAGGGCTCAATAGGGGCATGGAGGGCACAGGGACCTGAGCCACCAACAGGGAGAGGCAGTTGGAGCCAGAGACAAGGGTTGGCCCACAGACAGAGGCTGGTTCTGGTTCCTGTACGGCCGCTGACAGATTGAAGAACCCGGGAGAGGGCCGCAAATCAACAGAGCCATCTCTTTGGGTCTCTCCTTTACTCATCTTTCAAAAAAGTTAGCTGGAAGGCAATTTGGCAATGTCTACCAAGCTTTAGAACACATATACCCTTAGGCACACATTCCATTTCTAAGTAATTATCTTATACATATACTCATAAAGTACACAAAGATACACTGCCATCTTGTTTGTAATAAAAAAGGACAAAAAACAATATAAAAACACTATGGCACATCCACACAATGGAATGCTATACAACATCAAAAACAATGAGAGAGGAAATAAAAGTTAAGTGGAAAAGCAAGATGTTCAATGGTTGTAGAGAGTGCTACCAGGTGAGTAAAAACAAAGACGAATGGACAGACACCTATGTTCCTATATGCACAGATTCTCTCTGGAAGGAAATACAAGAAAGCAAACACAGGGGCAGCCTTTGGAAGGGGGATCGAGTGGCTGTGGGTGAGACAGAGATTTGCTTTTACTGTGTACTCCTTAGTAGTGTCTGAAAATTTTTTTACCTTGTGCAAGTAAAGCATGTAATTTTTTTGGAAAAAAAAGATTATGTCAAATAATAAATAATTGAGCGGTGTCACCTCTTGCCCTCCTGGCTCCACTGGGCTGTCATGTGGACCAAACATGCTCATGTGACCCAGAGCTCTGACCACACCAGACAAACAAGGAACTCCTGCCTAACAACCGTGCAACAGGAGTGCTCAAGTTTAGTTCAATGCTTTCTCACTTTCAAAAGCAGTTCTGACTCACTCAGCAGCAGAGCTGTAAGGAAGAGCCACAGAGCTCTCTACGAGCTGTTGGAGATCTTGTCCAAGGCAGAGTCAGACAACCAGGCAGCATAACAGAGGAGTTGCTGGGCAGAACCTTGTTCCAGTCCTTGGCCAAGGGCCACGTCAGCTCCTCATGACTCCCAAACCCAAAGGGAAGGTGAACACCACAGGAAGGCTTTGCTCCCAACCATCTTTTCTTTGGGCTAAAGGATTTATGGTTGCTGTGAGAGTGACTGTCTATGGATATTTCTAAATAAGTTATCCATTGTTTCCCAGGATCTGCTTTTAAAATAATTTTCACCAAGATTTAACCAATTCCCAATTTAACCACCTAAAAGAGGGCTGGAAAGAAAATGCTCCATGGTACACACTGTTTACAGTGCAAAAAGTCATTTAAAAAAGAACTTTTAGGGCCAGTTGAGCGGCTCAGTTGGTTAAGAGCTCACTCAAGAGTTTGAGCTCTGAGCAACAGCAGTTCGATTCCCAGCCCGAGCTGAGCTACGGTTGAGCTGCCAACAGGTGGCAGCGTGGCTCAGATAAAAAAAAAAGAAAAAAGGAAGAACTTTTAGAGGCAAGTACTTTGTTTATTAAAATCCACCCCTCACCCACCCACCCACACCATGTGCCAGAGAAGAGAAGTCTCTGGCTTTAAAATTTTGGAAAGCGGCTATAGTTTGGCTAAGAGATATACATCACAACTCCCAGAAAACAAACTGAATTTCAAGCCGTTCTCATAGAGCTCTCCAGTTGTTGGTCTCAGATGCGGCTGGGATCCTCCCATAAACCACATGCAGAGAGTCTGATACTAGAGCAAGAAAAGCTTGAAACCTCAGTCATTCCTGAGTTGTGTGGTCTGCAAACATTTTCTGTGCCATTCTCCTCCTGCAAGCAACCACTGCAAACTGTTTGGGATTCAAATTAAGCCAAGGAAAGGGGACAATAAGGAGGGAGGAACCTGGAGCAGAAACAAGAGCAAAGAGCAGGGGCAAGGTTTCTTGATTTTAACCAGGAAATCAATTCACATGATTGTAGGAGGAAGCCCTGAGGAACACCCACCAAGAAACAGTCATTAAGAACAAAGTTGTGACACAACAAAGTAAGAAAAACAAAAGGAAAAAAAACTGGCTAATTAAGCACCAATGTTGCTTTTATTCCATCTCATGGTGATTATCTGTTTACAAACTCATCTCCCACAGTGAATCACCAGTTCCACAAAAGCAGGGACCACCCTTCACTCATTTCTAAACCCACTCTCCTTCGATAAGGGAAGTTAAGCCACTTCTTACCATCTCTGATGCCATCACCCTAATCCAAGCCTCCATCACTGTTCCCCTACTGCGTTTCAATAATAATAACCATCACTAACATTTAGAGAACATTTCTTCTGTGCCAGGCATTGCTTTAAGTGCTTTGACGGAATTCACTTATTAAACCTTCACAACTTTTTGAGTTAGGTCCTATCATTTCATACTGTTCTCAGAGACTTCTCCAGTGATCGGTCTCAGAGGTGGAGGGCCCCTCACTTTCTGTCTAATAAACAACATGCAGAACAACACCCCCCTTTCACAGATGAGGGCACAGATGAGGCTCAGAGAGACTAAGCAAGTCCATCTAGGAGGCACAGCTAGACTGGCAGAAGTAGGATGACCCTCAACTGACTTCCGGGGGGTACGCTGTCACCACCACGCTGTCCAGAGCAGCCAGAGGTGAGCTTTTCAAAACTTGAAACTCATCAAAACTCTTCAATGGTTGTCTCTTCCTGCTAGGATAAAGTTGAAACTCCCACCACATCCTTCAAGGCTCCCTCATCCTTTCTGTTCCTTAATTGTACGTTGCTGCCTCCAGACCCTTGCATTTGCTTTCCCCTCTTCCAGAAACACCCTTCCCCTGCTCACAATGCTGGCTCCTTTTCAACCTTCAGGTCTTAGCTTCAGTCACCTTTGAGGCCCTCCCTCCCTCCATTTCCTCTCCAGAGCACTTATCCCCACCTGAAATTACTTTAGTCGTGTATCTGGCGCCTTGTCCCCAACTCCTACCCCGCCTGGGTCCCCTCTTAACACTCTGTGGGTTCTGGAGACTGGCCGCTTCTGTTTGGAGGCCCCTCGCCTGGCACACAGTAAAGGCTCAATGCAGATCTGTGAACCTGATGAATATGAGAAGGAAGCCCCGCGCTCTGCCCGATACCCTGGAGCCCAGGCTGCAGGCTGCAGGCTCCAGGCCCAGGCGAGCCCAGAACTCGGCTGGGAGGCGGCAGCCGGAACCAGGTGGCTCAGGCCAGGCTTCGAGGTGAGAACCGCGGCGGGGGCTCCTCACCTGCGCGTCGTAGAGGCCGAGCCAGATCGGCCCTGCCAAGGTCACCCAGCGGTTCACCCCTCCGCGCGCCTGGCCGTCCACCCTCCCCAGGGCGGCCGTGCTTCAGACCCTTCCGGCAAAGACGGTCCCCGGGACCGGGCGGCGGCGCACCCCGGAGCCGGGCCCCATCCCAGGCCGCGCGGTGGAGATTAGGCCGGCGAGTCTTCGAGCTTCGGCCGGAGCTGGCTGGCTGTACAGCGGTGCCGGGCAGCGGCGGGCTGGGCCTCATCCGGCGCTGGACCCGTTCCCTGGCAACGGCGCGGGCTACGGCGCCCCACAGCGGCCAAACCGCGCTGCGTCACTTCGCGCCGGCTCCCCAGCTGAGGTGGGGCTCGCCAAGGACCCCCTGGCGCCTTAGCCGGCTCATTTCCCTTTCCTTTACTACCTTTCTCCTAGAAAATCCACTCCCCCACCATCCAGATCCACAGCGTGTCTTCTCGAAATCCTAACTTGTTCCAAATCACCCCCTCCAGTTTCCCCGGGGACCACAACTCTCAGGGAGACCCCTGCACACTGTAATGAGAGTATGTGCCGTGCACTGGATATGCCATGGGAGAACAACCAGGAGATCCCTGCTTTTCAGGGAGATTCCAGGCTAAGGGGAAGACAGCTAGACAAATAAATACACGAACAAATATGCAGGTGCCCCATAACATAAAGTGTGACGTATAAGAGCTTAAAATATGTAGCGCAAAATATCTCCTTTCTTTATTTCCTTTCAATCAAGCATAAATCCTACCGTGAGCCCCCATCTTCCAGGCTGGTGGACAATTCAATCTTGGTCTCCACTGAACTCCTCTTACCCAGGTTATTCCAAGAACCAGGATGTCCTACAGCAACAGTTTGAGAAGTGCCGTCTGGTCATGGGTCTTCTCTGGCACTGAGGCCATAGCCATTGTCCCATCCGCAAGGACTTTCAGGTAGGCTCTGTGGGGCCATGCCTGTTGTGCCTGGGCTGCCACGGAACAGGCACCTGCTTCCTCTGTTCCAGGGCCTGCAGACTCCCTTCTCCTTCCCCTCCTGGGGAACCTCCCTGTGGACCTGGCTTCCCTGAAAGCTTCCTCTCCCCTTCTCCTTGGGGACACTCAGAATGAATTCTCCCATGAGCTCAGGATTTCTTAAAAAAAAGGGGAAGAGGCTTTATCTTCTGCCAGCTGTCTTATCCATATCTCTAAGGCCCTAAAATGGTGAGCAGCTGGCTGGTTATCTGTTCAGAATGGACTGGACAGAAAACACCCCCCACCTCTAAAATGTAGGCTCACAAGCATACAATTAAAGCAACATAATAACTCCTGCTCTGTCACATGCCAGTTGTGAGTCTTGTGCGTGTGACTGTATCTCTCTATGATTTAAAGTCTTGTTTCCAGGATTGATACACTCAAACTCGATGTAGAATAAATATTAATGCTACTCTGGCCTCAGAAAGACAAGATAGCTCCTAAACTCTTATCTGGAACTGGAGAAATTAGGGTTAAACAGAGATGGTAACCCAGAAGTCAAGGTGGAGAATAAGCCTATGTATGCCCACAGGGAGAGGAGGGGCCCAAGAGTCACAGGCATCTAGACCCTGGGTCCACCTTCCCCCTAGGCATCTCTCCTGAACATCCCATGGGTATGTAAATGCAACACATCCCTACATGCCCTCTTTGTCCTTGCCACAAACCTGTTCCTCCCCTTGGGCCCTGAAAAGGGCACTACCATCTACCCAGTCTTGCTCATCTAACCCAACAGTGTCCAGGACCAGGCAATCCTCCCTCTGAAACATGTTTTGTGTCCGTTCTTCCCACTCCACTCTAGCCCAGACCACCAGCACCTTCCTTGCTGACTCTGCAGCAGCCTCCTGTCTGGTCTCCCTAACATCAACCTACCTGTGTCCAGTCCATCCTCCTCCTAGCTGCCAGATTTATCATTCTTTTTCTTAATTTGTTAAAGTGGGTGGTAGTCCCACTTTAACAAATTAAGCCCCCCAAATAACAGCCCCCAAAGAGGTCCACATCCAAATCTCTGGGATCTATGACTACGCTACCTTACATTGCAAAAGGGACTGTGCAGATATGATTAAGTTAAGGATCTTGAGATGAAAGATTATACACGTAGGCTCGATGTAATCACAAGGGCCCTTATAAGAGGGAGGCATGAGGGTCAGCGTGGGAGAAGGAGACATGATGATGAAAGCAAAGTTCAGAGAAATTTGAAGACATTACACTGCTGACTTTGAAACTGGAGGAAGAAGCCATGAGCCAAGGAATGCAGGTGGCTTCAGAAGCTGGAATAGGCAAGAAAAACAAGATTCTCTCCTAGAACCTCCAGAAGGAACTAGTCTGCCAACACCTTGACTTCAGCAAAGTGAGACCCATTTCAAACTCCTGACCTCCAGAACTGTAAGATAATAAACTTGTGTTGGTTTAATCCACTAAACTTGTGGCCACTTGTTATAGCAGCAGTAGGAAGCCAGTACCAGTGGGTTTCAAATAGGGTTAAGTACACATACATATAACCAATTAAAACTGTTTCATTTGAAACAAAATTCCAAGTGACAACTCAGATTCCCTTGAGGTCTGAGTGACTCCAGGCCAGGCTCTCTGAAAGAGGACTACCTCTGGCCAAATTTACTTTTTAAAGGCGCAGGCGGTTTGATCATGTTCTTCTGAGTCTGTCGTCATTGTTTAGTCTCCAATCTAGAACCTGACACTGCCCAGGGCATCACCTACTGAGGAAGGCCACATGTTGCCTGCTCCCAGGCAGACAGATAGCAGAGAAATCTTCCTAACGTGAAAACACCACCTCATCAGTCTTCTGTTTAAGGTACTTCAGGGGCCCCTTTTGCCTCTAGAATCAATTGACACACTAAAGGATGGCTTCCAAAACCCTGTTCAGCAAGCTCCTGTCCACCTCCTCATCCCTGTGCCTTGTGAGGCTGGTACAACTCCTGGAACCCGCAGTATTCGCTCCCACCCTCAGGCCTTTTCCCACAGGGTTCCCTTTACTTGGTGTTGTTCCAGCTCCTTCCACCCAATTTCTATGAAAACGTGACACATTTTCCTGAAACAGAAGTCAGCCCCTTGGGCAGGACTTGTTCTTGCCCAGAGCTGCTGCCCCGACCTACAAAGCGGGTCTGCCCAAGGTGGAAGAGCCCAGGCCACAGGGAGAAAAAGCCTACCTGTGGTTGTGAGGGCTTGCACACACGTATACCGAGCTGGCTTACATGCTTCCAAGAATTGCCAGAAGAGACAGACTCCTGGGCAAACAGGTGGGCAAAGGCGGCTCATCCCACCCTGCGACGGAACCAGTAGCCTGTCCGTAGAGCCAGAGTGAGCCGAGACTTCTTGGGACATGTCACTTGTCCCAAGTGCAGGTCAGTGGTTACCTGTTTCAATCCCAGTTCTGCCAGTTACCAGCTGGGCAAATTTCTTAACCGCTCTAAATCTCATTTTGCTCCTATGTGAAATGAGGGTAACAATAGCTACTGCATAGGGTTTGATGAGGCCTGAAAATATGGTCATGCCTATAAAGCACACAGAGTATTCAGCTGGTAGTAGATATTGATATATATAATCTATACCTTTCTTTCTACCAGGAATGATACTATCTATTTTATCAGCTAATGGAATTAAATTTTAATGATCAGATTAGCCTGGGTGGGACTTGGTCAGCCGCAGCTCTTGTTCTCCTAGTTCACTTTGTCTGGGTCACAGTACCCTTTCCAACGGGCCCTGGATGAGTCAGCCCATACACTTGGCTTGTCCCCATGGCCACCAGCAGCTTTTGCTCCAGCAAGTACAGCGGCCTCCTGACTGGTCTTTCTGCTTCCCTTGTAGGCTCCCCACACTGTCAATCGATTCTCCAAACAGCATATATATATATATATATATATATATATATATATATATATATATAAAATAACCCAAGCTGATTATTTTACTTCCTGCTTACAACCCTCAATGACTCTCCCTGCTCCCCCAGGGAGCAGTATTTTGATATACCATGGAATTAGAATCAAACCTCCTTCTCACCACAGCCTCCAAGACCTCCCTTTCCCCCTGGCTCAGGATGATCTCAGTCGCCCCATGGCCCTCCTTTCCTCAAAGGACCAGGATCCCTCTATACTAGGGCCTTTGCATGTGATGCTCTCACTACCTGGAACATCACTTTCTCTGGGAAAGCTTTCTCTGAACCTTAGAATAGATAAGCATTGCTCCCATCACACCATGAGACTCTCCTTTCTAATGATAATTTCTGATGTCAGGGGCTCTTGATTGTGTAGTGGTCTGATTAGGGGCTGTCCCTCCAGTCAGACAGAGAGAACACCAGGGGAGGAAAGATGTTTTTCTACGGCCTTCCTAGCACCCGGAGCCTAGAACACAGTAAGCATTCAATAGATGTTTGTTGAACAAAGGAAGGAAAGAACAAATGAAAGGATAGCGCTACTTACAGGAATTCTTTCGTGAAGCCATTTATAAAGTAAATATCACTTGTTGAATTATTTTTGGCGTAAAACTGACTTTCATATATCACCATCCCTTCAACATAGTAAATCTATTTTTTTCCCATTTTTCCATGTCCTTCATAAAGTTTATTTTTATTTGCTACATTCAAGATATTTTCTTCCCATTAATTTTTCCTTGCTAAGTGGTTTTTATGACCGCTTTGTGCTTTAAGAAAGAGCTGCCGTTTGGTATTTAGAATATCCTCTTAGCTTCCTTGGTGAGAAGGCTCTGGCACCTTTCCCACTGTTGTCTATAACTACTTCAGCTTGGAACACAATGTCACCCCTCTAGAACTCTCTCGGACCTAGATAAAACTTACTCTGTCTCCAGTTAGGAACAAGGTGTTTGGAAGCAGCACCTTATGCAACAAAACTGCTGCAGGGCCGTCCCTTGGACACAAATGAAATAAAAACCATGGTGTGTGGAAAATGTGTCCGCAGAGTCCTAGGAACCAAAGATTTTAAAGCTTCTCTGTCAGTAATTCAGTTTTGATTTTATGTTTCTTGGAAAGCTGAAGGCTTCTATTTACCACATGTGTTACCTAAGATGCAGAAAAGGGGGGGGGGCGGGGGGAAGGGGAGGAGGTATCCTGAGCTGGTCAAAACTACCCCTTCTGTAACTGACCTCCACCCCTCCCTGCATATGCTCACCAGGGGTATTTCCATTCACCACGAAAGCTATCTGTTGGCTTGCTCATTTCTATGGGGAATGGTACATGCATACAGAGTTGTTGGTTGTCCCTACTTTATTTCAGAAATGTGCAGGGCTGAGACACCTGCATTTTTCCTCGAATACTTGAAGGCAAATTATGTGCCGGAACTTCTCAGGCCTGCTCCCAGTGGAATTTCCTTTGAGTGTACATGTCTCAGAACCTTATGTAACCTGACACAATTATCTGAAAAGACTTGGAATCCAAAAGAACAGTGTTCTGAACTAGGAATGGAGGTCGGAGCTGGGAAAGAAGTGCTCTCCCCTGCCTGGGGACTGGGTCATACTTCACTGTGACAATGCCCAATTCATGATCCAAAGAAAAATGCTAAACCCCTGGCACTGTGACCAGTGGGTGCACTTGCTTCATCTCTATGAACAAGGAATCGCTTAATGAGGTGCTCGAGGGGGGCATTACAAAGCCCTCGATCTGACTGGCAGTTAAAAATATTTCCATAACCACCTTGAACAACTGGTCTTCCCAGGATAGAAACATGAGTGGTTTGGGCCTCTTTTGGGGGATAACCCCCTCCACTGACTCAAAAATTAACCAATCCTTAGAGTTGGGGTCTGCTGCCAACTATTAATGCTGCAAATGGGGTGTATGTGGGGGGTGTGGAATCCATATTTTCACCAAATAGTTGGTCCAGGTGATTCTTACTCAAGCCCCAGCCCAGGACACAAACTGTAAGTACAGACCTAAAATCAGGGCTCTACCAGGAAATAATCCCTCCTCCCCCCCATTTCTGAGAGCCCTTGGGCCTAGAAACTTTTTTTCCTCCTTTTGTTTTCACTTTTGGAAACCCCAACCCTGCTCACTATTTGCATACCAGCAGCAAGGGACCTCCAAGGAGAGTAGGAACCACTCATAGGTGGTTGGCTTTTCAAGGAATTCACTGGAGAAAATTTTAGGCCAGGCTGTGAACAAAACCCCCTTCCATCTGGTTTCAATTTATTTTTAAAAAAACAACACACACAGGCCTCCCCACCAGCAATCAGAAAACAGCCACAGTTTCCCCAGGCTGGGTATTAGCCACCAGGGGTGGGGCTGAATTATGTATATACAAATAAATTAAACCAGCCAGCCAACAGCAACTAATTTTTGTATCTTTTGCAATTGTTCTGCCAAGAAAAGGCCTGAATCAGGGGTAATAGAAGCTGTAAGGAAGCAAGTTTTGGAATTAGTTTTAACAATTTGCCTTAATTCTACCGTTGGGAGACATGTTTCTAATCCAGAAGCAAATTTTAAAAGGCTGACGGTCTTTTGCCCGGGTATTGCCCACTGCACAATGCCAACATCCTAGGCCGAAGGCCAAGGGTTAGTGTAGCCTGATGGTTAGGAGAGTAGTGTCTGGACTGCTGTGTGACTTAGGGCATGTCACTTAACCTCTCTGAGTCTGTTTTTATGTATACAAAGAGGATAAAGCTAGTATCTGCTTCATAGTGATGATGTGAGGATAGTAAATAAAGTACAAGCAAGCTGAACACAAGGACTGTCATACAGCAAACACACAGTAAATGTCAACAGAATTATGAATAACTCAAAGCTACATGGCAGGATCCAAGAAGGCCAGTTTCACCTGGAGTCAGCCAACCTCTCCCTGCAAGTGTTTCCAGCTGGGGCTTGCCTTTCCCCTGAGGCTGGTCCAGAAAACCCTTCAGAACACATTATCTTAGTGTTTCCCAAACTAGAGGGCCCTAATCTCCAAACATCCGCACTCAATCCTGGAGGCATAATATAAGTTCAGAGGAGGGAGCCAGAAAACACAAGTGATGTTCCTGTGTCTCATTTCCCCCTCTCCCCAGTTACTGAAAGGCCTGATTTCCAGGTGCACAGCCTAGATGGGGCACCTTGGAAAATTGGGAGGGGAGTTCACTTCGTGCCCAGGGCACGAGGAGGTGAGCTGGTAATCTCCTGGACGCCCAGGTCACTTGAGTGATGTGCTGGGGACCACAAGCATCCAGCTGCCTCTGGGTTCAGCCTTTGCATGTCCACAAGCACCTCGGGTTCAGTTTGTCCAAAAGAGACCTCTGCTTCTGTCCCTGGTCTGGATGCCACAACAGGACTCCAGCCTCCACTCTTCCTCTGTTCCCAAATTCATTTCCTGGCCAACCAGGCAGGGGTCTCATTTGCTCAAGGCCATCACCAGCTCTCTTTTTCCTCAGAATGAAATTTAAGAGGCCACACGTGGCAAACGTGGCCCTGTGTTAACACAGTTCTCAAGAGCCTAGACTTTGGACTCGGGGACACCTAAGTTTGACTCTTGGGGCTGGTCCAAGATTCAAACTCAAGTATACCTCAGTTTAAGACTTTGAACAATTTTCTTAGCCTCTGGAAGCCTCAGTTTCTTTGAATGTAGAATAATAATAATTCTACCTACTACAAAGGGCTAGTGCGAGGCCTCTGTACCTATTACCAGGGTTGGCACAGAGGAAGAGGTTTGGAGGCCAGTGCATGGAATGAAGAATGAGGATGAGGTGGGGAGAGGGTGGCTTTCAGAACTAGGGAAGATAAGACCAGCTTTGGCCATGCCAAATGTAAGGGGCCTATGGGTGTCCAAAGGAGGCATCCCAGGGCAGCTGGGTATGTGGGCCTGGAGTCAAGAGCTGGAAAGAAGCATGGGAGTCACCAGCTTGTGAGTAGGAAGATGAGCTCATAGTAGGGGAGGGATTTCCACAGCCAGAGGTTCACCCGAAGTCAGAGAAGCTTCAAAAGGCTAGGGGGATACCCACAGTGGTGGCTTCACAGGTACTCAAGGGAGATAGGGGCTAGGGCGTGAGGAGTGGCCACGGGCAGAGGCTTCAAGGAAGCCAAGTTAACTGAAAGCAGAGATGTGTCTGTGGCATTGAGGACTAAGATGTCATTCACTGGTGACCTTTGGTGAGGTCAGGAGGGGGAGCTGACTCCAAGCTAGACTGAGGGAGGGGAGAATGGCCATGGTGATTGTAGATAATTTTAGAGAAATATGGCTGAGAATGGAGGAGGGGAGAGAGCCTGAGAACAACGGTTGAGGAAAGGCATAGAGGATTGAGGTGGAAGGAATTCTTTATTGTGGTTACCAGTGAGAGAGGCCAGAGGCGGTGTGCATGCTGCTGGAAGGGGCCAGTGGTTAGTGTTTATATCCATGGTGTCCAGCAAGGGTCTGCCTAGCATGCAGTAGGAGCTCAATAAAAGTTTGATATCTTTGAGAATGGGGAGGGATGGAGTCTGGAACCCGGGTGGAGGGACTGGCCATTGGCAGAAAGAGGGGCCCCTCTGCCGTTGTGCTAGGAGGGAGGTGGGGTACCAGGGGTGAGCAGAGTACAGGGCAGGGCCTCCCTGGAACTGTGCTGCCTCTGAGATGGACCATAGTGGGAAGAAGAGGTGATAAGGGCGTGCTTGGCTCCAGGAAACCTGATGTGGTCAGAGGACACTCTTGGAGACTGCCACTTGACACCCCCTACCCTTAACATTTCCCCCTAATCCTCAAATCTAACAGTCACCTTCACTTTATCCCCTTCAGAGCCAGCAGATGGTGCCAGTGAGCTGCTGGACTCAGCTGGAGCAGACCAGAGCCAGCCTGCCAGCCCCCCACCCACTCGTGGCCCTTCAGAACTTGGGGCATGCTAAGGGTTTGACTCAGTAGGCTTCTGATCAAGGGGGAAAGGGGGCAGGACTAAGAACTAAGGGAGATTAAGGGCTGAGGGCTTAGGGGTGGGGTGGCTCAGGGGTTCTGCTCCTTCTGGTTGCCCTTCATTCCTTTGCCCCTGCCAGGCCCTGCCTTATCTGCTGGGGCTCCTGCTCCCCTTCCTTTCTCTTCCCCGGAGGCCCCTGGCAGCCCAGACTCCTGGGTCTGGCAGAGGCTGGTTCCCTGCCCCTGGGCAGGCACAACCTGGCACCAAGCCTCAGACAAGGCTAGGCCAGCCACTCCCAGCCACGACTGCCCAAACCACCCTCTTCCTACTTCCAGAACGTCTCTACCTGATGAGGAGTCAGCTGCTGCGAAGGCCACAGGGGGCTGGAGTGTAGATCTGGGAAGGAGGCCTAGCCTCCTGGCCTAGGAAGTGGGATGAATTTTGTTGGGGGGGCATTTATATAAAAATGTGGCAGATCATCTAGTCCCACAAAACTCAACCACTCAAGGTCCAAGGTGGCAGTGTCCCAAAAGCTGAGCCGGGAACACCCTCTCCCCATCCTTAGTTATCCTATGTTCTACAGCCAGACAATTAGCTACATCCCATCTCAACAGGTCTTTCTCCCCATCAGGCTTCCCAATGAGTCAGAATCCTTCATGCTTCCTTCCCAGGACGGTATAGGATCCTGTTTCTCAGTCTCTGTTCTCACCTTGCTTTCCTGCTTCCAAAATCCTACCCTTCAACACTGCTCTGGTCAGTGTTGATACTACTTATGTGGCTTTGACCTTGAAGGCTGCTTGGGACCTCCACCTCACCCAATTTTCCTCAGCCCCAGAGGGAAGCCTTTAATGGGCTGAAGCTGGAGACACTATAGCCAGACTCTCAGTAGGGTGACTGGAGCTGGGGCACCATCCACCAATCCAGGGTCTATAGCTCAGATCAGGGAGCCAGACCAAGGGTACTGTGCTTACCTTTGGGTCTGGGCCATAGATTCAGGGTAACAGGAGTCAGCAAGTTTTGGGGAAAAAAGAAAAATGTTTCCTGAGTTTCCAAAGGATTACCCAGACCTAGGAAGAGTCACCAGAAATACACAGCTCACATGAATGTACTCACAGACACATACAGAGTCATGGCACAGGACAAGCCATAGAGCCCATGGACTTGAATGTATACAAATACAGGCACACACAGGCACACAAGGTCATATCCCCAAGGTCAGGCACATACACCCTCCCCAAGCAAGTCCTGCCTCCCAGGGCCAGGACTAGCCTGTCATTTGTACTTACAGTAGGAATAGGTCTGGGCACAGGAATGGCTTTGGGCAGGAAACAGATCCTCCACACAGAGCTGTCCCCTTAGGTGGGTTTCCCTCCCAGTTCCCTCACTGAGACACTCCTGGCCATGGGGCCATGCCTGGGTGGCAGAGAAGTCTTTGAAGGAGGCACTGCTTTTAAGTGCTGGCACAGCCTAAGCACCTAAAATAGAGAATGGGCAACAGGGCTGGGGGGTACTGGGCAAGGCAACAGAGGCCCACAGGAAGCAGGGAGCCCCTCTGCCACGGGCTGCATCTACTGCCCTCAGCATAGGGCCTGGCAGACAGGTACTGGCACCAACTCCTAGTGCCTGACAGAGCCCTGGCATGGCTGCCAAGCACAGGGTGCCAGACATGGGGGTGGGGGGCTGCCAGGCCACACACAAACACAAACCTTCATACACACAGGCAGGGAAATGCACCCACATTCACATCACTTATTTTCTCCCCTGGGGAATCATGGGAACAGGGCAGGCATTACCCTGTCCAAGAGGTTGCCCTCACTGACTCCTCAGGTGTCCTCATTGGCCTGATTCTTGGAGTCCCTGGGGTTGGAGGGTGGGCTGGAGGTAATGGGAGGCCTAGGTGCTTCCTGTGGCCCCACTCCTTCCCCTTCCACGCACCCCACCCCCTCACACACACACATAAACTTGTGTGACAGGAGCGGGTGGCGATGGTGCATCCCTAGGGCTGGGAAAGGGGAGGTAGGGCAGAGCTCCCAAATAACCGACCCAAGAGCCAGGGCGGTCAACCTACTGCCCCTAGCCCCCGCCCCAAGCCGGTTTTGTGGCCGCGGGCAGATTAGGTGTGAGCGTGCGTCAGGGTGTGTGTGCTAGGGCCCTGAGGCCGCGGCAGGGCGTGGGAGAGCGGCGCGTGTGCTGGCCGCCGCGGCCGGGTGAGGGCAGGCTGGTTCCCCGCGGTGTTCCTGCAGGCACGGCGACAGCGGCGTGCTGTCAATGTGGGGCGCTTGGAGGGAGGTTATGCGTGTCCTCAGGTGTCCCGAGCAAGTGTGAGCTGGCTGTGTTCACCTGGGAGCGGCGGCTCAGCTGCCTGAGCGCGTGTGGGAGGCGCAGGGGTAAGCTGATGTGGGCCACGAGGTCTAGACCCACTGGCCCTCTCCCCGGCGCGGCCCGCAGCGAGGAGGCTCCTCCTCAAGCAACTTTAGGACTTTGTTCTGGCTTCTTCGAAAGCGGATCTGGCCGCGGGGGCGGGGCGAAGGCGGGGGCACCTGCCCCGCAAGGGGTGCCAGGAGAGAAGTGGCGAAAAGCCCCACCCCCCTCCCCGCCTCCGCCCCGCCCTCTCCCCGCCCCCTGGGCTCTTTATAAGCTCGGCCCGAGGGCGAACAGTGAAAACGAGTATTTCTCCCGCCCCTCGCCCAGGCCCCGAGTTCCTACTCCTGCCCCGCAGCCCGGCCACCACCTCAGCCCGCCCCAGCCCCGCCGCCATGGAGCGCTGGCCTTGGCCGTCGGGCGGCGCCTGGCTGCTCGTGGCTGCCCGTGCGCTGCTGCAGCTGCTGCGCGCAGATCTGCGTCTGGGCCGCCCGCTGTTGGCGGCGCTGGCGCTACTGGCCGTGCTCGACTGGCTGTGCCAGCGCCTGCTGCCCCCGCTGGCCGCACTCGCCGTGCTGGCCGCAGCCGGCTGGATCGCGTTGTCTTGCCTGGCGCGCCCGCCGCGCCTGCCTGTGGCCACTCGCGCGGTGCTCATCACCGGTGAGTGCGCGGTTCGCGGAGCGCGGGGACTCCAAGCTCAAGGGCGGGACTGAACACCCAGAGGGCTCCCATGGCACACTAAGGCAAGGCGGGACCCCCAGCGCAGGAGTAGGCGATTCCTCCTCCCCAAGGTGCAAGGAGCGAATCGAGTAGGAAAGAAGGCGCCTCCCCAAGTCCTGGTTAACTACCTGTCGCTGTAGAGAGTGTTGGAGGGAAAATGAGGCAGGAGTGGGCAGGTGAGCAGGGTAAGTGGTGGCTGAGCAAGATGGAGTCTCCTGGAGTTTGGGGTTTATGCTAATGCCCCTCCCCAAGAGAGCTAGCTAGCTCCCTGAGGGACTTCAGAGGATTGTCACCCCTTGAGCTCTGCTAAACATCTCCATGTGGGATTCCCCATCTCTTCCTTGGAGCCAGAGGAAGGCACTTAGACAGGCAGTTGGGACCCCCACCCCCCAATTGGCTGGGATCTTGAGGTCACTATGAGGTCACTATGAATGCTTAGCTGCCCCTCAGATCCCTCCTCCCACCTCCAAACTGTGAGCACCCCACCCACAGTCCTCCTGGTCCTCTATGCCTAGGAAGGAGATCTTGGAGACCTGGGCTCAGGTGCCTCTGGCCGCCTGGCTGAGCTCCCTTTGTCTGGAGCAGGAAATAAATCTGTCAGCAGATCAAGGGAAGGGGAAGGGGGGCTGAGGCCCAGTCGGAAGTGAGGAGGAGGAGAAAGGCTGGGGGCAGTGGCTCCATTATATGGGGGAAGGGCAGCCTAGCCTATCCCCCAGTCACCATGGCTTTGGACAAGTGCTCTTGGCTCTGCCTTTGAATTGGGCTTGGGCTGGGGGCAACCACCAGACTGGCTTCTTGGAGACCTCAGTCCAGAAGCGGGCCCTGCATGATCAGATGGAGCTGGAGAACTTCCCAGAGGAGGCCATCCTTGAGCTGGACCTCAGAGGATGAGTGGAGATAGGTGGAGTATGAAAGGTGTTTTGTATCAGACAAAGGGTGCAGAACAAAGGCTTGAGGCAGAAATGAGCATGGCCTGGATAGGGGACAGTCAGTAACCAGTCTGGCTGCTGAGATGTGGTGGGATGTGAGGTTGTTACCTCAGACTGGGCCTTGAGTGCCGGGCATGAAGCCAGACACTACTGAGGCGGGATGAGGGTGGCACAAAGACTTTGGGCTTCAAGCAAACAGAGTGGAGATAGAACAGGGCTCAGACTGGATGGGAGAGACCTGAGTTCAGGTACAGTGGTGAAGCCTCAGGGGACCCCAGTTTCAGGCATTTATGGGAGATGACAGACCCTCCTGGTATGAAGCAGGGACTAGATTGTGATCTGCCCCCAGGGATGGGGCAGCTCCCCTCTTGCCTTCTAATTTGTGAGCTGCCTCAACAGGACCCAGGCCATCTGCAGGTACGAATGTTCCCTGAGATCTCACTTCAGGCCTTGGTGCTGCTGCTGTTACTTCTCCTAGCCTTGAGCCTAAGAGGGAGGTGAGAGGAGGGATGCCTTCTGTGACTTGGGCTCTCCATCTCTGGTTCCAAAGCCCCACAATGGAGGTGGGGGGAGGCGAAGAAGACTGCCAAGCCCACCCCGTCTAATCATCAGGTGCAAGGCCTCCAAGTTTCCCAATGCCCCCAAACTCAGGGAGTTTCACCTGACTGCTAGAAAGTAGGTGACCAGGCCCTGCCTCACCTGCCAGAACTGCCACCCACCCCTCCCTGAGAATGCCCCTGAGAACTACTGGTCAACGTTACTCCTGGAGCTCAGCCCTGGCAGGGTTTGGGCTGAGTGGCTGGGTGCCTTGTGTGCATATCTGTGCACTGATGGGTAGCAGGGGCCTCATGAGAGTGAGCCCACGTGTTATTCACAGCTCACTGCAGGTAAGTTGGAAGTATGTACAGGTATTGAGTGTGTGCAGGTGAACAAGAGAGTGTGCAAGGTGTGGATAACTATGCTGGGATAGCAGAGGTAAGGCTCCTGGAGGCCTCAGTTACCCTGTCTGCTCTGGAGGATAGCTTAAACAAGGGGTTCATGCCCCTCCCCCAGCCAGACTTGCCCAGGAAGGACCTCTCAGCCTGGGCTGGCTGGCAGGCCCCCAGCCACACAAAGCCAAGCTCACAGCCCCCTTCCTAGCTTTGTTGTCTGACCTGGGGCTGAGTGGGTAGGGGGGTGGAGAGCCATCCAGGAATCCGGTAGCAGAGTGGCTTTGCAGGGGGAAGACTAGTGAGGGAGAAGGCTCCACCCACAAAACCAGGATCAAATGGATCCAAGAAAGCGAAAAACAGGGACTTATCAGACCCTCACTCTGGCTCTGCCTAGTGGTCCCTTTCTCTACATACCAAAGGCAGGAAGTTAAGCCTTCAAGAATGGTAACTGACCTCAGGTCACATTTCGTGAGTGTGGGAAGGGATTCAAATGCAGGTCTGTTCTCTTCTCCATCCATCATTGTCCTTGTCCTGGGAGCAAGTGGTCTGGGTCTCAGAGAATGTCCCACTGTTGCCACTCATTGGAATTCCAAGGGTGGGGGTCAGGGGTGAGGCCAGGATGGGCCTCCAGCTTGCCTAGAGCCTGGAACAACAGTAAGGGTGTATTGAGACTGGGAAGGGAGGCTGGGCTCAGGTTGGGCAGGGCCTGGAAAAGGGGAGTAGAGGGCTTGGTCTTCATCCTCAAGGCTGTGGGGGGCTTGGAAAGGTTTTCAGCAGCAGAGCCATAGTCATTTTTGGAAAGATCCCTCTGGCTGCTTAGGTAGAGAATGGGTTCTAGAGGCGAGATGGGACAGGACTAAAGAGGGGACTGCTTCAGTGACCAGGTAAGAGGAAGAAGCCTGGGCAAGGGCAGTGAGAAAATAAGGGAGACTGTGCAGTAATACTGAGCATGTGAGCTGAGGCCTGATATCAAGCAGGCAGAAAGACATTGGGGCTGGGACTAGGATAGAATCTCAACCTTACTCTTTCTTTGCTGGCTGGGTGACTTTGGGAAGCAACTTAACAATATTAGATCTCAGTTTCCTCATCTGTTAAGCCATGTTTGATGGGGTCGCTATGGGGAGTCCGGGAGCTCACAACTGTGAAAGAGTTGATGCTCAGGTGCTCAGCCAGAGGGGCAAAGCCTACCAGAGATGGGCCTAGGAAAGGAGTGAGAGCTGCTGATTGCTGGTAGGTTGGGTGTCCAGGAGCCTGGATCCCATTTGGACCCTGGTGATCCTGGGGTTGTCTCAGGCTGGACTGGGCCACAGTGGGAGTTCACTGGCTGCCCTGCCCTGCCCTGGCCAGGCTGTGACTCTGGTTTTGGCAAGGAGGCGGCCAAGAAGCTAGATGCCATGGGCTTCACGGTGCTGGCCACTGTGTTGGACTTGGATAGCCCCGGTGCCCTAGAGCTGCGTGCCTGCTGTTCCTCTAACCTAAGGCTGCTGCAGATGGACCTGACCAAGCCAGCTGACATTAGACATGCACTGGAGTTCACCAAAGCCCACACCACCAGCACGGGTCAGTGGGCACGGCTCCCCCAGGAGAGAGGTGGCTGGGTGGGTATGGAGGGGCAGGGATTGGAGGTTTGCTGCTGGGCTGACCCACAGCTTTCCTCCCTGTTCCATGCCCTCAGGTTTGTGGGGCCTGGTCAACAATGCAGGCTTCAATGATGTGGTGGCTGACGCAGAGCTGTCCCCAGTGGCCACGTTCCGCAGCTGCATGGAGGTGAATTTCTTTGGGGCACTGCAGCTAACCAAGGGCCTCTTGCCACTTTTGCGCCGTTCGAGGGGTCGCATAGTGACTGTGGGCAGCCCAGCAGGTGAGTACACTCCTACACTGCAGCAGAAAAGGAGCTGCTCAGGATGCTGGAGCCCCTGGCCCAAGCTGAGCTGCCCCATCCCCAATCCATCTCCAGGAGACATGCCGTATCCATGCTTGGGTGCCTACGGGACCTCCAAAGCAGCCCTGGTGCTGCTCATGGACACATTCAGCTGTGAACTTCTGCCCTGGGGGATCAAGGTCAGCGTCATCCAGCCTGGCTGCTTCAGGACAGGTGAAGGTCAGGGTTTGGGGTACACAAAACCTGGGGCTGGGAAAAGAGGGTTGTGGTGGTGGTCTTATCTGGGGCAGGGACCGGTCTAAAGAATGGGTGTGACTTTGGCAGGAGGCAGGTCTCTGGTGGGATAGGCAGGCCTGAGTCTGGCTTTGGCTGACCTTACCACTCCTTCCCCAGAGTCAGTAAGAAAAGTGGACCACTGGGAGCGGCGCAAGCAGCTGCTGCTTGCCAACCTGTCTCAAGAGTTGCTGCAGGCCTACGGTGAGGACTACATCGAGCACTTGTATGGGCAGTTCCTGCATTCGCTGCGCCTGGCGCTGCCTGACCTCAGCCCGGTTGTAGATGCCATCATTGATGCGCTGCTGGCAGCTCAGCCCCGCCGTCGCTATTACCCAGGCCGGGGCCTGGGGCTCATGTACTTCATCCACAACTACCTGCCTGAGGGCCTGCGGCGCCGCTTCCTGCAAGCCTTCTTCATCAATCCCTGTCTGCCAAGAGCACTGCAGCCTAGCCAGCCCAGCCCTACCCCCACCCAGGATGCAGTCCAGGATCCAGCCCCAAACCTGGGCCTTTCCCCCACAGAGGCCCAATGAGCAGTGTATACATATGGCCTTGCGGCTCCAGCAGAGGCAGTGCTATGAGCCCTTGACCCTCCCCTGGGTATTGTGCCCCCCAAGTCTGTCCTAGAGCCTGACCTAAAGCACCCCAGCCTACCCACTGCCAATGCCCCAGGCCAGGCCTGGTGAGGTTGAAGCTTCCCAGGCTTCTCTACTGCTTCAAGAGACTAAACAGACCTTCCAGGGCATAAGGCTCCACTCTGCACCTTGGAAAACCCAGGTGGATGGGGCATTTAGTACAAGAAGTAGCTATAGCATTTGACAGAATCCTGCAGACAGTGCCTCTGCAAACTAAGGAGTGATGGGGTAGGTTGGGGACCCCCCCTCAGGATTACTTCTCAGCACTAGTGCCTCAGTGCTGCAATTCAAAGGGTGACTCCCAACTGTTTCTTGACTGGCTCAAGAATTAGGGCCCCGATCACCCACTCCAAGCCCCCCAAGCCACAGGGAGGCTGCATATCCTACTTGCCTGATTGCCATTTTTTAAATAAAGATAAATTTTTATTTCTCCTAGAATGGGGGAGATGCTGTTTGGAGGGGGTAACAGACTGTGGCTGTGTGACATATTGGGAACTGCCTGGGGACCCTCTATAGCTCAGCATGGGGGCCAAGGCTCTGGGCACAGACTCTGTGGTTCACACTTACACACTTCACTGACCTTGGGAAGATCATTTATCCATAGGTTTGGGTTTCCTTATAGTGAAATTGGGGTGATGACCCTGGCCTAGAGAGTGGTAGGGCTCAAAATGAAGCAAATAGGGAGACCTGGGTCTCTCCAGGGACAGGACCCAAGCCTCCAGCAGAGGAAGGGGCTATCCTCCAGTGACTCCCCAGCCCTGAGGAATTCTGGCTGCACAGGAGCAGGTCAGCCTGGGGCTGCCAACTGAAACTGACCAAGGAGGTAGAAGGCTTAGGCTAGGTGGGAGTGGGCTCAGTAAGGGTGCGCCTGAGGGAAGCTGGGGGTCTGGGAGAGGAACTAGGTACGGCCCAAAGGAGACAGCAGACAGCTGGGCTTACAGAGGGCAGTTTATTGTTCAGAGGGGCAGGGCTGAAGGAGGAGGATGCACAGCTACTTCCCCCGTGCCCCAAAGACACACACACACATACACACACGATCCTTCCCCTGGACCATGGCTCTGGGGGTGACCCACAGAGGGGAAAGGAGGCTCATGTGCCCCAGGGGTTCTCCGGTTAGGGAGGGGCACAAAAGTGACCACATGCTTCTCAGACATGTCAGCGGCTGTAAACAGGGCTGAAGGGGTCTTCCTTGATCTGGAGGGGGGCCTTGGTCCATCCTTGGTGGGGGAAGCGTGTACACAGTCCCTCTGTAAATCCAAGAGCAGAGGGTCGGGAAGCTGGCAGCCGCTATGACAATGTATTACCCCCAGGGGAGGCAGGGGAGCTGTATCTTGGTCACAGCACACAGACACACACACGCACTTGAGAGCCTTGGGCCAGGCCGCTAGAAGATGGGAATGTAGTTGTCAATCTTGGCGCGGTGGCGCTGGGCAATGCACTCAGCAATCCACACAATGTTGCGACATTCCTGCTCCTTGAGCTTCACAAAGGCGTAGAAGACACCAAAGTGGAACTGGTTCAGGAAGGCCAATTTGTTCAGTTTCACCTGTGGATAGAGGCAGGCGTGGTGTGCAGGTGGCTGTGACAGCAGAGTCAGGCCTGAGATGAGACACCAACCTCTCCCTGTGATGGACAGGCCCGGCACCCACCTCATGCTCGAAGAATCGGTCCTCCAGGGTCTTGTCTCCAGGGTTGCTCCCTGCACCCTCGAAGAGCAGCTTGTACTCCTGGCTCAGGGGAGTGGTGGGAAGCGTGAGCATGAGGGCACTGTTGGGCGTGGGGATGTGGGTGCCAATACACCCGCCCCCCCCATCCTGTAGTGAGGGCACTCACCGGGTAGTAGTCGGCCACGTTCTTGACCTGTTCATAGTCGTCAGCCCGAGCCAGCTGGGCCAAGCCCTCTGGGTAGAGCCGCCCGCAGTGCGGAAAGAGCTTGGCACGGTCCTCCTTGGTCAGCTCTGTGCCAAAGGAGTTGATGGTGATGATGAAGGCGCGGCGGTCTGCTTCAAACTGTGGGACCAGTGCACATGCAAGGAGAGAGGGGACGACGAAGGCAGTAGCCAGTCAGTTGGCAGGGCTTCCCCTAGGCCTACCTTCCTCCGGGGACCAGCAGGCGGGAGGGTGGGCAGGCACTCACCTCTAGGATGGGGCACATGGCATCGGCCGTTGTCCCGCCCAGTAGGGTGCAGAACTTGTAGAAGGACTCCAGGTAGGCCTGTGCAGAGCATGGGGCTTGTTCAGCCCAGGCAGGGAGTCTGGGGGGCTTGCCGGGCCTACTCACAGTCCCGTCCCTCCCCAGCCCCTTTCATGGTGAGTCCAAACATTACACCCATGAACTGGCCAGGGCAGCCCCACGTCAGAGCCCCTGAAACAGCCACAAACTCCAGCTGTTAACCGGCCAAGCATCAGTAGCCTGTTGCCTTGTCCCTCACCCAGGAGCAATTTCTGGCCAACTGTCTGCTGCATGGTGCAGTGCCCCCCCCCACATCCTTACCCCACAGAAGCCTAGGCTCATAGAGAGTCTCTGTCTTCCCTGTGCTGCTCTGCTTGCTTTCCCCTCAGAACTTGCTTCCTCAGCCTCAGAAAACCACATGTCTATGGCCTAGTGAGGGGAGGTTACTCCTGAGAGTTCATGGAGATGGTCTGGACTAGGTGCCCTGTTCCCTTTCGGCACCTCACCTTACAGAACACCTCCTTCTCCTCCCATTCCCCAGGCATCATGCAGCAGGAACCAAATTGTCAGCCCAGTTCCTGCTGAGGGATGGTTATTGCCTACACGGACGTCAGTCCTGCAGAGCAATGGCCGGACACATGGGCTGCCAGTAGGAATGAGTACTTTCTGCCCAAATTGGATCTGCTGGGCATGAGGAGAAGACAGGTCATCCCAGGCCCCAGGCCACTCCCAGAACTATTGTAATAAAACCAGCCAGGCACAGGCTTGCACCTCTCTAAGTCAAGGAAGCGGGGATTGTCTTGTGGCCTCCCTGGGGAGCTCCCTTTACTCAGACCCTCCCAGGTACCATCTGGTGGCATGGTCACAGGGACCCTGGCTTCAGAGGCTAGATATAGAGACTATTCTTCCGAGTTGGGGGTGAGAGCTGGGAGGCATGGAAGGCCTTCCATGCTGAGATGTGCCCTCCAAGGTGTAGAGACCTTTGTACCCACCACCAGCTGACTTGGGCCACCAGCTCTGCTGCCCCAATGGAGGAGGTGAGATGAGACCTAGGTGTCAACAAGCCCAGGCCCAGCCTGGCCAGCAGCACTGGGCAAGCTGGGCTCAGAGGAAGGCCTGAGGTGACCACTGGGGTCACAGGAAACACAAATCTAGGACAGGTCAGGGAGTAAGAATTCTGGAAGGGAAGAGTGGGTCACAGCACAGAGGAACCCCAGGAATCAGAGGGCTTGGGTGGCAGAAATAGCTGCCGACCTTCCCATAGCTTGGCGATGCTGTTTAGTCCTTCTAGTACTGTCCCTAGCCACCTCCTTCCCTGTGGCCAGCCAAGCTGGCTATGCCCAAATCCCCAGGCCTGCCCCAGTGGGGTCTGCGGTTCTTGTGGGGAAGCCACCAGCCTTTGCGGAGAGGCTGACCCCAGGGTAGGGGAGGCTGGTGGGACAGGCCCAGAATCTCTTCTGGAGGCTAGGGCAGCTTAAGAAACTGGCAAGACCCCAAAGGCCCAGGTACCAAGGTCACCTTTCCACCCCCACTCTGTGCCCTGGAGGAGTCTGCCAGCCCATGGTTGTTGCGCCAGCTGCCTACAGTTCCCACCCAGCAGGCGGCTGAGGGTCCGCCTAATCTCCCATCTGTGGCCACTGGGCTGGTACATTGCCTACTGGGCGGGCGGTCCTGGCACAGTGCCTATAGCATTAGATCGATGTTTACGAGCTGGTGCCCCGGCAGCCCTCACCAGTGACTCCAGCTATAACCAGTTAGTCCCGGTGAGTGTGTGGGTGAGGCTGGGGGGACAGCCGCACCCCTCACCCTGTCTCAGGGCAGGGAACCCGGCAACATGCCAGCTGGGAGGGAGGGAACGAACACATGAACACACACACAAACACACACACCCCACTGACTGGCTAGCCTGCCTCCCTACTAGTGAAGTGGATGAGCGTGCTTGCTTTGCAAACAGGCCGAGTCAAGTGTGATTCCCCAGTGCTGCCAGTGTCTAGCAAGTGGCTTCAGGCAACCTACCCTACTTCTCTGAGTCCTCAGTTTCCTCATCTTACAAATGGGAATACTGATGCCTACCTAGCTCCTAGGGCAGTACTAAGGATTGAAGAAGTTGATAGTCTTACCTCTGGGCTCATCCCCTCCATCTGTCCTCCACATTGCAGCCAGAGGGGCTTTCTCATGATACTCTGACCTGTGGGAAGCCTTTGTTGGCTGGCCCTGTCCACCAGATAAAGTTCAAACTCCTGGTCTGGCATTCAAGGCTCTGGGTGACTTGATCCTATGCCTGCTTCTTTTTCTAGCCCTATCTCTTGCTGTCCTTCTGGAACCTGCACTTCCACAGCAAACCGCTTGCCACTTGGCCCATGTTCCATGCTTGCTTCTGCATGTGCTGTTCCCCTGCCTACACCACTGCTACCTCCAGGCAGGCCTTTTGCTACCACCACACCCTCCCTGCGCTCTGGCCCAGAATCCTGCAGGGAGCCTGGAGGGCCTGGACTCAGGCTGCAGCCAAGAATTGGCCACCTAATGCCAACCAGGGCAGGGGAGGACCCTCACTGTAAAGATCCAATAGACAGATGTTCTCAGGGTTAGGTCAGCAGGGCCCTTGGCCAGTGTTATCCTCAGCCCTCCTTCGGGGCCTGCCCACTGCTGACCCATGTTCCTGGCTGCAGTCCATCAGGGGTCCTGGCACCAAAGCTCAGCACCTCACCTCAGCTAGAGCTCAGTCTATCCCAAATGTCCCTCACTGGTCCCTTACCAGCCCCCTTTCTTGGCTCCCAGCTCTGCTCCCAACCTCTTCATGCCTGGGCAGTGCTGATCAAGCCCACTCTATCTCCAGGGGTCACCAGTCTGTGCCACAGCCTGGTGGGAAGCAGAAGGTAGGGGGCACTGAGAATGTTGGGACATGGTACTGGCTCGAGGCCTTGGACCCTGAGAAGGACACAGGGACCTGACTATACCTGGCTGAGTCCCTCCCCTCCCCGTAGCTAAGCACACTGTTGTCTCTGCTCAAGTGCCTGTCCTTGCTGGCAACAGTCCAGGTGGGGTGAGCCTGACAGCTATGGCCTGGGTGGTGGCCCGTGACCCTCTGGGATGCAGGGAGAGCAGTCATCCAGGAGCCAGCTCTGACAAGCCGAGCTGTGGAGCACCCGCCACTCCTGCTGATCTTATCTGGGCCCGCCGCGGGCGCCACGGGATGGAGAACCTGTTCCATGCAGCCTTGTGCCCATCAAAGGAGCCAGAAAGTGAATGGAAAAGCCCCTGGGGTTGGAGCCTGGTGCAGCTGCACCCTGCCCCACCACCCCACATCTATCACAGGCCCACCCGCTTGCAGGTTAGCCCCCCACTGCTACCTTGTAGAGAGTGTTCCGGATGATCTCAATATTCATCTCATCAAGGTCCTGCTCTGAGATGCAGTCCTGGAAAAAAGCCGCTGAGGAGGAAAGGCTGGGCATGAGGGTGGGTGAGTGGACTTAGCTTAGGGAAGAATCCTGCTGATGTTCAACTGCCCCTGCTGAGCACACAGGGACCCCTGCCACATGACCCATCTGGCTGGGTATTGGGGGGCCCCCAACCCAATCTGGGCTATTGCCTTGGAAGTGGCAATACTCTGGGCTATGTGCACTGACCTGGGCTTCTCCTGCCTTCTTGCTCCTAAAACTGATTTATAAAGGAGGCAGTCAGCCACAAAATGATCTAATCACTGCTGGGGCAGACCCAAGCTTCGGACTATGCCAAAGACAGGCTTGCAGGAGAGGCCATGACATCCTCCCTTCTTGAGGGGCAGCTGTGGATTTTGGGTCTGACGCCCACTTCTCTGTATCCCCCAGGAGAGCCTGGGTTCCACATTTGGAAAAGCAGCATTTTCTCCTTAGGACAAGAAATTAGTTCGACAGCTGGGTGGGCATGGGCCAGAGACCCAAAGGGCCACTGTTGGGCTGGATGTAGAGGCCAGAGCAGGATACAGCCCCCCACCCCCACCCCCAGGGGAGCCTGTGGACTCACTCATCTGTCTCTTTTTTTAAAGATGGAGACACTGAAGAAACCACAAACACCCTAGAACTAGCTCAAAGTTACGGGGAGAGTCTATGACAGATAAAGCCAGCGGGTAAGGCTCAGGCCTCTTTGTGCAGGATGAAGTGCTACTTACAGCCCAGTGGTTCAACCCTTGTGGCTTCCTGGAGGTGGTGCCCTGGGGACTAGGACTCTGGCTATGAGGGCACTAGCTGATGACAGCCTTAGTGCCTTCTCCCCAGCCTCCACAGCAGGCAGGAGCCAGCACTGCTTAGGCGGAGCCCTGCAGGAAGCTCCCAGTTCCCCTTCCTTGGCCTCTAACATGAACCCTACATCCTGCCGGACACTGCCTGACCTGGCCCCTGGGACCTGCTCGGTAGAGGCAAGTGAAGCTATTTGCTTCCCTCCTCTTCTCAGGGGCAACCAACCACTCCCACCCTGCTTGGGGACCACAGTCAGTAAGCGCTCCCAAGACTCCGAGGGAACTGGGCCTCTCTCCACTCTCCTTGAACCCAGCCCTCATGTGCATTCTGAGAAATCACCCAGTTTCGCAAAGATAGGTGGTCCGAGTCAGGCCCTGAGGGTAGCCTGCCTGGCCCAGTAAAAACAACAGCAAAGGAGAAGGCAGAGTGAGGAGGAGGGAACAGGAGGGGAAGTCGAGGGGAATATAATGATAATGATAAGCAGCAGTGGGCAGGCCTTGCATCCAGCTCAGGGTCATCTCCGGGGTTCCACAAACCCCACACTGAGGCACTGACACTGATGCCCACTTCCTCCCTCCTCCACCACAGAGGCTCACCAAGGGGCGTGTCCACTAGAATGGCATTGTAGAGCTCGGCAGGTGTCTGTGCAATGTTCACGGCCTCCATCTGCTCGAAGCTGCCTAGTGGGTGGCACTTGGGCACAAGCTCGGCGATAGAGCGCTGGTGCAGCGTACCCGTGATGAGTAGGATCACGTTGTCAATCATGTAGCTGTAACTACAGGAGGCACACAACAGCAGGCAGCCCGTCGGGGGGTGGGCTGGAAGTCCGGATACCACGCCCCTGCCCCCACCCTGCACAGGCCACCAGCCCCTTGACAATGAATGCTACCTCAAGGGTGCTGCAGATAAATACCACTAGCTTCTCTCCCTGCCCAAGAGCACCCCCTACTCAAGTACCAGGAGCACAGGACAGACATGGCCTTTCCTTGGTGGGCAGGAGGGAGTGGAATTCATGGCTCACAAGTGACTGGGAAACAGGTAACTACCCCACAGTGTGAACCATGTTCTAGAAGGACACAGGAACCATGGGCACATGGAGGTGAGGTGCATTGGCCAGCCTGGGGGATGCAAGAACTGGGAGATGAAAGTGTGTCCTGGGAACAGAGAACAGTGTGTGCAAAGGCCTGGAGGCGTTCACTAAGTGGCAGCCGCATTCGAGGAACTGAGCAGAGTCAGGATTGGCAGAGGGAAAGGAACCAGGGCATTGCTGCCAGCAGGGTGGGGCCTGGAGACTGGTCCTGTAGGCTGAGCTGAGGGTCCTGCCTTCATTGTGAGCATGAGGGATCCACGAGCAGGATGTAAGTAGGGAGTATCCAGTCCAGTTAAGCCATTCTGGCTGCTGGGTGGGAACAGAGGACGAGGGGAAGATGGCAAAGGGAGGAAAGGCTGAGGGGTGGGGTGGAAAGAAACTTCTCTAGGGAAGGCCAGAAGGGAGCCAGTGGGAGGGCCCCTCTGGAGTAAGGCCCCAGGTTAGGCAGAGACAGAGCAGGCAGACAGCTGCCCTGCGCAGCCCACTCCAAAGACAGAGCACCGCCTTCTCCTTTAGGGACTAAGGCCAGGGCCAGGCATCCACCCAGGAGAGCACGGAGGAGACCCAGAGACCTGGACAGGAGGCTGGTCAGTCCAGGTGGAGGCTCCGCAGGCTCTGTGCTCTGGACAGTGCATGGACAGCAGAGGGGGCTGTGGAGCTGGGGAGGGGTGGCGATGCCAGTTCAGACCTGGTGAGGGGCACGTTCTGCCTCCAGTCATTAAGACAATGCCACAAAGGGACTAGGGTAATGAGTTCTGTGTAGTCACCTATGTGGGGATAGGGTGAAGAGGGGGAAAGGGCCCCAGGCCACAGTCAGGCTGCGTAGCCACAACATTCCTCCAGCTTTTCACCAGCGATGAATTCAGGGCACAAAGGAGTTGGATAAGGCCTCGGGGGAGGACATCTTCCAAGACCAGAGGGGCTCCGACTGAAGGGTGAGAGCTGGGGTGGAGGCTGCTGCCCTGAACTGGGCACTGAGCACAGGCCCCAACCAGCCAGGCCCCTGTCCTGTGACAGTATTGTGAGCACCAGTGCTGAGGCTGTCCAAGGAAGACCCCCGGTAGGAGTGGCCCCCAATACCAAGGGAAGAAAGGGAAGGAGGTTGATGGCCCAGGCTTCAGCTGAGAGAGCTGGCCATTGGGGGAGTTCCCACAGGGCCCTCCAGGAAGGCGGCAGGAGGAAGAAGCCACAGCTCCTGTCCCAGCCTGACCCCTACTCCCACCCAGCCAAGCGCCCTGCTACGACCTCTGCTCTCCTGGGCTTGGGGCCAGGCAGCTGCCCTCCCTCCGCCCCCAGGATGGCTGGGTCAGTCAGCTACAGGATGTGTGCTGAGAAGACACAGCCCCCCCCCACCCCTGCTTCTGAAACTGAGGGCTTCAGGCAGGGCCCACTGGCAGTTGTAAACCAAGAGGCCCACATGGCTAGCCTTCTGACCCTGACCTGACAGAGCTGGCAGAGTACAGAGACCTCAGAGAGGTTCAGAGTTTAGTTTTGTGCCTTGGTCTCTGGCCCCAGCCTGCATCTTCTCTACCCTGGACAGCACATTCCTCCTGCTCCTGATGCCTCCAGAATCTCATGTACCCCAGGACCATGTTACATACTACCTCCTACACCCCATCCAGCACCACTCTAGCCATCATGCTCCCTGAAACAGCCACAAAGACCTCACCCCCGAGCCTAAGGATGCTCTTTTACACTCACAACCCCCTGTACAGGGAGGGAGAGAACAGCGTACCTCTTAGACCTGTACTATCCAACTGATCTCACAACCATCTGCATCACCAGCCATCAGAGGAAACAGGCACAGAGAGTTCAGGCACCAGGTCATACCATATGGGAGACGAGCTCTCTGTCCTCATGGTCAGCGTCTACATGCCTCCACCCATGTCCAAGGTTCCCATGCCCTGGGGCTCTATACTCTCCCCATTTAGCCTTTTCTTCTGAGAGGGATCCCCTCAAGCTAGTCTTCCTTTTTTCTAAACCTACCCACTCCTTGTGCCTGCAACTCAAGGTTTCAGTTTAGGGTGGGAGCGGGGCTGGGGCCAGGGCCCAAGGGATGTGCCTCAGGGTATTGGCCCCACCTCAGAGGAGAGCCCTGTGGGAAGACTCCACCGTTTGGCTTTGCTGCTGTCCTTCCAGCGATGCGGAACAGGCCAGCTATGACTCACTTTTCAGCCCCGACAGCAGATGTGGGGGCCAGTGGTTGTAGCCCCTGGCTGCCCCCTGCCTCTCCTGCTAGAAGTACTAGGTGGGCAGCAAGGGAAAGGCTGAACCGAGTAATGGTCACTTGCCCATCAGCCCCTTTCAAGGCTCCCTTCTAACCCAGGCCAGGCCAGCCTTGGGTGATCCTGTGCCAGGCCCAGCACTTCCCTCCCCCTAGGTCAACTACAAGGCTGCTGCAGCAGCAGCCCCTGCTTTCTCCCCTGGCCAATGAAAGCCAGAATCCTCTTTCCTGGGAGAAAGGAGGCAGGGCAGGCCTGGCAAAGATGACACTGGCCCAGCTGTCTGCTTCTCTCCCAAGGCCAAGGTCTTCAACAGGCAGGGAAATCCTCCTCCTCCTTGTCTGGCTGCAGCAGCTGCCTCCCGGCCCCCAGAAAGCCACTCCACCAGTCCTCCCTTCATTTGGCCTCAATAGGGGAGAATGAGGTTCCAGCTGGTCAGCGTCTCCCTCCAGAGGAAGACAGCTGGGGAGTGGACAGGCGGCTGTCCGCCAGGCCAAGGAGGCCCTCGTGGGGTGGGAGTGGGGCAGTCTGTATTCCTCTGCCCAGAGGCCCTCCCTCGCCCTGTGTCTTGAAGATTTAACTTGGGTTGGAGTTTAGGAAGCCACTTCCTCCAAGAAGTTTTCAGAGTCCCTTGCCAATCCTGTACCTCTGTTATGCCCTTTGGCGCCACCTGCTGGAGCAGCATGGCCTACTTCCACCTTCTCACCATCCCAGCCCTGGGGGCCAGCCTAGCTCTGGTGGGGAGGCCATGATAACTAGGTACCCCTGCCAGTCTGTCCATCCATAGCTCCCAGTAGTGGCTGCTAGTAACAGTATCTGTACTCAATCACATCTGAGTCCTTCAGAGCCCTGCCCAGGGTGGAAAGTGAAGAGATATCAAGCTATGGTCTCAGCACACCAGCTGTCAAGCCTCAGTTTCCCTTCTGCAATCAGGATGACTGAAGTGTGGCCACAGAAGAACTACTGAGGTTCTGGTCTTCTTCTCATTAAAATCCTGCCCCACTCAGAGGCCCAATTGGATCCTCCCACTTGATCTGGGCCTTCTGGGCCTTGAAGAGCTCCTGTGTGCTCTCCCCCAGGCCCAGGAAAACAGTGTGTGTGCTAGTTCTTCCTCAAGGCAGGAGCCAGGTCTAGCCCAGGACTCAGAAGCCACAGCAGGTCAGAGCCCTAGCCTGTACACACCCAGAAACACTAGTTGTGAACAGCGAGGGTTGGAGGACCAGGAGAGGGAGGCTTAAGAAAACCTGATGCAGCAGGGTCTATGGTTGGAGCAATGTGTCCTGGGGAGAATGGCAAGTGTGCTAACAGGTGCACGGCACTTGAGGCCATTGTCCTGGGACAAAGCCTCCCTCTAGCTGCCCACTCCAGGCTGGTAGCACTGAAGCCCCTGGTACAAGAGAAAGATGGGACCTTACCTCTCCCAGATGGTGTAGTTTCACATGCCCAGGCTCTGCCAATGAGTACCCGGAATGCAGGCAGGTACTGAACACTGGGGATGGTCCCCTTCAGGGAAGCTCACTCATCTAAAGACAAAGGTCTCTGGGGCCCACCTGGGAATCCCTAGAGAGCAGACTCACTTCTCCCACAAGCAGCTCTCCCAGCTTCTCTTCCGGGGCCTACTCTTTAATGGGAAACCATCATAGAATGGGCCAGATAAAGACACCCTCCAAAGCCAAAAAACCCTAACAGAGGCTCTATCACATGTCACATAGCAAGTTAATGGCTGGGCCTGGAAGGGGCCCTTGGTACAGTGACATATTACATGTTACTGCATAAGATTGAACTGAATCATCTCAAGACCATATGACTAATGACAGTCAACTTCAAGGGGACCTATCTCACTCAGGGTCTGTCTGCCCCATGCCAGGCAGCTGCCTCTGCTCTGGCCACCCACTCTCCCAAGTGGCCTATCTAACCCCACCTGATCCTGGAGTCCTCTTAATGCTAGGAAGCCTCCTGTGACCCCTAGCTCCATTTGTGGCAGCTGTTCGCAGGCCTCTCCAGGAGCTGTCTACACCACCACTGGCACCCATCCCATTGCATCCATATATCACCCTCCCTCTGGCACTGGGCCTGGCCCAGAGCTGATACTGGTAACGTGTGTTGGCTGAAGGCTGGCTGGGATCTACAAAACCATTGGACACTGTCTCTCATCACGGGAGGGCAAAGGAGGTCTTAACCAGCTTTTTCTTGCACACTTTCAGTCACAAGGAACTCATGCAAAAGCCTGTTCCAGCCACCTTGGGGCAGCTCCAAAGGCAACTAAGAGACTCTGAGGGATGCAGCTAAGGTGACCTCTGTGGTGTTCCCAACCTCTGCCCTAGCTGGGCCAGCTCTGTCTGTGGGCAATGATGACATTATTCCCTCAAGTCTTCACACCCCGGATGAAACCTCTAGCTGACATTTCTATCACTTGGGGGACCGCACTCTCCTCTGGACATCTCCAGGGTATGGGGTGCCATGCTCCATCTGCTCAGGACATGTAAGGCTCCCTTGGTCTAGAACTCTCCACCCCCAATTTCTCCTTTAAACACCTTTCCCCTCAGCCAAATAGCCACATCCTCGGAGAAGTCAGTTCTGAGTCTCCAGCCTGGGGGAGGTCCCCTAGACAAGCACCTTTCCATAACACCACTCCCCACTTCTGGGATGACTCAGAGTAGAGGAGGTGGAAGAGGTGGAGTGGAGAAGAGCAGCCAGCAAGGTAGGAGTTAAATTGGAGGGACACCATGAGAGGAAGGAGACTGCTGGAGGGGGGTGAGAGAGGTGTGGCTTCTGATTAGGCCTGGAGAGCTTGGCCACGTGAAGGTTAGTGGTCACCACTAGCCAGGGCCTTGTGGTGGAATGACGGGACTGTGGAGGCTGACTGGAGGCTAGAAAGGTGAGGGGAGGTGAAAGAACTGACAGTGAATGTACAAGTTTAGGTCCCACAAGAAGGGTTTTTAGTGGTGTGAGAGATTTCAGGGTTTTTTAGATGCTGATGAGAAGAATCTGGAAGGGAAGGTGGCTGCACAGACAGAAATGCAGATGAGTGGCCACTCAGGGTCCACAGGACATTGGCAGAAGGACCCAAGAAAAGAGGGTGCCTCTGCCACAGGATTGGGGCTGGAGGTACAGATGCAGTGCTGGGAGGACTGGCCTCTATTGTCTTTGTGGAGAAGGTGGTGGGTAATCAGCCCAGAGAGAAGATTTGGGGGTGGGAGAAGGACGCTGTTTAAGATGGGGAGACACTTGGTGGGGGGTTGCAGGGTGCTGAGTAGGGAGAGCAAGTGTCCGGCTGGGCAGAGGGACAAGTCAAGGCCAGCTGAGCTGGTCTGCGTGCACGTCTGGCAGTAGGGATCACCCAATGCCGGCTTCCCCAGCTTTGCTCCCGGCAGTGGAGGTGGGGGAGGGTGCCTCCAGGCTGGAGGCTGCTGGAATTCCTCCAGGGCTGGGGGGCTGCCAGCTGGGCGGAACCACAAGATGGGCAGCCAAGAGAGCTGTGGATGTTGGCAGAAGAGCGCTCGAATGATGGACCAGGGAACCTCAGCTGGAGAGGGAGGAAAATGAAGACAGAAGGGGCAGCAGGGGAGGAAGCAAGTCCCAGTGTCCTGCTGAGTCCGGAACCCAAGTCCCACAAGGGACTGAGAGTGGGCTGGAGGGCCTGAAGGCTGTGGGTAGAGAGGGAGTGCCTGACTCAGCGATTTCAAGGGTGGAGCAGTTCCAGGGTGACATGGCCTTGGGTAGCCATTGGTGGGGGCAGCTGAAGTGGAGAGCAGAGGAGCGGGTCACTGGAAATGACGAGGTCATGGACCGAGCAACCACAGGTTCAGAAAGGCTGACGCGTGGCTGCTGAGCTCTTCCTGAGTGAGAGCAGGAGTAAGGGGATGGGAAGACTGTAAGCCACAATCACCCATGAATGGAAGGGGCGGGAAGTGACAGCCTGCCACAGGATAGCACTTGGCTGCTTTAAGCATACTTGGTGCTTGAAGCCAATCTCCAGCAAAGAGCTGGCGACTGTGCAGCCTCAGTCACGCTCAGAGCTCTCTCAGGTTTCATAGCCTGGCAGGCTGAGACCAAGTCTCAGAGCACCAAGACAGGCCAGGGGCTAGCTACATAGGCAGGTGGCCAAGCAGGCGGCAGGATGGAGGACATCTGCCCTCTGACCACTGGCATGGGGCTGGGTCAGACCTCCTCTGGCCAGCCTAGCTGGCAAAACCAGAACATTCACCAGGAAACTGAAGGAACCTTGTGCAAACAAGATGAAGGCTGGGTTCTGGCAATAAATGCATTATTTCCTTGTAGTCCTCAGCTCTGGCCTTGGGGCAAGGGACATACAGACCCAGGCTAGGGGTTGATTGACAGATGGGGTGCTGTGATGTGATCCACAATGCAGCAGCACAAGACACACCCCATCTCTGTCTGGCCTCCTGTCCCAGTAGGACCATGTCAGCTGTACCTTGACCGGGGTTAGAGCAGTGATTATGGGCCCAGCCAGGACAGCAGGGAGGCCCATGGGAAGGCAGCCTGTGGCCAGGAGAGCTTGCTTCCCAGCCTGGACAGGTTCCCTGAGCCCTTCAGGTGTCCCAGACTGTGGCGCTCGCCTGAGGATGGGGCCCTTCTGGCTGCAGTGGATCTTGAGTAAGAGGCTATTCTTGGCGGGGAAGTGGTGGGGGGATCAGGCCAGTCAGCAAGGATGTAGCCCTGTCCCTGCAGGGACAAGCAGGGCAGATATGCCAGGTCCTAAGGAGGAGGGTAGGGGCACCGCAATCAGGGAATGATAAAAGCTACATGGTACCCAGAAGAGTGCTTGGAAACACTTCCCCACAACACACACTCACACTCCACCAATTCAGAGCACACTCTTAAGCCAGCCATCGACCATACCTCTGCTCACCACTGTGTGAGGCAGCCACCTGGACAGGGGGCATCTCCTTGCCAACCAGTCCCTGGCTCATGGCTCATGGCCATCACTGCAGAGGGGGGCCTCTCTACCTCCGTGTTTCCATAGGTAGGCCTGGCAAGCAGAGGCTGCCTTGTCCAACTGCCCTCCCCTGGCCTGCAGGTCCCAGGTCCTTTCCTCTCTCAGTATCTCCAGGGTCACAAGCATGGGGGCCTGGCCAGAACTGGGAAAGGCAGCCGCCCCCAGCACTCCCACCACCTCTTCTCCTTAGACCCAGGGCCATGGTCAGAGAAGATGATGAGGACTGGGACTCAGCCCAGATAGGGCTCGAAAGCCTGAATGGTCCATCCCAACCGATAACCTGGCTCTTCAGAGCTCTGTCCACCCAGACTCCCGATCATGGCATGGGGTGGGGAGGACCCAGTGAGTGTTCAGTGTGGGTGCTGTCGGGTGAGTGAGGAAAAGGGCTCCCATTGTCCCTGGTCTCCCCACCTCAATCTCTGTAACATCAGGGGTGCAGGGAAAGGGGCTTTATCCAGCACTACAGCGTGGGACATCTGCCTGCCCACCAGATTCCTGGCCAGCAGTGAAGTGGCTGGTGACCCCACTCTGTGGATGGTGGCTTAGAGGTCCAGGGTTGTTGAATGACCAGCCCAGCCACACAGCCCAGGAGGACTCTATAGGCAGCTGGCCTAAGCCCATGCTGGGCACAGCTGTTCTGCCTAGTGTGCGTGTGTGTGTGTGTGTGTGTGTGTGTGTGTGTGTGTGTGAGTCAGGGGGGCACTATAGGGTGCACTCACGTAATGAAGTCCAGGAAGCTGGCGAGTGGCTCATAGGCGTGGTTCCTCATGTGGCGGAACTCTACCACCATCTTCTCCTTGAGTCGATCATCAATGACTGACACTGTCAGTGGTGACGCCTCATTGGCCAGGAAGTTGCCATAGTCAGTGCTCTGCAGGTGCAGTTTCAGGTCTGAAACATAAGGATGGGCAGTGAGGGTTGGCCGTGCTGAACCTCCCCGGGGCCCCAAGTCCCCATCCCCACCCCAATTCTGGGCCTCAGCCTCTCCCCTGGAGTTGTGTCCTGCTGCTACCCCACGTCCACCTCCCTGTTAGCTCAGGGCCTACTCCAAAGCAATCAGCCAAGGCCCTGGAGATGCCCCGGACCCTTGGGCCATGAGCCAGTATATTGTCCAAGCACAGTACAGAGTCCAAGCACAAGTAGAACTACTGTGCCTCCAAATGATAAGAAGGTCCGGGAAACCCCAACCCAAGGTGCCACTCACAAGCCTCTGAGGCCCTTCTGCATGGCAGGCTCTAGGATGGCCCTCACCTAGAGCAGAATAAGAAATGGACCCTGCTTTCCAGGGCCTCAGGGCTAGCTGAGCAAGCCAACATACCCCGAGGCAGAAATGATACATATTAAAAAGAGATGCCATAAGCCCTGGGGGTATAGTGGAGATGACACCCAAATAGGACTGAGAGGATAAGAGGGCATGCTAGGCTGGGCCATCACAGAGGTCAGAGGAGTAAAATACAAAGGTAAACAGCCAGGAGGATGGCAAAAGTGAGAAGTGGTCTAGAGGGCAAATGAATAGTGTAATGGGGAGAAAAGGCTGGGAGAAGAGTGGCCTTGCCCTAGGAATGGCTGGGGGTGGGCAGGCCAATCCTACAGGCTCTTGGGGACAGGATGAGGGAAAGAGGAGAAGACAGAGCAGAAGGGCCCTGGGAAGGGACAGGTAAGACTCAGCGGGATCGTGGCAACAACAGTCTCCCAGCGTTGCCCTTGCCTCCCATGCCCCAGTCTATTTCCACACTCAGCCAGTGATCTTAAAACACAAAGCAGACCATATCACTTGTCTGTACATCCTCACCCCAAGGCCTTTCCCTGTCCCCTTGCCTGGAAAGTGGCGATCTCTCCTCAAACACTGCCTCTTCAGAGGCCTCTCCAAAGCCCCTTTCACTTGAGCCACTATTCTTTGTAACACATATCCCACCTGGCACAGGACATATAAACTCCATGACAGGGACTTTTGATCACTGTGGTATCCTGGAGTCTAGAACAGAGTATTTACTCCTGCTCAGTAAATAACTATGGACTGAATGAAAGACTGGGGAGAGGGTGGATGAAGACAGCAGGACGGTTTACTCCTGGATTTTGAAGTGGGGAACAAGTGGTTAGTGATGGCATACCAAGGACAGCGGCTGGGAAGGGACCGTATGTGCATGTTTGTGCACGTGTGTATGAAGGCCCAACAGCCAGGGTTGGCTTCCGCTGCAGGGGACTGCATTCTTCCTGTCTCCTGGGGAAGTCACCCGGAAGACAACAGGAAAGGTCCCATTTGTGAACATTTCCACAAGCCCCCCTGACCAAGGCATCCTTGTGTGTCTGTGGGCCTAGAAGGCCACGCTCTCCTGGGCTTCTTAAAAGAGGAAGGGAGAATGGGACCCATAATCCCTCTACAGGTTTAGGAGACCCTGTAGGACCCCTCTTCCTATACCCCATCAAGGGAAGAATGCTCCCAGCCTATGGTCAGGTGTGTTAAAGGAGAGATGGAAGAGTATGTGGGAGGGAGAGAGGGGACGGAGGGAGGACTGTGCATGCCATTGGAGTAGACGCCTTCCAGCTGCATCTCTCGGTGGCACCTGGGTGGCGGGCAGCACTCATGTCCTCTGTGGCTCCTGGGCAGTCACAGAGTGGACTTGAACCTTATAAGGCCCGCAGGAGGCCTTCACCATCTGCTATCTTCACCAACACTCTACCATTCACACCTACTTTTCTCCCGTGGCCACCCAAAAGGGGGAGAGAACTAAGGGTAAGGAGGAGCAGGGAGAAGCCACTAGCCCCCTGCTCTGCCACATGGATGCTGCTGTCTTTTTGCCCAAAAGATGTACACACTCTATGTCCTCAGCCCAGGCCATCTGCCATGAGCCCCTGCCCTGCGCAATATTTTTTCCCCATCTCACCACAGTCTGGTCAGGGCCCACTTACACCTGGAATAAGGCATGGGTGGGAGAAGGTGCTTTGCTCAGTAACAGTTGAGTTGTTGCAATATTTGGTTTCCCATTTGGTTGTTACAGAAAAGTTCTTACCTGTAACTGATGGTCATTGAGGTAATAGTCTATCACCTGTATTTCTACCTCTACTAATGGGCTTTATGTGCTAAATGTTAATATCCTTGACCCTGGGCAAGGGCAAAAGTCTTTTTAAAAGAAACATGGTTCACTTGCATAAAACTAATCAGTTTTGAGAGGTCATTAATGCTCTTGAAGTGGTTTTTGTGGATGTGAAGAAAATGGTGAGAATATGAATTGGTCCCTCTTACAGTACTGAAATTAAATCTACTTTATCAAGTCATATTCATGCCCTGATTTCACATATTTTTATCTACCAATAAACATTGTGATACTTGAAAAAACAGCAGGCAGGGGGATCTGGCCTAAGGAATAGCAGGTGTTCAAATCCCCGCTAGGGGAAGCTATGCAGCGGACAGCACCTAGAAGCCTGGCTGGAATGTGGTGTTCTGGGTCAGACCGTCTGGTGCCGTAGCTGCCAGCCCAGACCTGCCTCCTCAACCGGACAAGAGCCCTTCTCAGGCAATGAGACTCTTTCCTCTCTAGCTCGCAGCTGGGCCTGGAAGCTAGGCAGATGTACCGGGCAAAGACCTCGTGGCAAGATCCCTCATACCAATGGCCCCACTACTCTCTGGGACAGGGAGTCCAGGCCCTGAACGCCAGCCCAGCCTCCTGATTCCTACCCTCCGAAGTATCCAGGGGCTGGGCCTCCCCAGGCATCCTTGCACATGCTGCCAGGAGGCTTCCCTGAGTGCCATCATTGTCACCTCCTTCTCTAGCCTCCCTAGCGTTTCAGCAGTGTGCCTCAGCCTCCGCCTTTGCTCCACATGGCTTCTCTTCCCAGGAAGGTTTGCTCAACAACTTCCCCACCGCCAAGTACCCTCTCCCCTTCTCTAGTCCCCAATGACTCCATCCAATACCTGGCACTGATCATGTAGGAGTCAGCACCCCAACATGAGGGAAGAACCAAGAGCCACTCTAACTGGAAACAGATGGGGCCTTGCTGAGCACTCAGCTCCCTGCCAGAAGCAACCTGCGTACTGGACCTATCAGGCATGACCATTTCACAGACTCAGAAAAGAAAAATCGGAGGGAACATGAAACTTGTCCAGAGTCCCACAGTAGAGGGGCCAGGATGAGGATCAGGCCTGGTGGGTTCTGTCCATCCTCAACTCTGGTCTCCTCTCCTCCCCTACCCTTTATATCCTTGACCACCTTCTCCCATAGCCTTTGGCCTAGGACAGACCTTTCATAGATCCAGCTGCCCAGACAGACGTTAGTCCTAGAAGAGCTGGCAGTGGCAGGCCCTGCTCCCTCCATGACCTTGGAGGCAGCCTGGACACTCACAGAGGTATCTTAGACTGTCATGACTCATGGATGAGCCCCTCTAGCATCACTTGCGGGTCAGCCATTCCTTAAGAAGCTAGGAATGTGTGCATTTGAACAAAAGGGGCAAAGCTGAGGGCTGGGCTCTCTTTTACATACCCGCTGCCCCTGGGACTTAGCACAGGCCTTAAAGCAAACATCCCTGTGCCTTGGCTGCGGCTTTCTGCTGATGCTGCATCTGGGGAAGCCACGGCTCCCAGCACTGCTGGAACACAGACGGCCGGGTGGTTTCTGCTGGCATTTGTCAGATCAGAGCAAACCCAAGAGACTCTACCGAGAATCCTGCCCGAGGCCTGAGTGTCTTCCTTACCAGGAAACTCATTTTTAAAAGCCTCCAGGGACGATCTCAAAGGCCATTCCAGACCACTTTCCCTGGCCAAGCCCATTTCTCCCTGTGACCCAGGGAGAGGGGACAGCCTGCCAGCCAGGAAGGCGACTTGAATCCCTCAGGTCGGCCCACACAGGGCTTCTGAACCAGCTCTGACCCTGTTCGAGAAACCTGGCGCCCAGGCCCAGTGGCTGGCAGCCCCAAGCCCTTTAGACAGTCCTCAAGGCTGGGACAAGGCCCATTAGAAACCTCTCCCCCCACCCCCCAGCTTCCTACTCTCTGAGGGATGTGAGGAGGAAGGGGTGTGACTGGGGGTGAGATCTGAGCACAGGAGGAGAGGCCTGGAACTTGTTGAGAGCTTCGTGGGAGACCTGGCCACCCAGTCCTGGCCCAGCACCCGAGGGCAGCCGAGGACGCCAGAGGCTCTGGAAGGCAGGGGCTAGTTCTGCTCTGCGCTCTGAGCTCAGCAGCTTGACAGTCTCAGTGACAGCCCCAGACGTGCCTGGGCCGAGGCATGAGCAGTGTTCTGGTTACCACAGACTCGGGGGACCGCTCTGGTTTACCCACAAGCCCAGCTGTCTACCCCAAATCCTCCCATCCATGGCCCGGCACCAGGAATGTCTGGTCAGCTTGGGATCTCTCACAGCAAAAGACTTCCTTAGAGGCGGATTTCTAACGTCCAAGAAGATGCTGCTGCTGCTATCAGGAAGTCTGCTCTGTAGTCTGACTTATATCCCTCCACAAAGGAAGCCAACCAACTCAGCGTCTCAGTGCCTCCAGCCTCCCCTAAGGGTCTTGGGCCTGCTCCTCAGCACCCCCACCCCACCCAAGACCTTCCCATCACCTCTTCTGTTTCCCAGGGTTACCTGTCCTGATGTTCTGGTAACTCCCCAACTCCATCTCCTAGTGCCGCCCAGGTCTCACCACCACCAGTGCCCTTTTGCTGGCCTCCTGCCCATATTGTGGCTCCCTGCTCCCAAGTCCACTCTCCACACCGTCACCAAAGTGAAGTCGTCAAACATGTCATTGTCACCTTTACCCAACAGTCCCAGTAGCCCCAGAGCTAGAGCCCTGCCTCCTCCCCACAGCCTGTGAGGCCCCATGGCCTCAATCCTAGCACTGCCTCAGCCTCAGCCCTTGACTTTTGAGCCTAACAGTGCTGTTCCTCACCTAGGATGACCTGCCTGTGATCTCTACCCCAAGCAAGTGCTCTAGGGAAGTCCACAGGATGCCCTAAAGAGAAGCCCTTGAAGTGCAGGAAACAGGGCTGCTTCCTCAGGCCCAGCCAGAGGGACTGAGTTGGGAGAGCACACCCCCAGCCTGGAAAGTTAGAGAGAACCACTGTCCACCTTGAGGTTGCCTGTGTCAGAGATCACTGCCCCGGGTCCAGCAGGGTCACGCTGAACTCTCTGAAAGCGCCTGGGTAGGCTGCAGCCCAACACCCTCCTGGCATGGCTGTTCCTCCCAGGGCTCCCAGGTAGGGCCACACCAGACTCAAGCTGGCTTCATAGCTTCCACCTGTCCCTTCATCTCCTGCTTACTCCTTAACTCAGGTCTCCTGGGCCAAGACCCCTCAGCAGCAGAGCCCTGGCCCCAGCTGGCACGTCTGATTACAATCCCAGCCCCTGATTAGCAGGAGGGCATGGGGACCCCCTAGCTTGATCTGCACTCTCTGCAGGACAAAGTGTGGGCTTGGCAGCCAGCCCCAGCCAGGCCTTGAGAGGTGGCAGCTGGGCAGCCCTGCCTTTCATCTGAAACCTTCCTCAGATCCTGTCAGCGCTGAAAGCGATCTTTCAGCCCCTCCAGGGATCCTAAGGTCAGGAGGCACGTGGCCTCCCTAGCCCCCAAGCTTCTACAGCCCCTCCCCAAGGGCCCCAGGGAGACAGGAAGGGAGGGTCTTGGCCCTAAGCCACCCCAGGGGCCCAACAGGCATAGAGGCAGCCCCTGGCTCAGTACACTAGGCGGGGCAGCCCCCTGCTCTAGACTCACCCATGGCCTCATGGCCCATGAAGGGGTCCTGCGGGCCAGCTGGCCACAGCAGAGTGTGAGAGGACAGTGTGTTCCCAGACTTCACTTCTGCTTTTCCAGAGGTCACTCAACGACACTCTCCTGGGGAGCTCAGGGGTTTTCAGGAATTAAGGCCTGCTGAGTGAAAGCAGATGTGCAAATATGCTCCTTAGAGCTGGTGTGCCCATCCTGCCACTCTCTGCGAGGTTGGCAGGGCCTTGAAGCCTGTTATACCTCTCTCCTGGATGTAGGTGAGGGGTCTACTTTAAAGGGACTGGACCTGGGCTCTAGCTCCAGTACTCAGTCAGCCCCAGAGGCTCTATAATGCTGCAACTTCCAGGGGCTCAAAGCAGGGAAACTCAAAACAGATGGACAGATGTTGAAAGATGGCTAGGCTGGTGGCCCAATGGAGCCAGAGCGCCCCCTTGGTGAATGTGCTGTGCCTGAGTCTCCTCCCCAGGCTCTGGGGGTGGGTGAGACCCCTTCTTCATTTCAGCTCCAAAGCAGATGTGTACACTGGATGCCTGGCTCTGCAGGGTCAGAGTGTCCCATCTGGAATGCCCAATGTGGGGGCCACAGCATGGAAACCACTAACCCTGGGTTAACTTGGGGACTGCAGCACAGACTAAGTATCCTCTTTGCCTCTAGGCATCTGCCAGGGCCCATCACAGGCTCCCTGCAAACCTCATACAACACCAATTACCCCTGGATTCCAGATCTTCCTATCAACTGTCAGTTCTTCCTTCCCTCTCAGGTGCCAACGTGCCATTCCCCATCCAGAGTTTTGGCATTGCCCCTGCCCCTCAACTGAGGTGCCCATGGCCTCTTGCTCCGGCCAGTGCAGGACTACCCATCATTAATCAGCTGGTCCATGCCACAGCCCCAAGCCCCCTCTACAGCCCCATTTTGCTGGATCACTGGTTTCAGGACATTGCTCCTTAAGTGGCTGAGTGGGGCAGGGGGGAGAGAACCTGGGCTTTGGTACTACAGTCACCTGGGTTTGTATTCTGTCCCACAGCTTGGCCCTGGGCAGGTTGTGGAATCTCTCTGGACCCAGGCTCCTGGCCAGTCACCTAGTGCAAGTCCCCGTAGTGCCAGTGTCCCAGGGCATCTGCCATAGACCCTGAACAGAGGCAGTGTTATGTAGAGAACACTGAGCACAAACCACAGCAGTCTATCTCTTCTGGCAGATAGGATCCCACCCAGAACCTCCCAACTAACACCCTCAGGCCCAGTCAGGTGGTTTGTGTGCTTAACTCCAGGCTGTCGCCCAGGCTATCCTACTCAGGACTCCACAGAATGAAAGCCCTTGCCTTTCCTTCCCATAATCTGTCCTGACCCTTCCCCTGGGACTCGGGCATGTTCACCCCCCTGTCATAAAGGCTGCAGGGGGTCTTGTACAACCTGGGCATGCAAACACACAGGCCCCACTCTGCTATCTCCTGGTGAATGAGGAACAGAGCTGGCTTGGAATTTGGGATGCCTGTCCCTAAGCCCATGTCTCACCTCGCCTACCAGCAAGATCCTATAGAGCAGCGGTTCTCAACCTTCCTAATGTCGTGACCCCTTAATACAGTTCCTCATGTTGTGGTGACCCCCAACCATAAAATTATTTTCGTTGCTCCTCTATAACTGTAATTTTGTTACTGTTATGAATCGTAATGTAAGTATCTTTTTGTTTTCTGGTTTTAGGCGACCCCTGTGAAAGGGTCGTTTGACCCCCAAAGGGGTTGTGACCCACAGGTTGAGAACCACTCGCTATAGAGCTTTGTGGAACCCCAGGAACCTGGGCAGAGGCTAGGACACAACTTTGCACCACCTGCCACGCGCTGAGCTGCTACCCGGGGGGCCTCAGGAGCAGGCAGAGGTGGTGCAGCCAAGGGCAGCTCTTGCTCCATGGGAAGCCCCCAGGCTGGCGGGCCAGCAGTCTCGGGAAGAACCTGGAGTCTACTGCTGGCACAGCCACATGCAAGTTACTGGGTTTCAGTTGGCGCGAGGCAGAGCTCTGCAGGGAAAGGACAGTAAGTTCTCCTTTCTCCGTCCCCAAACCAGCATTCTGTTTCAGGCTGGAAGTCTTTCAGTGAGGTGAGGCATTCAGAGAGGGGATGGGGGGCTGATCCACAGAGGTGGCCCGGCTGACACCAGGGGCCAGTGGCACCACCCACCAGTGTACCAGATACAGGGATCAAATAGGAGTATCACTCCCCATGTCCAGGAGGCAGCAGGATGTCTGACCCAGGTTTACCACCCTTCTCCCAGCTCTGAGACAGGTGGCAGGTGGTGGCAGAGCCACATTTAATTGCCCTCATGCTCTCAAGAACACCTCGTCCCTGCGGCTAGAAGAATGAAAGCATCTTGTACATCCCATGAGGAAGTCAACCCATTCAACAGTCAAGAGTGCCAGACAGGCGACGGTCCCATGTGCCAAAGGGAGGGGCAGAACTAGTTATTGCTGCACCCAGGGCAAGTTCCAAGAAGCTCTCTTCTGACTGAGTGGCGGTCCACCTGGCTAGCCCCTCACCAGAACACCCCACCCAGGCGCTAGAGCTATGGGACTGACATGTCCCAGATGGGACTGACATGTCCCAGGAGGCACAGGGCTGGGAGGGCAGTCTGGGAATCAAGCGACCCAGCCTCACCCTGGGAGGCAGGGGCCACACATCGGCTGCTGTCTTGCACTTTGACCTTGAGCAAGCTCTTTCTTCTCCGGCGTGCCACTGCAGTTCTAGAATGAAGGTTGGAGTGGACCTGGGGCTGCAAGGAAGAACTTCTTTACAAGTTCCCAAAGATGTAGGTTTGCCTGGGTGTAAGAGGTGAAATGGTAAAGTGGTCCAAAGTGGTCCAGCGTGGCCAGTGCCAGGCATTCCAGGGAAGGCTGGCTATGGCAGTAAGCTTGCTCAAAAGCTGGCCCATGCCATATCTGGCTCCCGGGTCTTCTGGCCTCCACCGCCTGAGAGATCCTGTCAGCCCTCGATGCTGGGCTTCTGTTCTACATGCACAGATCTCTACAGGAAGGACACTAAGGAAAGCTGGAGTTCACTTGGATGGGGGGAAGGCAGTTTTATGGCCCCCAGAGGCTGCTGTTCACCGTGAGATTAACCTAGGTCAGGCTGGATCCTGGATGGAGCATCCGGTCAGCTCCACGGTGCCTAGAATCAAGGTTACGGAAATACTAATTTTGCTTAGACTTAGGCCTTATGGGTGGGCTCACAAGATCAAGCCTCATTTGGGGCTGTGAGCCATGCTGCTCTCAGCACAAGCCTCATTCCCTGCAGCTCACAGAAACTGGTCTGAGCAGCTCAGGCCAGGAGCAGAGACGATCCATTCCATGCCCACTTCCAGCAGAGCCAAGACTTGAGCCACAGAGGAAGTGGCAGGAGCTGTAAGCATCCAAGCTGGTCCTGTATAGCACCCCAGACCCCCTCACCCAACCAGCTCAAGGACCTGGCAGGACATGTGCAGGGGAAGCAGTAACATGCCAGACTGAGCACGATCAGCACTGTGGACCTGGGCCTGTCCCTGGGAGAGAGGTGGTCGCCTACTCGGGGAGCCTCATAGCAGAAGCTAGGTCTAAATGATGGAAGCAATGGAGGAATGGCAGTGAAATGCAGCCTGGGCCAGGCCTGAAGGATAATACTTCAGGATCTCCATTTCCCCCAGGCTTAAAGGAGGAGGGCGGGGAAGCCTGGTGAGCCACAACCCATGACCAGCCAGCCTTAGAGCCCTATGTGCCGGGTCACAGGAGGTGGTTCACCCATATTCCTCAAGACCTAACCCTTTAATCTCCAAGCTAGATGGCATGTGGCAAGGCCTGGGGGAACAGTGAGGTCCCCAGAAGCAGAGCCTCTTTCACCTGACCACCCCTTCCTGAGGGGGCCAGGTACACAGAGGCCTAGTCTGGGCATCCTTCGGTGAACAAATGAAGGAATAAATCAGAGAATGTAGAGTGATTGCACAGGAGTCAAAACAGGTATCAGGAGACCATAAGCAAATCCTCAGGTCTTACCTGGACCCAGTTTCCCAGGTAAAATAAGAGGTTTGAACAAGGTTACCTCCAGGAGCCTGGCCTGCTCTGACACTCTCTACCTGGTCAGGCCTGTAACACACTCACTCTCTGCAACCCTCAGGCGGCTCGACGTGAGCCCAGAGGCCTGGACACTCATGGCGGGCAGCCCTGGAAGAACTGCCTGGGGCTCGGGAGCCTCTGAGCAGCCATCAGAGCTCCAAGGGCAGGCAGGAAAGGCCAAGATGCAGCAGCGACGACACAGATGACTCCTCAGAGGGGAAAGCCCCATCCGCCAGCCAAATACAAAGCCTCAGCTGAGGTCAAGGCCTGAAAACCACTGCTGAGTGGACAAGGTCTGGGCAAGTGCCCAGGGCCAGGTCAGAGTTGGCCAGGAAAGCAGTGCCCAGCACCCAGTCAGGGCTGTTCCTCCATATACCCCTTTCCCCTGCCACTCCTCAGGACCACCCACATTCACAAGGGGGCAGCCCCAGCTCAGCCCCTCAAACTGCAGGGTGAACTGCAGGGTACTGGGTGCAGACAGTTAAAGTAGGCATCAGGCTATGGAACAGCAGCCTAGCCTACTGAGTGGCCCTTCAGGACCTTGATTTTCATGCCTCTAAAAGAGGAGAAAGGCCAATATTTCAGTGCAGGATACATTTTTTTTTTCTAAAAAAGCAGCTAAGGAGCAAGTGTTGGATGAGGTAGGAGCCAGGGAAGACAATAGAGAGCCCCCCCCCAAATTGGGGTACACGAGGGGCGTCATCAATCACCTGATAACAACCTTACTCCCAGCATGACTGTGTATACCTACAGCGCCTATTAAGAATTTGAGGTACCTGATTTGGACCTCTTCCAGAGTCACCCTACACACATGTACCTTGCCACATACACTCCACCATGTCCCCCAAATTGCTGAAGGCGGTTGGAGAGGAGTCTGTCCTGAGGAGGCATTCTCCCTCTCCTGGAGGGATGAGGATGGCAGGACAAGAGTAGAGGCCACTTGGGGAATGGTGGTGCTTCTGGGAGCCTGGGAAGCATGGCCCTGACCTCTGGGCAGCCTCAAGCTCCTATTTGGCACCCCCAAGACCCCTGGTTCATAGCTAGCACACTGTGCTGTAGCTCTTGCTCTGACTTTGAGAGCTGCCAGCATGACTCAGGTGGAGGTAATAAAAACAGCTGGGTGGTCAAGGCTGGAGCAGCCTGCACTGGACACCAAGGCAGAAAGCATCAGGGAACCGTCCCCTGGCCTTTTCTTTCCCAATCCAGGAAACTGGGGCACAGGAAGATGAGGGTAGGAAGAGATGGATGGACAGGAGACACCAAGCTGCGAGCCCTACTTAATCTGAGAAGGTCAACTGGAATTCGGGTGAGGGAAGTAGGGCCCAGGGAAGACACCCAGGGGACAGCAGCCATAGGCAGGTGTTGTGCAGAAAAGCAGGAGACCCAGCTTGGCTGACTTGCTAGTCCAGCCACACCCGGTTCCCCAGCTCTCTGGCAGCCAAGTGGTCTTGGTGTGCCCCCTTGTGGCCAAAGTGAGGATGTCATTGTCAAGAGCGAGGGGCTGTTCAGCTCCCTCAACACACTCCTCCAATTTAATCACTGCTGTAGACTCCCAGCCATCAATCCCTGGGGGCTGGGGGAATAGGCTTGCAGGCACCCACAGAGTGATGCAGGAATGTGTCATCAAGAACAGGGACTAGGCCTGAGGTGGACATGAGTTTGGGAAAGCCAGAATGGAGACTAGGCATGAGGGACTGTTCTGTCTTGCATTAGTGAGGACAGAAGAGGCTTCTGAGGAATGAGACTGAAGAGGGTGTAGAAGAAGCTTGGCGTCCTCAGCCTTCTACACGCTCGTCCTCCAGCTCGGCCAGACCCTCCCAAGTTTCCAAATCCCTTTATGTCACTCTACCTCGCCTCTACTGCCCAATGCTGCATCTAATAAAAGCAAGTGCTTAATAACCCAGAAACAGGACAATCGAGGATATGGTGCACCCCTCTAGGATGGAGGCTTCAGCTTTTCCTCCTCCGTCCCCCAAAGCCTAGTATCCTGTCAGTACCAATAAAGAATTGTCACTCATCCAACCATGCCAATACCTACTGAGCATTCACTCTGGGTAGGCACTGTGCTGTTGAATCCTAACAATCTGTGAGTGATTTCTGCTTCATTTTACAGAGGGGCAAATAAGCTTCGAGGTGTTGAATCACATGCTTATCATCACACAGCTGGTCAGAAAGGGAGAGACATGGTCCGTCTGACGCCTGGCCTCACACAGAACTCAAGAAAGGCGACCCAGAGATTCACAAGAGAGCAAATTACCTCATGTCCTCACATCTGTTCATTCTTGATATGGATCCTCCTAACAAGCTGGAGTGTGTCTGGCAGCTAAACCCAAGCACAGGAACAGCTACCAGTTAGAAAAGAGGTCCGGGGTGCTGCAGCAGGCACTCGGACCACAAAGGGAAAGGTGAGTGGTACCCTAACAGGGGGCCAGGTACTATTGGAGGCAAACCTGAGCCCTCAGGAAAGCGGTTCTGTTCCATCTCAAGTCTAACAGGCCTAATTACGGGAGCCATTCTGCTATGTTCAGTGCATGCCACTAAGAAAGTAGGAAAGTGAGACTAATACATTCTAGAAGGGTTTTATGCAAAATGTTGAAAATAAGGTATTGGGGCCTTTCCCTCTCTGCCATCCAGAAACCCTGGTTATCCAGAAAGCATGACCTCCAGAAGTCCCAGATGGCTGACACTGCCCATGCTGAGGCCATCCTAACCGTGGGTTCAGACACTGGCTCTCCCTCAGAAACTAAGCCCAAGAAATCACTGAGTAAATCCAACAAAAAGTATGTTGTAACCCACCAGAGCAAGTTCTGACACAACCTCCTGGGGCACACCGTGTGGAATGGGGGTTATCAGTTCCTCTGTGAATTGTTTTGTCTTGACCATAAATAGCTACCCGGATAAGATCAGGCTAAATTATATACCAGTGCAAGATGTCATCAGTAAAGGGAATGCAAGGGGTGGGGCTGGGGAGGAGGAGACAAAGGAAAGAGAGAAAAATGGCCAGGTGAAAGGTGAGAAGGGGAGCTGCACCTGGTCAGGGGCTCTGGGGCTCCGGCCTGGGTGACAAAGTATCACCCAGCCCTGGCCTGGGCCATCAAGCACCACCTCCAGGCTCTGAGTCTTCAACTGTCAAGAGAAGGGGCTCGATGGGGGTTCCCGAAAACTCAGACCAGCCCTACAATGCTCCGAACCAAACTCTGGAAGTCAAATGGCCAGGGTATCCGGCAGGGGTCTCAGCTTGGATGGCTGTTTGGTATGAATACCTTCTCTTTGCTTACCTGTATGTTCTAATTTTCCTTATTTTCGATATCTTTATCAGATGTTTTTAATTATAAAGAATTTGCCCACTGTAACACATTCAAACAATGGAAGGACACACAAAATAGAAATTGAAATGTTCTCCCTCCAGCCTCCCCAGTCCCTCTTGCCAGAGGCTGCCACTCTAGGCAACTTGGTGTCTATGATTCCAAACACTTTCCATGTGCATTCACCTGGTATTCTACTAAGATGGGAAGAGATTATACATAGTGCTTTGCAACTTCTCACCCAACAATATATTGGGCTGTTGGAAAAGTCATGACGTATTTTTTCTGTTTTTCGTTGCAAAAATGCGTCATGACTTTTCCGACAACCCAATAGTTCTAAATCAGTCCTTATGGAACTTCATGCTTTTGAGTGCTTATATAATATTTCATCATAAGCAAAGACCATGGTTTATTTAACCACACCCCTGTCAATGGATATAGTGTTGGTTCTAACAGATTGCTGGTACCAACCAAGCTGGCATGAACACTATACATGCCAACCGGTGCTAATTTAAGGGATACAATTCTAGAGTCACACAGTATATATACAAGTAATGTTTTATTTAACAAGATGAAAATTTGTCCCCCAAAAGGTCCACACTGAGTCGCCCTTCCACCAACTTCACTTTTGGAATTAAAAAAAAAAATTGTTCAGTTAAAAACGAAAAATAAAGCCACCATGCTCAGTCATGCAGGAGGAGGCACGGCAGGAACCGGGAGGGGGAATCCCTGGTTTGTTTCTCTCCCGGCTCTGCTTGCCAAATTAGGCTCCATGCCAGGTGTCCTCATCAGGCACTCTTGTGTCACTTGGCCCACCTTTAAGGCTGCTCTCCAGCCTCTCTGGCAGGACTCGCAGGCCTGACTAGGTTTCTAAGGGAGGCTTGCCCTGGCTGCAAGCCAACAGATGGCCAGGCATGGGCGGAACTGTCACCAGCTAGCATAATGACTTCCAGATTGGTATCTTCAGTGCTTCTTTCCTTGAGCTCCAGACTAATACAGCCATTTCCCTCATACACTCCAACTCAGCACATCTGAGACAGAACACCTCCTCTTCTACTACCCCATCCACAGCCCAAACCTTCTCCTCCTCTGGTGGTCCCCATCTCAGAAACAGCTCCAGAACCTTCCCAGTCAGTCATCTATGAGTCACAAGCCTGACTTCTAACCTCTCACACCCTCATATTTAATAAAAACTGGCCCAATCCTGTGGGTTTCATCTCCTAAGCTGGTCTGTGACCCAGTCCTTCAGCTCCCCTCATGCCATTCCTGCCAAGGTTCAGCCCACATTCTCTCACCTGGAGAGCTGGAATAGCTGTCTGCCTCTGGCCTGGTTCCTTCTAAATCCATCCTCCAGAGCAAATGTCTAATTGAAACACACAACCAACCTCTAACCCCACCACAATTTCCCCCTTCTTCATCCACTGAAGTATCAAGTCCAAGCTGGCTCATGGCAGCAAGACCTCCCTCCTGCCTATCCGTAGATTCTATCCCCGCTCTGGGGCCTCATCCTCTTGCAGCAACAAGCTGGAGAGGAACAAACAAGGCAGCAGGCTGCCACGGTCACCACCAATGACCCATGCCAGACCACTGATCATGGGGCATCAGGGGTCTCTTCATGCAGTGATGCCACTGCCCAGGGCAGTCAGGACAATGTGGATCCTCAAAAACAGGGAGAAAGTTCAGGTATGTGTGGGGCCCAGGCTCTCACAGCTCAGAGACTCATTGTGCTTGTTCCCGTCACTGCACGGTTCTCACCTTCAGCACATCCTTCTCCCAGTGCTCCCTGAGCTCCTCCCGCTTGCTTGTGGTCACTGGATTGTTAGGAGTGTGTTATCTTTTCCTTTGGATCAGATCTGACTCTGAGGGATCTGGATTGAGCTAAGCTTGTGTTGCTGTCCAAGCTGTCATCACCTAATTTCACAAATTCAATATAGTCTCCCTTGACAAACAAAACAGAACATGCAAAATGTTTCTAGGCAAGACCATAACAGAAACTCTTAGGCAAAACATTTCCCACATATTAACCTTGACCTAACAAGAATCTGTCTCTCTTTTTTAAAAATCATAACACTTGGGCCGGCCGAGTGGCTCAGATGGTTAAGAGCTTGCTTGGGAGCGCCAGCTCTGAGTAGCTAGGGCTGCGGTTCGGATCCCACATTGAGGGCCAGTGACACTTGCCCTCTACAGCTAAGATGATGAACAGCAGCTCGACCTGGAGCTGGGCTGCTGTGAGTCGCCGGCGTCGGTGTAGGCTGCAGCGGGGCTGCAGTGGGCTGCCGTGAGCTACGTGCGTGGCTGGCAGCCAGCGTGAGCGGCCAGCAGCCGGCGTGAGCTGCTGGGAGCCGCTGGGAGTGGCCGACCAATGACCAGCGACTGATTGCCTCACCCAGGAAGACCACAATGATCATACCAACATGGGCCAGTGAAGTGACGTCCTCCACAACTAGACTGAAGAAAAAAAACAGCAATTTGTCTGTCTGTTCCCCTTCCCCGATTCCCCAACACTGTTCCCCTCCCCCCAATTCCCCAATAAAATATTTTAAAAAAAATCATAACACTCATCCCTCCTGAGCTGTGTATGTTTCCAAGACACCTACACCCTTCCATGAACCAGCCCAGTGCACCTATCCACACTCAGCCCCTGTACATCCCTGAGATGTGCTCTACTCTCCCTTTCCAGTTTCCGAAGATCCTCTGACACTATGCGGTTTCATGTTTCTGAGAGTGCTAATGCCATTCCCTCTTCCCACCTCCTTGGCCTGGCTACCTTTTTTGGTAAGAGCTTTACTGAGGTATAATTCATACACCATAAAATTTGCCCATTTAAGTGTACAATTCAATGGTTTTTAGTATGTTTACAGAGTTGTAAAACCATCACTACAAGCAATTTTAGAACATCTCATCACCCCAAAAAGAAACCATGTACCCTTTAACTGTCATCCTCACTGCCCCCACTGCCCCAAAATGTATCTTGTGCCTACGGTACAGTTCATGCTATTTTGATGTCCACTAATCAAGGCCTGTGTGACATGTTTTCATTACCCATTCCAGGCCCAGCATGGCACCTGCCTCCGAGGAGGGACAGGAAAGAATGACCACAGTGGGAGCAGCTGGATTCTCTGCTCACTCAGCACCAGGCCCTGTGCTTACACTTCACTAACATCTCAGAGACATCCTATTAATATTCCCGTTGTACAGCTGAGGATAAATGACTTGCCCAAGGTCACAAAACCAGTAAGTGGCTGAGCTGGGATTAGTTCCTCAGTGAGCTCTGCTTTAACTGTCTCCACATTGTCTCCGCCCATCCGTTCCATGCACAGTCGTCAGCTTCTAGCCCCTCTCTCCTCTGTTCTCATTAAGGTCACCAATGACCTCTGAATGGCAAAACCAAATGGAAGGCTGTCTGACTTTATTTTAATCTCTTGGCGACATTTGGCATTCACCACCCCCTTCTTTTTCAGGTTCTTCCCTGGGGCTCCTCTCAGGGAATGCCTATCATTTTCCCCATCCTTGCTTAACTGAAGCCCTTCCTGGGGGACGGTCTCATCTTGGGCCTCTATTCTTCTGACTCTATGCTCTCTCCTGGGGTCAGTGGCCACACTTCCACCCTGATTCCCCCAAGCTGTCTCCCAAGCTCAAACCTCACACCTGAGCACCAAAAACAGCCTCCCTATCTCCACTCAGATGACTCACAGATCCCTCAATTCCATCTCCTTCTCCAACCTGTTCTTTCTACATTCCACCATAATTTCACTCTGCCACCTACACAGTTACCCAAGCCAAAGATGAGGACATGAGCCTTGATTCATTCTTCCTTAGCCTCCTTATCCAACCTTCCAGTCCTATCAATTCCTTTTCCTAAAATTCCCCCACAGTGCTCCCTGCCAACGCCTAAGGACAGGCTGTCATCATCTCTGGCCTGGGTTACTATCAGACCTTGCAATCTTCCCACCACCAGTGTGGCCCTTACCTCCAATCCACTTTCCCTCCTTCCCTCCCTTCCTTTTTAAGTGGACAAGCTTCCATATGTTTATTGCCAGGGCCTTCTGCTTAGAGTGAAAATAAAATCCAAACAAATGCCATGTTCCTCTCCTGCATCTGCCATCTCGACCGGAAGTCTCCCTCTGATCCACTTTCCAAACTGCAGGTATATTTTAAAGTTCAAGTCCAATAGTTTTACACCCCCCACCATTCCCTACACTCAGGACAAAGCACTCCCTATGGCTTTTGCAATCCTTCAAGGCCTGATCTCTGTAACTTCCCAGTCACACTCCTAGCCACACCACAAGTAGTGCTGATGACTTAGCACTCCTGTAAGACACCAACTATATTTGCATCTGCGGTTTCATGTGACTGGTGATTGGATCCCAGGCCTGAAGTCTCCCTTTCTTCTTCCCATATGAGACTGTCTCTTGTGAAATGATGTTGAAATGCAGAAGGAGATGTTGTAATGAACCAAAGACAAGCGATTCAGAACAGAGAGGGATAAAAACTGTTCTGAAAGACAGCATATCACACATGCGAGCTCTTCAACCATGGTCCCCAAGCATCAAACCCACTGGCTGTCCTCCTCCTGTTAATTATAATTTTTTTACACCAGGAAGGCGATATCCTGACTGGCCCAGGTGTCAGGTGGAGCCTCCATTCTAAATTAGGAAACTGGCATCTGATACCATCAGCTGAGTTGTGGCTGCAGAATCCAGCAAGCCTTATGCTTTTGTGTCTTTTCCAAGTTTCCGAGTAATATGAGAGCTAATCCATAGAAAAATCCTAGAAACAATGACCAACCGAGTAGCAACGAGAACCCCTTGGACTCAGATTATGGTCTTTAACTATCATTTTTCAATAAAAAGAACAAAGTGCCCTAAGAGAAATGATGACTCTAGGTCTGGGTCAGGAAATGTACAAAATAAGATTAAAACATATTGTGATCCCAGAAGTAAGGAAGCTCTCAAAATCTACAGGGTTGTGTCAAAAAGACTTGGCAGCCTATTGAATAAGCTCTCACTGGCCAAGGGGCACTAGAACATCAATAAAGTTAAAAGACACAACAAATACATTAAAATCCGTATGTGCGTTATGATACTAAACAAATAAAAAGAAGAACAAACCTCATTAGTCATCTTTGGAGGATGTTAGAAAACCAACTCATTATTCTGAAAGCTGGTAAATATGGGAAAGAATCAAGCATCTATCCTGCCTCTCCTAGAGAGACTGTATGTCAGGGTAACCAAGTAGTTGATTACCGGAAGTTTCCAGATACAGAAGCATTCGAGCTAATAACTGCAAAAGGATACACAGAATTAGAATATCACCATTTGGCAACTCTATTGAAATAATGATTCTAAGCAATAAATATCAATGATTCCTTATGTCACAAAAAGAGAAACAACTAGATATTACATGATTCCCAATGGAAGTACAAACACCATCTTAAATATTTTTTAAAGAATAAAATCTAATCAAGCCTCTAGATCTAACTATAAATTTACAGGAAAAACAAGGAATACCTATCCAGGTGCAGCTCCCCTTTTCACCTTTCACCTGGCCAATTTTCTCTCTTTCCTTTGTCTCCTCCTCCCCAGCCCCACCCCTTGCATTTCCTTTACTAATGACATCTTGCACTGGTATATAACTTAGCCTGATGTTATCCGGGAAGCTATTTATGGTCAAGACAAAATACTCCACAGAGGAACTGATAACCCCCATTCCACACGTCGTGCCCCAGGAGGTTGTGTCAGAACTTGCTCTGGTGGGTTACAACATACTTTTTGTTGGATTTACTCAGTGATTTCTTGGGCCTAGTTTCTGAGGGAGAGCCAGTGTCTGAACCCATGGAAGCATATACCGTGCTCATGGACAGGAAGAATTAACATCACTAAAATGTATATATCACCCAAAGCCATCTATAGATTCAGTGCAATCCCTATCAAAGTACCAATGGCATTTTTTACAGAACTAGAACAAATAATCCTAAAATTTATAGAGAACCACAAAAGACCCCGAACAGCCAAAGCAATCTTGAGATAGAAGAATAAAGTCGGAGGTATAACACTACCTGGTCTCAAACTATACTACAAGGCTATAGTAATCAAAACAGCATTGTACTGGCATGAAAACAGACACATAGGTCAATGGAACAGAATAGAGAGCCCACAAATAAACCCACACCTATATATATATGGTCAATTAATCAATGACAAAGGAGGCAAGAATATACAATGGGGTAAAGATAGTCTATCCAATAAATGGTGTTCGGTAAACTGGACAGGTACATGCAAAAAAAAAAAAAATGAAACCACACCACTTTCTTACGCCATATACAAGAATAAACTCAAAATGGATAAAAGACTTAAATGTAAGACCTGAAACTATAAACTCCTAGAAGAAAACATAAACAGTA